>NC_045435.1:158589741-158674696 GCF_002776525.5 Piliocolobus tephrosceles | reverse complement strand
CACACCAACATGGCACATGTATACATATGTAACAAACGTGCACGTTATGCACATGTACCCTAGAACTTAAAGTATAATAAAAAAAAAAAAAATGCGTTTCAATTAGGTAGGCCTGGTGGCAGGTGCCTATAGTCCCAGCTACTCAGGAGGGTGAAGTGGGAGAGTTACTGGAGTTGCAGTGAGCTATGACTGCTTGCACCACTACACTCCAGCCTGGGTGACAGAGTGAAAACCTCTCAAAAACAAAAACAAAAAACTAACAAATCAATGGTTCGGTATTATGACAGAGTGATAGGCTTTTATTTTTTAGTTTATAATATATAGATAATATAAGCATATTGCATAAAATTTAAACAGAGGAATAGGAGATACAGTGGAAAGTCTACAGCCCAGCCCTTACTTCCAGGCCTCCAATTTCCCTCCCCTAAGGCATCCCCTGTCAGTTTCTTCTCTCTCCCTACAGAGACACCCATGAATCCATGAGCATTTATATATATATATATATATATATATTTGCCCCCTTATTTTCTAACACAAACATTAACACAAACACTTTCTAATGCAAACATTTTCTTCCCAACACAGTGTTCTATACACACTGTTCTCAAATTTGTTTTTCTAGCTTGAAGATCATTCTATTCCTTATCAGTACAGTAGGATTTGTATCATAAGTTAACTTTTCACCAACTGATGGTCATGAAGGTTGTTTCCAAAACTTTAGTATAATAAGCAATTCTGCAATCAATATTACTACAGTGCTCTCTGATCTCACTATTCATGTTCTTTGCCCATTTCTAATACATCGCTGGCTTTTCTATATACTAAGGAAATTAGTCCTTAGTCTATCATATGCATTATATCAGTCTTTTATCTTATGGCTTCTTGGTTTGAAATCTTGCTAGAAAGGTCTAGCTAGAAAGGTCTTCCCCACTTCACACACAGACTTCTAAACAAATGTTTATAGCAGCCATACTTGAAACTGTTAAAAAAAAAATTTTAAAAACTAGAAACACAGAATTTCAGGTTTCCAGTCTAGCACATAAGAAGCTGAAAGTTGATACTCCCTCCTTAGAAATAAAAAGCTGAACAAGTTGCAGGGTAAAAACCAACAGCTTTTCTTAGATCTATCAGAGAGGTGAGGTCACAGAACAAAGCACTCCAAAACTGGAGACCGACTGGCAAATGCAGAAAATTGAGCCTTGCAGGGCAGAAACCCACAAGCACAAATCTCCCCCAGAGCCAGGGCTGATGTATGAAATCCAGAACTACAACTAACAAATTGCTGGAAGCCCAGCATGGACAAGTCTGAGAGATAAAGACTCCAGGGGCGGCCAGTCACTGGGGCTCCCACACTTTTGTGAGTTTTACCTCCAGGAACTCAACAAGGTTCTCACAGTGATTATCAGAGAAAAACTCCCTTATGCTTCTGACATGCATAGGGAGAAAAAAGAGACCCTTCTGAAACGCACCAGAGCACAATTCTTAACAGGGTCTGCCCTCAGGCAAAACTATATAACCAGAGCCTAACCTGCTGAAGTTTTATCAGAAACTGCTGACCCGGAGAAAAATACCAAACTCAAGCCAGCTCTGGCCTTCCATGTGGGAGAGGGGAAATGGCCAGCCCCAACCCGCCCTAGCCACCCTGTCCCACCAAAAAACTGCAAGAGACTGAGAGATACATGACACTCATAGTTCAGAGGCACAGGCTCACTAAAAGACTGACACCTACTCATAAGACTACAGAACACTTCCTCTTCCCCAGCTCCTTACCATTACTAAGGGCTTATTTACAATAGTTCATTTTACCTAGTATATCATGTCCAGCTACCAGGAGTAAGTCATAAGACATACTAAAAGACAAAAAACAAAGTTTGAAGAGACAGAATAAGCATTAGAACCAGAATCAGACATAGCAGAAATGTTGGAATTATCAGACCAGAAATTTTAAACAATTAAGATGTCTGCCAGGTATAATGGCACGTGTCTGTAGTCTCAGGTACTCAGGAGGCTGAGGAGGGAGGATCACTTGAGCCCAGGCCTTCAACACCAGCCTGGCCAAGACAGCAAGACTCCATCTCAAAAAACAAAAATAAACAAAATGCTAAGGACTGTCATGGACAGAGTAGACAGCAAGCAAGAACAGATGAGCAATGTAAGGTAAGAAATGGAAATTCTAAAAAAATAACTAAAATATGCCAGGGATTGGAAACACTGCAACAGAAATAAAGAATGCATCTGATATGTTTTTTTGGCAGACTGGGCCTGCTTGAGGAAAGAAACTCTGAACTTGAGGATATCTCAAGAGAAACCACCCAAATTGAAAAGCAAAGAAAAAAATTAGATAAAAAAAAAACTGGAGTATCTAAAAACTGTGGGACAACTTACAAACTGTGTAACATATACATAATGAGAATGCCAGAAGGAGCAGAAAGAGAAAAAAGAACAGAATATAGGAAGTAATAATGACTGAAAAGTTCCCCAAACGGTCAGACACCAAACAACAGATCCAAGAAGAGACCATCAAGCAAGATGAATGCCAAAAAAAAAAAAAAAAAAAAAAAAAAAACCTACACAGAGAAAGCTAGGCATAGTGGTGCACACCTGTTGTCCCAGCCACCCACGAGCCTAAGGCAGGAAGAACATGTGAGCCCAGGAGTTTGAACCAGCCTGGGAGACACAGGGAGACCCCACCTCTAAAATAACAAAAAACAAAAAACTACACTTAGGACATTATTTCCAAACTATAGAAAAATCAAAGATAAAGAAAAAATCGTAAAGGCAGCCACAAGAAAAAAACATTTTGCCTATAGAGGACCAAAAATAATAATTACATCCAAGTTTTCTTAGAAACCAGGCAAGAAAGAAGAGTAGAATGAAATATTTAAAGTGTTGAGGGAAAGATCCTACCAACCTAGAATTCTGCACTCTGCAAAATTATTCTTCAAAAGTGAAGGAAAAATAAAGACCTTCTCAAACAAAACTTCAGGTAATCTCCTGCCAGTAGACCTGCCTTGCAAAAAATGTTCAGCAAAATTCCTTACAGGAAAGGTAAATGATAAAGATCAGAAACGTATATGTACATAAAGAAAGAGGATTCAAGAAGGAATAAATGAAGATAAAATGAAAACTTTTGATTCAAAGTAATAGCAAAAATTCAATTATGTACAATTCAATTATGCACACATCGCTTCTCAGCCCTTTGGCTAAGATCAAGTGCAATTATGTACACATATTATATATATATGATATGAGGGATAGGAGGAAAGAATTAGAATGATTTTGCTATTATAAGGTACTCATACAACCTGGGAAGCAGAAGTTATCTGAAATTGAACTTAAAATAGTTGTAAATTATATTGCAACCTCTAAGGCAACCACTAAAGAATGTAAAAAACAAAAATTTATATATATATACATATATATAACATGCTAATACAGGAGAAAAATGGAATCATATAGAATGCTCAATTAAAATCACAAAAGGCAGAAGAGTAGAAGACAAAAATAAGAACAAACACAACAAAAAGAAAACAGTAACAAATATGGTAGATATTAATCCAACTATACCAACAATCTCTCTGAATGTCAATGGTCTAAATGTATCAATTAAAAGATAGATTGTCAGAATGGATCAAGAATCTGTCAAGACACAACTATATGGGATGTCTACAAAAAACCCACTTAAAATAGACACATAAAGATTAAAAGTAAATGACTGCAGAAATACATTACATGCTAAGACTAATCAAAAGAAATCAGGAGTAGCTATATTAATTTCAGACAGAAAAGGCTTCAGACCAAGGAAAGTTATTATACAGAGGAATTCTGAATAATGATAAAGGGGTCAATTCTCCAAGGAGACAAACAGTCCTTCATGTGTATGCACCTAACAACAGAGCATCAAAATAACATGAGGCAAATACTGATAGCACTGGAAGGAGAAATAGATGAATCCATGATTACAGTTGAAGATCTCAATACTCCTCTATCAAAAGCGGACAGATCCAGCAGGCAGAAACAATAAAGACATAGATGAACTCAGTAACACCAATCAGCTGCGCACAGTGGCTCATGCCTATAATCCCAGCAACTCAAGGCCCCTAGGTGAGAGGATTACTTGAGGCCAGGGGTTAAGACCAGCCTATGACAATATGGCAAGACCCCATCTCTATAAAAATTAAAATAAGTAAAAATTAGCCTGGCCAACATGGTGAAACCCTGTCTCTGCAAAAATTAAAAAACTGGCCACACATGGTGGCACACACCTATAGTCCCAGCTACTCAGGAGGCTAAGGTGAGAGGATTGCTTGACCCCAGGAAGTCAAGGATGCAGTGAGCTGAGATCGCACCACTGCTCTTCAGCCTGGGCGACAGAGCGAGACTCTGTCTCAAAAACATAAATTAAATAAAAAATTATCCAGGTGTGTTGGCATGTGCCTGTCATCCCAGCTACACAGGAGGATCACTTGCGCCCAGGTGGTCAAGGCTTTGGTAAGCTATGATCATACCACTGCACTCCAGCCTGGGCAACAGAGCGAGACCCTGTCTCTAAAAATTTTTTATAGAAGACCAGGTGCAGTAGCTTATACCTGTAATCCCAGCACTTTGGGAGGGAGGAGGATTACTTGAGCCCAGGAGTTCAAGACCAGTCTAAGCAACACAGTGAGATCAGTTCTCTACATAAAACATAAAAATAAAAATAAAAAATAAGCAGGCATGGCAGTGTGTACCTGTAGTCCCAGCTACACAGGAGGCTGAGGCAGGAGGATCACTTGAACCTGGGAACTGAAGTAGTTTGCAGTGAGCCAAGATCACGCCACTGCACTCCAGCCTGGGTGAGAGGGGGAGACCCCGTCTCAAAAAATAAAAAATAATAATAATAATAAATATTTTAAAAAGTAAAATAAATAGAAATCATTTTTAAAATTAAAGAAAATCGGTACCAATAAACTGGATATGATGGACACACTTCCTCTAACAACAGAATACACTTTCTTCTCAAGCTCCCATGGAACATTCACCAAGATAGACTACATTCTGAGTCATAAACATACCTTAATTTAGAACAGGAATCATACGAAAAGGCGCTCAGCCTTATTAGTTATGGACTAATGCAAATTGAGTCAAAGCAAATCGAGAACACAATAAGAGACTATACCACAAGCATCAAACTGGCACAATTAAAATATGTTAATATAAATGCTGGCAAGGATGTGAAACAACTTAAATTCCCAAACTGCTGGCTGCAGCCTCTTTAGTAAACAGATGGGCATTATCTAGAGAAGCTGAAGACATATATATCCTATGACCTAAGATTGCCTCTACTGTGAAATGTTTACATCAGCATCAGAAACTAAAACGTGCATGCCAAGATACACATAGAAAAATGTTTACATCGGCAACATTTGCAATGGCAAATATCTTGAAATAATTTAAATGTCCGTCAGCAGTGGAATGAATGAATACGTTAAGAAATACTTACTATGGCTGCGCACAGTGGCTCACGTCTGTACTCCCAGCACTTTAGGAGGCTGAGGCAGGTGGATTACTCGAGACCAAGTATTGGAGACCACCCTGGCCAACATACCAAAATCCATCTCTACCAAAAATACAAAAAATTAGCCAGATGTGTGGTGGCACATGCCTGTAGTCCCAGCTACTTGGGAGGCTGAGGTGTGAGAATCACATAAACCCAGGAGGCAAAGGTTTCAGTGAGGCGAGATCCATGTCACTGCACTCCAATCTGGGTGACAGAGCAAAACTCTGTCTCAAAAAAAAAAAAAAAACCATACACATATATATATACACACACACACACACAGACACACAGACACACACACTTACTACAGAGCTATTAAAGTGAATGAACTACATTTTCAAAGAACAACACAGATAAATCTTAAAAACATAATCAGCCAGAAGCCATGCACAAAAGAAAGCATATTAGATGGTTTCACTTAACATAAAGGTCAAAACAGGAAAACACTAATCCACATTGTTTAGGGAGGCAATTTTTATTTTCAACTATGAAGCAAAGCAAATAAAAACACTACCATAAAAGCTGAGACAATAAAGAATTCTATGCAGGATGGAGGCTACAGTGATCCTTAGGAAGGATCATCATGACAGGGCTCTTGAAGAGCTATTTCCTGACCTGGGTTATTATTAATTTTTTTTTTTTTTTTTTTTTTTTTAAAGACAGTCTTGCTCTGCCACCCAGGCGCGCTTGGCTCACTGCAACCTCCGCCTCTCAGGTTCAAGCGATTCTCCTGCCTCAGCCTCCCGAGTAGCTGGTACTACAAGCACGTACCACCACACTTGGCTAATTTTTATATTTTTAGTAGAGACAGGGTTTCATCATGTTGACCAGGCTGGTCTCAAACTACTAGCCTCAAGTGATCCACCCACCTCAGCCTCCCAAAGCACTGAGATTAGAGGTGTGAGTCACCCCACCCAGCCT
This sequence comes from Piliocolobus tephrosceles, assembly GCF_002776525.5. Taxonomy (NCBI): domain Eukaryota; kingdom Metazoa; phylum Chordata; class Mammalia; order Primates; family Cercopithecidae; genus Piliocolobus; species Piliocolobus tephrosceles. Next base: position 158,668,236 of record NC_045435.1, on the reverse strand, counting down.
GACCTGCGTATTATTTACACACATTTGCACTTTGTAATAACTGCTAAACTATACTTATCTTATGTACTTTCCTGAATATGTATTATATTACAAAATTTAAAATGATTACGAATTTTAAAATTTGTAAATTTGACTCTCAAAGGAGTCAGTGACAGAAGCAGTCAGGAGGGTTCTGTAATAATCAGATGGGAAATGATGTGCTTGAATCAAAGTGGTAGCAGTTTTGGTAGTAAGAAGTAAGTAGTAAGTAGTAGTGCTAATAAGCAATTTGATTATATTGTGGATTATATTCTAAAGTAAAGCCAACAGGACCTTCTGACTAAATTTAGGATGTGATAGCAAAAGATGAGTCCAAATAGTGTCAAAGCTTTTACCTGAGCCACTGGAAGACTAGACTTGCCATTTAAAATGGCAAAGGCTGTAGGAGAGCAATGCAGGAGGAGCTTGGTAGAAATCAAAACCTGTTACGTTTGAGATACCCATTAAAGTTCAAATGGAAATTGTGGTAGGCTCTTAAACATATAATCCTGGAGAAACAGATTTGAGAGTTGTCAGCATACGGATCAGTATTTAAAGTCATGAGACTAGAGTGATCAGTTAGAGCAAATGTTGTGAAGAGGTAAGACAAAGGGTGAGAAATGTTAACTGGATTAAGTGATGCAGCCATCATTGGTATCTCTGACATAAGAAATTGTTATTATCAGTGACTTTGCTTAGAACAATACCCTTTTCATCACAATGTCCAAATAGATGTAGATCTATTTATCAATTCTGTAATGTCCCTTGGTCTTTCTGTCCATTTACTTACAAGTTCTTTAGACTGTTTTAGTTGTTGTAGTTTTAAATCCTGGCACCTGGTAGGGCTAACTCCTCATTATACTACTTTCATAGAATGTTTATTCTTGCATGTTTCTTCCTCCCATAAGAATGTTATAATTACCTTGTGTAGTCCTTTAAAAAAAACTTAGTATTTTCCACTGTACTCTTATTAAATACACAGAATATTTAAGATGTAGAATGGCGACAGCTTGATAATGTTGCTGAGGACAAGAGAGGAAGTCTCACTAATACGCAATTATTAACTAAAGTTTTGTAAGCAGAAAATGAGATTGCTTAGAATAAAACATAGAATTAAAAGAGAAAGCAGTTGGAATGAACTCCAGCATCTAGAGTCTGAATGGAATCATGTAAATTGCCAATGGAAACCAGGAAGGTATGGTCAGAGTTGTGAGAAGAAATGTCAGAGTATGGTATAATGGAAGCCAAGGGAACACTGTTTTTTTTTTTTTTTTTTTTTTTTGAGACAGAGTCTCGCTCTGTCGCCCGGTCTGGAGTGCAGTGGCCAGATCTCAGCTCACTGCAAGCTCCGCCTCCTGGGTTTTACGCCATTCTCCTGCCTCAGCCTCCCGAGTAGCTGGGACTACAGGCACCCGCCACTTTGCCCGGCTAGTTTTTTGTATTTTTTTTAGTAGAGACGGGGTTTCACCGTGTTAGCCAGGATGGTCTCGATCTCCTGACCTCGTGATCCACCCGTCTCGGCCTCCCAACGTGCTGGGATTACAGGCTTGAGCCACCACGCCCGGCCAAGGGAACACTGTTGAAAGACTGATGAAGATGAGAGTTAAACTGCATTTAAGGTGATGCAAAAGTCATTGAGGACCTTAAAAAAATGATTTAGTGGTCTAGGGGTCAAAGCTAAATTAACATGTGTTGAAGAATGGGATGGCAAGAGAGAAACAGAGCAAGAGCTACAAGAGTACGCCAACTAGAGGACAGTTTTTGTTTTGATGATAGGAAAGACCTAAGCGTGATTAAGTTTTGATGGGAGGATCCAGTACCAAGGGAGAGACTGAAGATACTAAAGAGAAAGGAGCAAAGGGACAGTGTAAGGGTCCTGAAGAGGGGGTGGAGAGTTATATTCAGTAATGTGGACGTGTGTAGCAGGAGGAAAGGATGACTTTAGTCAGGGGAATTGATCCCACACCTCCCTTCATAATAGGCAGGAAGGAGGAGAGAATGGGGGTAGCACCAGTTAGGTATGTATATATAGATTCAGTAAGCAAAGTTCAGAAAATTCTGCATCGTCCACCAAGTAAGACAAGTGGTCATCTTACCTTTATTTATTTATTTTTTTATTTTTGAGGCAGGGTCTTCCTCTGTCCCCAGAGCTAGAGTGCAGTGGCACGATCTTGGCTTACTGCTGCTTCGATATTCTGGACTCAAGTGATCCTCCCACCTCAGCCTCCCAAGTAGCTGGGACCACAGGTATGCACCACCACGCCCAGCTAATTTTTGTATTTTTTTGTAGAGATGGGGTTTTGCTATGTTGCCCAGGCCGGTCTCAAACTCCTGAGCTCAAGTGATCTGCCTGCATCAGCCTCCCAAAATGCTGGGATTACAGGCGTGAGCCACTGTGCATGGCCCATCTTAAATTTGATTAATAAAAGTTACTCCTATTGTTGAACACTTACACTTCTTTCAGTATGTCACCCAAGAACAGAATAGTTGAGTCAAAGTGGTAAGCACTTTGTGAAACTTCTGAATTCCTACTGCCTAACTTCCTTCGAGAACAAAGGGTTTCCCATTTACACTCCCTCTAGAACCCCTCTCCTCATGTTGGATGGCTATCATTACTTTCTCCCCTCAACCGTTCTGTCTTAGCATCCAATGTTCACTTTTATTAATATTTTAAGAAGAAAAGGCTGATTTTTTTAAAGCAGGGTTTGAGCTTAATGGTAATTACTCATGTATAAGTTCAAATAGACTTCATTTAAAAATATTTTTAAAATATAAGTCTGTTAAAAGTCATGTAATAAAGATATGTACCTCTCAAAATGAAGTGTGAGGTCAGATTTATCCATTACCATTATGGACACAAAGTAATAAAATGACAAGGAGCTGAAGAAATAAAGGTGAAACATCAGAAACAACTTTCCAATAAACAGATTACAGAAAAGCCATCCATGAGAAACTTCTTGAATAGGACTCAGTAAACAGTTATCTATCTGTTCAGAGGACAGGATTCATTGATTACCTGAAAATCATTTGCAATTCAGATCAACAAGTAAAATCACCCACCAATGAAGTACATAAGCACCCCCTGCCACTGAACCCCCACGAGCTACAAATTCCATGCCAAAACCCTCTCTCCACTAACACCTTATCATCACTATGCTGAAAACCAATGAGAATGCAGATAACCTAGATCTGGGTCAGGAATTATTTTTATTGCAGGTAAGGAACTGCACAAATCTCAAAGGGCACCAGAAACAGGCCCTTCTTTCTTACCTTTACCATGAATGTGAAGTCTGTTAGGGCTGGGGAGTAGACGGCCCCACCAGCACATGGGCCCATGATCAGAGAAATCTGAGGGATGACTCCGGATGCCGTAACATTCCTCTGCCAAAACAGAAAAGCAAAGGCATCTGGTTACAGAGATGTCTGAGGCATTATCTGCAGAAAGATAAAGACAACAATACGATAACATTTGGCTTTTTTCCCACAGAAATTCTATACAGGAGGCAACAGACCTAATCAGTAAAGTTCTTGAAGAATTATATGTGCATTTTCTCCCTGTAACTGCTGGAATGGTCAGCATATTACTTTCTGAGGCAAATATTTTCTCTCCCCTCCCCTCCTGCGCAGCAGGTTCCCTAAAACCTTCACTAAGGGCATGAGGTACAGAGTGTGTCCCACCATCCACACCACAGTTCCAAACACAAAGCCCCCCCGTCTATGTAAAGCTGCCTGAAAGAAGAATGAAAACCTCATGCAGAGTTTGGAAAGCCAACACTTATCCTGGCGCCCTGCTCTCTATTTTGAGTCCTCCACACCCTCCACAAAAGGCACACAGTAGTCACTTGGCAAGGGTACAAGGCAGGTGCTTCTTGACATTGAGTACCCAATGTCTACTCTGCCCATCCCCAGAAAAGGCATGCAGCAGAGAAGGAGGTAGAAGGAGCCAGAAAGCCTCCATAAGGACATTGTGTTGTGAAGGACTAAGCTTCAGTCCACCTCCTAGGAAAGACAGGATGTGGTGGCTCAAAGACCCAGGCAAGATGATAAAGGCCCAATTACTCTTTTGCCCTACTTCCAACCCCTTTCCTTCTCCTAAGTCCCATCAGTTTAGGAAAAGTAGTTTCACTTTTCAGCCTGCCTTGGCTCTAAGCCCAATCTCTACACAGCTAAGGACAGTGCAAAATGTAATCTGTACTTTCTGCAAAAATATCAAGGTAGTTGGGGAGACTTCCAGCTGTGGCAGAGTGAAGAGTTCAGAAAATTCTCTCCCCAAAAACAACCGGACAACATTGCCAAAAACGAGTATTTCGGGGTTCTAAAAATGAGTCAAATGTAACAAACTGATAAGTGTTTATTCATTAAAAACTGCTAAAGTTGAGATAAGAACAGTGAGAGCCTGTGGCATTCTTTTTTTTTTTTTTTGAGATAGAGTCTCTCTCTGTCCCCCAGGCCGGAGAGCAGTGGCACGATCTCGGCTCACTGCAAGCTCCACCTCCCAGATTCACGCCATTCTCCTGCCTCAGCCTCCCGAGTAGCTGGGACTACAGGTGCCCGCCACCATGCCCGGCTAATTTTTTTGTGTTTTTTAGTAGAGACAGGGTTTCACCGTGTTGGCCAGGATGGTCTCGATCTCCTGACCTCGTGATCCACCCGTCTCGGCCTCCCAAAGTGCTGGGATTACAGGCGTGATGCCACCACGCCCGGCCCACCTGTGGCATTCTTAACCAAGGCTGCCATCATTGCCCATACCAGGTCAAAATGTCCTACTGGATGAAAGAAAACAACACCAGACTGTAATTCAAATCCACAAGAACCAATTAAGAGTGCTGAAAATGATAAATATGTGATTATAAATACTGCATAAGTATACTTCTCTTTTCTTAGTACTTTGAAAGACAAGACTGTATAAAGCAATAATTAACACTGTTTTGAGTATTATATAACAATAACAGCACAAATGAAGGGGGCGAAAATGGAGCTACATTGGAGCAAAGCTCCTATGTTTTACCAGAATTAAGTCAGTATTAATTTGAAGCAGATTGTGATAAGTTAAGATATATAGTAACCCTTAAAGCAACTACAAAAAATAAATCAAAAAACACAGCTAAAAAACACCAGAAATTAAAATAGTACACTAAAAATATATGCTTCCCATAAAAGAGCTGAATGACATCACAGAAGAGAGAATAGGAAGCTCCAGGAATCCGAGATCAAAACAACTATTCAACTGATAGAAACTGTCCAAAGCAACTATTTTTGAACTCTGGAGTCCAGTCAGACACTTCAGGGCCCAGAGGAGAGTTTGATAAAGCAGCAAGTAAATTTCAGAAGACTTCACATTTATTAATAACATGGCTGCTATAATCCCCCAGCCAACAGACCATGGCAGGTAGCCACGAAGATGTTCCTAGTGTAGCCAGCTGGTGCCAGATTGGGAAATGAGAACCTTTGCATCTTGGTTTTTCAATCTTGAAAAATCAAGGTGTGTGTTCTGATTGCTGACCACTGCTTTTGATGGCTGAGGGGCCAAGTATAGAGGCTGGCATTGTTTCAACCCTGATGGGCTCAAGCAGCGTCCCAGCCACAAGGGATTTAAAAAGGTAGTTTGGTCCACACCCCTCCACCCTTCTGGGAGACAGACATTTAAGGAAATTATTGTGAGATTGCTGGTTAAACACAGGGACAAGAGAACTAAAATTTCAATGACCATATTCAGTAAGGAACATACTCTTTGCAAAAACAGCTTGGGAAAGTTCAAGCAGATGGATCCAGTAGTTGACAAGCAAAAATCAGCTATTCCTGAAGAGTGGGAGAACTAGACTTCCAAACTTCCAAACATAATATTCAGAATTGCACATCCTCAACAAAAAATTACAAATCATACAAAGAAATGAGTATGGCCCATTCACAAGAAAAAAATAATTTAACAAAAACCATCTCTGAAGAAATCCAGATATTGGACTTAATAGTCAAAGATGCCACACGAACTGTCTTAAATATGTTCAATGAGCTGAAGAAAGCTGTGGGGGAAAAAATTATAGGAAATTAGGAAATCAATGTCTGAACAAAATGAGAACACCATAAAGAGATAGAAATTATAAAAAGGAACCAAGCAGAAAGCCTGGAGTTGACAAGTACAATAACTGAAATGAAAAATTCATTTCAGGGGTTCAACAGCAGACTTAAGCAAGCAGAAAAAAAGGACCAGGGAACTGGAATACAAAACAATTAAAATTATCCAGTATGAGGAGCCAGAAAAAAGAAAAAGACAAATTAATAGAGCCTGAGGGACCTGTGGGAAACCAACAAACACACCAGTATAGACATTATAGGAATCCCAGGAGAACAGAAAGGGTCAGAGACAAGATTTGAAGAAATAATGACGAAAACTTGCCACATTTGATGAAAGACATAAATATACATACCCAAGAAGCTCAACAAACTCCAAGCAGTACGAACTCAAAGAGATCCACACAGAGACACATTATAGAAAAACTGTCAAAACACAAACGCAAGAAGAGAAACCTGAAAGCAGCAAGATGGAAGCAACTCATCCCATGCAAGGGATCCTCAGTAAGATTAACCATGGAGGCCGGAAGGCAGTGGGACATATTTAAAGTACTGAAAAGTCAGGTGCACTGGCTCACACCTGTAATCCCAACACTTTGGGAGAATGAGGCAGGAGGACCACTTGAGGCCAAGAGTTTGAGACCAGCCTGGACAACATAGTGAGCCCTGATCTCTACAAAAAAAAAAAAAAATAGTTTTTTTCATTGGTCAGGCATAGCAGTGTTTTACTAGCTACTCAGAAGGCCGACGTAGGAAGACTGCTTGATCCTACAAGGTCAATGCTGCAATGAGCCATGATCATGCCATTGCACTTTATTCTGTGTGACAGAGCAAGACTCTGTGTCTAAAATAAAAACAAAATAAAGTATTGAAAGAAGGCTGGGCATGATGGCTCAACGCCTGTAATCGCAGCTCTTTGAGAGGTCAAGGGAGGTGAACTGAGTCCAGGAGTTTGAGGCCCACATGAGCAACATGGTGAAACCCTGCCTTTACAAAATACACAAAAATTATTCAGGCATGATGATGCATGCCTATGGTCCCAGCTACACAGGAGACTAAAGAGGGAGAATCACTTGAGCCCAGCAGGCGGAGTTGCTGTACACCAAGATCACACCACTGCATTCCATCCTGGGCAACAGAGCAAAACTCTGTCTCAAAAAGAAAAAAAGAAGTATTGAAACAAAACAACTGGTCAACCAATAACTTTACATCCAGCAAAACTATCCTTCAAGAAAGAAGGGAAAATTAAGACATTTCCGAGTCAACAAATGCTGAGAGCATTCATTCGCAATAGACATGCCACAGAAGAAATGCTACAGGGAGTCCTTTAGTCTAAAATATTAGACAGTAACATGAAGTCAGGAGAAAAATAAAGAACACTAATAAATGTAACTTCCTAGGTAAACATAAAAAGTAGTGTTGTACTTTGGTTTGTAATGTCTTTTTCCTATGTGATTTAAAAGGCAAATTTACGGCTCCTCTCAGCAGTGGCAGCCCCAGCAGAGGAGTCTGCACAAAAAATAAAATTTACAAAAATAAATAAAAAACAAAAGGCAAATGTATGAAACAATCATAAATCTGTTAATGAGTATACCATGTATAAAGATATAATCTATGACAACATAAAAAAGCATGGAGAGTTACAAAGCAGTGTGTCTACGTACTACTAAAGCTAACCTGGTATTCTTCCAACTAGTTTAAGATATTAATTATAATCCCCAAGGTAACCAATAAGAAAACAAACTTTAAAATATGATTAAAATGAAAGAAGTGAATCAAAAAGGCAAACAACTAAATATCACCACCCCAATGCCATAATGGAGGAACTGAGGCATAAAAAACCAAAACACATACAGCAATAACTAAATGGCAGAAGTAAATCCTCCTTTTTCAGCAATCACACTAAGTATAAATGGATTAAACTCTATTAAAAGACAGGGATTGACAGATTGGATTTAAAAACCAGAATCTATCTGTATGCTATTTACAAGAGCTTCACTTTAGATACAAAGACATGAAGAGATAAAGGATGGAAAAAAATATTCCATGCAAAGGGTAACCAAAATAGAGCCTAGGTGGCTATATTACTATCAGACTAAAGAGACTTTAAATCAAAAACTTACTAGAGACAAAGATATTACATATTGATAAAAGGTTCACTACATCTAGAAAATATTCCAATTACAAAAATATATACACCTAACAGAGCCCCAAAATCTATGAAGCAACAAGAGCCCCAAAATACACAAAGCAAAAGTTAACAGAATTATAGGGATAAATAGGTACACAATAATAGGTGCAGACTTAACATTTCACTTCTAATAATAGACAGAACATCCAGACAGAAGATCAGTTAGTTAACAGTACACTTGAACAACACTATAAACTAATACATATAAAAGACCTATAGGCCGGGCGCGGTGGCTCAAGCCTGTAATCCCAGCACTTTGGGAGGCCGAGACGGGCAGATCACGAGGTCAGGATATCGAGACCATCCTGGCTAACATGGTGAAACCCCGTCTCTACTAAAAATACAAAAACTAGCCAGGCGAGGTGGCGGGCACCTGTAGTCCCAGCTACTCGGGAGGCTGAGGCAGGAGAATGGCGTAAACCCGGGAGGCGGAGCTTGCAGTGAGCTGAGATCCAGCCACTGCACCCCAGTCCGGGCGACAGAGCGAGACTCTGCATAAAAAAAAAAAAAAAAAAAAAAGACCTATAAACACTCCACCCAACAACAGAGTATACATTTCTTGTCAAATGCATATGCAACATTCTCCAGGAGAGACCATACATTAATCCACAAAACAAATCTTAAATTCAAAAGGACTGGAATCATAAAAAACATCTTTTCTGATCACAATGGAATAAAACTATAATTCAATAGCATCAGAAAACTGAAAAATTCACAAATACATAAAAATTAATCAAAACACTTCTAAACAAGCAGTAGGCAAAAGAAGAATCTACAAGAGAAGTTAGAAAATATTTTGAAAGGTTTTGGTTTTTGCACCCCCACCAAGATGGCGGATAAGAGGCAGTGTTAGCATGCCTCTCCCACTTGGAAGAACAGAATAGTGTATTGAGATTCATATGGTGACCCTTTTTCCAAGAAGCCACACAGGAACTTAACAGAAAAACTGAAATAATCCACAGACCTTTTAAAGAAGTGGCAGTCTGCAGTCTACACTATAAGACAAGGGAAAAACTGTAAGTCTCCAGAGTGTGAGATGGGGAGAGGCTGCCTTCAGGTTCCCACTGGGGAACCTAAAAATCCAGGCCACGGGGGAAGGCCTTAACCTTACCCAGGACTGGGATTGATTTAGGGAGCAGTAAGAAATAAAAAAGTAGAAACAGTGGCAGGAAGTGCTTTGCAGGCATTCCCAGTCTCCAGTGCAGACCAAGGTAAGCCATTCTTTATTGTACCTCACAGGGAACCTTGGGGAAGTCAGCCAACAAGCTCAGGCAGCGGTTGCAGGTTGAAAGAATCTCCCAATTTCAAGATATAACACTGAGTGGGGATGAACTCCTTTGTCCAGAACCCATACCTCCCAGGGGTAGGGAGAAGTGCACTGCAGCCACAAGTGCATGAGCCAGTTGCCTGGCCCTGCAGGTGGCCTGGGAGGAGGATGGCCTGAAACTCACAGCTGCTTTACCACAGGGAAAGTTTATGGCCTGGGGCAGGTTTGAGTTCTGAGCCTAGGCTGCCTGGAACTTAGCCCAGTGCAGCTAGCAGAGCACAGAGGGAGTGAGATCTGCCTTTCTGACTGTGTGGGATCTGGGAGAGGCTTAGTGCCACCTGCTACTCCCCACGCCCTGTGCAAACTCTTCTGTGCACCAGAGGCAGTTATATTCCTCTTTGGAACACTACCCTAATGGCCTGAGAACCGCCCCCCCTCAGCCCCTATAGGGGCCATGGTTTTCCCCACACATGGAGAGACAGAGTGTAGACCCACCTGACCCAACCCCCACCTGACGGTACCCCTCCACCCCTGGTTACTTAACACAAAGGACAGAAACTTTTGGCAGCTTTATGGCCCCTGTTGTCACCTAAGAAACCAGAATACCTCCCCTGGGCAACACAGGACAAGCTCAAATCCCACTGCTACTACTGCAGCTGGTGCTCTTTTGCAAACGCTACCTCCTGGCTGGACGCCAACCAACACGGTCCATTAGGTAGAGTAACACTGTGAACAGAAAGGGGTGCATGACCTAAGCTATCACTAAGGGAGGAGACCACCCCTCGTATTGTCTTATGTCCAATTTCTACCTCCAAAGAAAGAAGTAGTGAAAACTAAAAGGCAGAAATGAAATCCACAGGCAGACAGCCCGGCGCCACGCCCTGGGCCTGGTAGTTAAAGATCTACCCCTGACCTAACCGGTTATGTTATCTATAGATTCCAGACACTGTATGGAAAAGCATTGTAAAAATCCCTGTCCTGCTCTGTTCTGTTCTGATTACTGGTGCATGCAGCCCCCAGTCACATACCCCCTGCTTGCTCAATCGATCACGACCCTCTCATACAGACCCTCTTACTGTTGTGAGCCCTTAAAAGGGACAGGAATTGCTCACTCGGGGAGCTTGGCTCTTGAGACAGGAGTCTTGTTGATGCTCCTGGATGAATAAACCCCTTCCTTCTTTAACTTGGTGTCTGAGGGGTTCTGTCTGCGGCTCTTCCTACTACATTTCTTGGTTCCCTGACCAGGAAGTGAGGTGATTGGTGGATGGTCGAGGCAGCTCCTTAGGCAGCTTAAGCCTGCCCTGTGGAACATCCCTGCAGGGTACTCCGACCAGCCCGAGCGGCGCAAATCCGGAGAACGCTCCCAGCTAGGCATTTGCCCCAGTGGGATGCCTTGCCAGAGCAGTGTGTGGCAGGCCCCTGTGGAGGATCAACTCTGTGGCTGAACATTGGGAAGGAACTGGCGCTTGGAGTCCAGACATCTAAAACTTGGTAAGACTGGTCTTTGGAACTTGTCCACTCCATTTGAGTGGAAGCATGGCCTGATCACCCACGGTGTGCCTTATCAGCACTTTGGTTTTGGTTTTGACTTGGTTTGAATTGCTTGACAGGACCAGTCTTGGAAATTTGCCCATTCCATTTGAGTGGAAGCGTGGCCTGATCACCCACGGTGTGCCTTTATCGGCACTTTGGTTTTGATTTTGACTTGGTTTGAATTGCTTGACAGGACTGGTCTTGGGAACTTGCCTACTCCATCGGAGTGGAAGCATGGCCTGAGCACCCACATCGTGCCTCTACCGGCACTCTGATTTTTGTTTTTGACTTGACTTGGATTGCTTGATACTTTGGTTTTAGGTTTTGACCTGGCTTGGATTTCTTGATACTCTGATGTTGCTTTTGATTCTGGTTTGGTATAAACCCTAAAAGTGTGTGTGTGCCCTTTTTATCCATTCTTTGTTTTGTGGTGTGCATGTGGTGTGAGTGTGGTGTTTTTTTCTCAAAGAAGCATGGGTCAGGCACAAAGTAAGCCCACCCCACCAGGAGCTATGTTGAAAAATTTCAAAACAGGATTTAAGGGAGACTATGGAGTACTATGACACCAGGAAAACTTAAAACTTTGTGTAAGATAGACTGGCCAGCATTAGAGGTAGGTTGGCCATCAGAAGGAAGTCTAGACAGGTCCTTTGTTTCAAAGGTATGGCACAAGGTAACCTGTAAGCCAGGGCACCCAGACCAGTTCCCGTACACGGACACTTGGTTACAGCTGGTTTTAGACCCCCCACCACATAGTGGTTGACAGAACAGCAGCATAAGCAGCTGGCAGAGGCAAGCCAAGACCAGTAGAGAGAGAGAAAGGAAACGGAGAGGAAAAGAGGCAGAGAGAGGAAGAGACAGAGACAGAGAGAGTCAAGGAGAGAAAGAGAGGGAGAAAGAGAGAGGCAGAGAGAGAGAGAAAGAGACAGGCAAAAGGAAAGTCAAAGACACAGACAGAAAGACAAAGACAGAAAAAGAAAGATATACAAGTAGTTTAAAAAAATAAAGTGTACCCTATTCCTTTAAAAGCCAGGGTAAATTTAAAACCTATAATTGATAATTAAAGGTATTCTCCGTAACCCTATAACACTCCAATACCACTTTGTTTCCAGTGTAAACAAGGACGTAGTCAGAAAGCACTGAGGTCACTGACAACCTGTAGCCTTCCTATCAAAAAATCTTTAACCTATCTGCAGATGGCCCAAATGCATTCAATCTGTAGCAGCAACTGCCTTGCTAACAGAACAAAGCAGAAAAATAACTTTTAGAAGAAACCTCATTGTGAGCATACCTCACCAGTTCAGAAGTATCCTAAGGGGGGAAAAAAAAGATGATTTAACATTAACCTCTGAAAATACCCTTAACCCAGCAGGTTTCCTAACAGGAGATCTAAATCTTAATTACCATACAAAGGTCTGACCAGACCTAGAACTCCCTTCAGGACAGGACATATAGATGGTTTCTCCCAGGTAACTGAAGGAAAGAAAATAAAAAGAGAGTGAGTCATGTATACCAATTCTAAGTTAATTTAGACTAAATAAGGTCTTATTAATAGCAAAAGATAGGCTGGGTGCAGTGGCTCACGCCTGTAATTTCAGCAGTTTGGGAGGCTGAGGCGGGTGGATCACGAGGTCAGGAGATCGAGACCATCCTGGCTAACACGGTGAAATCCCGTCTCTACTAAAAATACAAAAAATTAGCCTGGCGAGGTGGCCGGCGCCTATAGTCCCAGCTACTCAGGAGGCTGAGGCAGGAGAATGGCGCAAACCCGAGAGGCAGAGCTTGCAGTGAGCCGAGATCGTGCCACTGCACTCCAGCCTGGGCAACAGAGCAAGACTCCGTCTCAAAAAAAAAAAGCAAAGGATAACTGAAATTCCAAACTTACAAGGTTTTCAACAAAAGTAAAGTTTGCTAAAAGTTAGCAGTGTAACATGTATTATAGTAACTTCTAATCTTGTGGCCTAAGACAGTCTAGTTCACAGATATAAAGGAAGTTCGCTTTGGAAAAGAATGGTTATCTTCAGGAAAAAAAGGGAAAAAAAGTGGGGGAGAGCAAAATTTATGTAAAAAGAATGTTATATGGTAAATTCTTGTCCTGAAATAAATCAACTGGTTGTTTAAAGAAAGAAATGTTTGTAATAAGTCCGAAAGTTAAGGCATGTCGGAAAATTGCTTGTAAAAGTCATGAAAAAAAGTTATTAAAAAAGTGTGTTAGAAAAAGAATTTATGCAAGAAATGTTGTATAATTTAAAAGTAATTAGGCCTCCTGAATGTAAAACTATTGAAGAGACAGTTTATGTGCAAGGTGTATAAGGAAAGTAAAGTATACGTTTGTAAAAGGATTATAAGGAGGCATAAGAATGCAGATTTTTACCTAAATTAAAAGGTTAAAAAAATTGTTTTAAAGGTTTAAGCAAGTTTTAAAATATTAATTGTGTGTAAATTCTGTGTGTAAACATATTAGCTAAAGAGGTATCATCCAGTTTTTCTGCAAACTGGAGATTAAAATAAAAGCATAACAGGTTTTTCTTTTTATTTTTTTTTTTTTTGAGACGGAGTCTTGCTCTGTCACCCAGGCTGGAGTGCAGTGGCTGGATCTCAGCTCACTGCAACCTCCACCTCCCGGGTTCACGCCATTCTCCTGCCTCAGCCTCCCGAGTAGCTGGGACCACAGGCGCCGGCCACCTCGCCCGGCTAATTTTTTGTATTTTTAGTAGAGACGGGGTTTCACCGTGTTAGCCAGGATGGTCTCGATCTCCTGACCTCGTGATCCGCCCGTCTCGGCCTCCCAAAGTGCTGGGATTACAGGCTTGAGCCACCGCGCCCGGCCAACAGGTTTTTCTTAAAGCACAAACCTGCTCTTTAGCAAAAATTATAAAAGGTTAAAAAGGGTCTATAAAATCTTACCTTATGGTCAAACATTAAAAATTAGATAAATATGTCTATAAGGTTTTATTACAATTAGATTTAATATTAATAACACAATAATAAAGGTAAAATTTAGCTTATCTGGTAGAAAAATCATATAAAAAGCATTATTAAATATAAAATGGTGTTTGGCTTTCTTTGGTCTAAAAACTAATAAAAACAGGCACTAAAGGAAATTTCTCAGTAAGAAGGCACCAAAGACTATAAAGTCCACTGTTGACGTCTCCACATTTAAAACAAAAGGTCAATTTCTTAGAAATTATATATTTGGTTTATCTTCCACTTTCCTTTCCCTCAAAACTAAAAGTCTTTTAGCACATGTACCACCCTTAGAATTTCCGTTAAACCAGCACCAGCCTGAAGATCACGTTCTCATCAAACGGTGGAAAGAAAAACTCGAGACAGCCTGGGAAGGACCCTACCTTGTGCCACTAACCACCAAGACTGCTGTTTGTACAGCAAAAAAGGATGGACTCATCACACCCAAGTCAAGAAAGCGCCACCCCCTCCAGAGTCATGGACCATAGTCCCAGGGGAAAACCCTACCAAACTAAAGCTAAGAAAAACTTAATTCTTTTCATCTATTTTATTACTATTTTTTCTTTCCCCATTCTATTGCTGACCATCTAGTTATTAACATAACCAAGTCAATTTCACCTCAAATGACTGCATTTAATGCTTGCCTTGTTATACCCTGTAGAGACTTGCCAAGTCAAAGACAGCTTTCTACTTCAGAAAAGTACTTCTGTCCATCCTGACTCTCCTCAGACTGGGCATTAGTATACTAGGACCATTTAATCCAGGGAGATTTCGATAAAGACCCCAGTGCCAACCAGGAGTCTTGCCCCCCAATGTATAGCTTTCATGCCATTGTTGGCCCAACGTTCTGTGGACCACTAAAGAGCAAGGATGGACTGCCCCAACCTGTTTATACAATTTCCTAAAACCATACCTTCATTTTACTAGAGGATCATAGAAGTTAAAGACTTAAAACAAACTTTAGCAATTAAGACAGGATACCAAGATGCAAATGCCTGGTTAACATGGATCAAATATTCCATCTGCACGTTAAAAACAATTGTTATGCTTGTGCACATGGCAGGCCAGAGGCCCAGATTTTCCCTCTTCCACTAAGGTGGTCCTCCAGTTGACCAGGCTGGTAGCTCTTTTCCAGGATTCTACAGACTGGAGTAATAAGTCATGCCAAGCTCTCTCTGCTATACCCCGAAGTCCGGCACCCTGCGGGTCAGCCCCCAAGGGCCATCCAGCTTCCATCTCCCAACACTAACTTCACGTCGTGTCTCTCATGACAGGGAGGGAACTTAGCATTTTTTGGAGATGTGATGAGCTTAAGAATTTTCAACAGCTTATCAATCAGTCAGCCTTTTTTCATCCCCAAGCAGATGTGTGATGGTATTGTGATGGACCTTTACTGGGCACTCTGCCAAATAACTGGAGTGGCACTTGTGCTTTAGTCCATTTAGCTATCCCTTTCACTCTGGCATTTCATCAACCAGAGGGAGAAAAAAATAAGACATCATAAAGCAAGAGAAGCCCCTTATGGGTCTTTTGACTCTCACATCTATTTAGATGCAACTGGATCCCCTCAAGGAATACCAGATCAATTTAAAGCTTGAAATCAAATAACTACAGGATTTAAGTCAATGTTTTAGTAGGTGACAATTAATAAAAACACAGACTGGATAAACTACATCTATTACAACCAACAGCAACAAGCTTTTCACGAGTTAAATGAAAAACTCAGGTCGACCCAGCTCTGGGGCTACCTGACCTGATAAAACTTTTTACACTCTATGTGTCAAAAAAAAAAAAAATGGCACTTGGAGTTTTAACCCAGACTGTGGGGCCCTGGCCAAGGCCAGTGGCCTCTCAAAACAACTAGACAAGGTTTCCAAAGGCTGGCCCCCATGTCTAAGGGCCCTAGCACCAACAGCCCTGTTAGCACAAGAAGCAGATAAGCTAACTCTTAGGCAAAACCTAAAGTCCCCCCATGCTGTGGTGACTTTAATAAACACCAAAGGACATCATTAGCTAACGAATGCTAGACTAACTAGATACCAAAGCTTGCTCTGTGAAAATCCCCGCATAACCATTGAAGTTTGCAACACCCTAAACCCCGCCACCTTGCTCCCGGTATCAGAGAGCCCAGTTGAACATAACTGTGTAGAGGTATTGGACTCAGTTTATTCTAGTGGGCCCAACCTCCGAGACCATCCTGAAACATCAGCACACTGTGAGCTGTATGTGGATGGGATCAGCTTCGCCAACCCCTGCAAAGTGACTTTGAAGACTACAACAACCCCTGCTCCAGTCACACCCGGAAGCTAACTGGTCCACGCATGGCCAAAGCATGAGGAAACTCATCGCAGGATTCATTTTCCTTAAAATTTGGACTTGTACAGGAAGGATTTCAACTGACCTTCCTCAGATCAAGGACTGCTCCCAGTATATACATATAGTCACTGAGGTAGGACAAAAGATTGCTACAGTCCTATTATTTTACAGTTATTATAAGTGTACTGGGACTCTAACAGGAACTTGTTTATATAATGCTATTCTATCCAAGGTATGTAGCCCAGGAAATAACCAACCTGATGCATGTTATGACCCATTTTAAGCCTCCCATAATCACAGTTTTTAAAATAAAACTAAAGACTGGTCCTTTTCTAGGCAACACAAGTAAAGTAATAGCTAGGACAGAAGAAAGAGAGGTCCTGAAGCATAAAACCCTAAAATTTAATGTTTGTGCCACTATCAACAGCAATTGGCATGGAATAGGATGCGGTTCTTTAACTTGGAAAAAAAAAAGTTACATGGCAGGAAATAAGTATATCTGCCATGAATTAGGCTCATTCGCAAATGTGTGTAATTACTGGTCTTGGGTCATCTAGACTACTTTAAAAAAGGATGAAAGAGATCCTATTTAGCTCCAAAAAGGAGAAGGCAGCCCCTCCTGTACGAGTGGAATCTGCAACCTTTTGAAATTAATAATTACAAATCCCTTAAACCCAAGGTGAGAAAAAGGAGAACACACATCTCTGGGCATTGATGGAAAAGGACTAGATACCAGAGTAAATATCTTAGTAAAAGGGGAGGTTCGTAAACTCTCTCAGGAACCAGTATTTCAGACTTTCTATGATGAACTAAATGTGCCAGTACCAGAGACTCCAGGAAAAACCAGAAATTTGTTTTTGCCGTTAGCCGAGCACGTAGCCCAGTCTCTAAATGTCACTTCATGTTATGTTTGTGGAGGAACTGTAATGGAAGATCAATGGCCATTGGAAGAAGCCCGAGAATTAGGGCCTACAGATACAGTTCCTGATGAATTCCCAGCCCCAAAAATCACCCTGATAATTTCTAAGTTGTAAAAGTCTCAATTATTGGACAGTATTGTATAGCTAAAGAAAGAAAAAAATTCATTCATCCTGTAGGACAACTTAGTTGTCTTGGACAGAAACTGTATAATAGGACCACAAAAACAGCCACCTAGTGGGGTTCAAACCACACTAAGAAAAATCCATTCAGTAAATTTCCAAAGTTGCAGACAGTTTGGACCCGCAGAATCCCACCAGGACTGGACAGCCCCCACTGGGCTATACTGATACATATGGACATAGAGCCTATGCTAAGCTGCCTGACCAGTGGACAGGTAGTTGTGTTATCGGCACTATTAAATCATCTTTCTTCCTACTGTCCATAAAAACAGGTGAACTCCTGGGCTTCCCTGTCTATGCTTCCCACAAAAAGTGAAACACAGCCATAGGTAATTAAAAAGATGATGAATGGCCTCCGGAAAAAATTATACAATACTATGGGCCTGAAACTTAGGCACAAGATGGCTCATGAAGATACCAGACCCCCATTTACATGCTCAACCAAATCATACGGTTGCAAGCTGTCTTGGAGATCATCACTAATAAAGCCGGTAAAGCCTTGACTGTTCTGGTCGAGCAAGAAACTCAGATGAGAAATGTTATCTATCAAAACAGATTAACTCTCAACTACTTGCTAGCAGCTGAAAGAGAAGTCTATAGAAAACTTAACCTTACCAACTGCTGCCTGCACGTACATGATCAGGGGCAAGTAGTCGAAGATATAGTTAAAGACATAACAAAACTGGCACATATGCCTGTACAAGTGTGGCACGGATCTGACCCTGAGGCCATGTTTGAAAATGGTTCCCAGTGCTAGGAGGATTTAAAACTCTTATAATAGAAATTATAGTAGTAACAGGAACCTGCTTACTAATCCCTTGTTTACTACCTGTACTCATTCAAATGGTAAAAGGTTTCATGGCTACTCTAGCTCACCAGAATGCTTCAGCACAAGTGTACTACACGAATGACTATCAATCTGTCATGCAGGCAGACACGGGTAGTGAAGATGAAGGTGAGAACTCCCACTAATAAAATGAGTGAGAGTCTCAAAGGTGGGGAACAAGGGAGGAGACCACCGCTCATATTGTCTTATGCCCAATTTCTGCCTCCTAGAGGCAGAAAAACTAAAAAGCAGAAATGATATCCACAGGCAGACAGCCGGGCGCCGCACCCTGGGCCTGGTAGTTAAAGATTCAACCATGACCTAAGCAATTATGTTATCTATAGATTCCAGACACTGTATGGAAAAGCATCGTAAAAATCCGTCCTGCTCTGTTCCGTTCTGATTACCGGTGCATGCAGCCCCCAGTCACGTACCCCTGCTTGCTCAATCAATCACGGCCCTCTCACACAGACCCTGTTAGAGTTGTGAGCCCTTAAAAGGGACAGGACTTGCTTACTCTGGGAGCTCGGCTCTTGAGACAGGAGTCTTGCCGATGCTCCCGGCCAAATACACCCCTTCCTTCTTTAACTTGGTGTCTGAGGGATTTTGTCTGTGGCACTTCCTGCTACATCACCATTGCCTGCAAAACCCTGGTTAACCAGGAGGTCCTGCATCTGTCCACGTGACCAATTCACTAGTATTAAAACCAGCATTTGAGAAAGCCAGCACACTAAGGCTTTCTGTAACCAAAGAACCTCAAAGAGTCTACCTCACTCCCCTGCCACCCCCATCAGCGCTAGTGTTGGTATATCCCTTGCTGGGAGATTTGACGACAGGTCCCCTTACCGATCCCTTGCAGACATTCCCCAGCACCAGCCTGGAGTTGGGCAGCCCCACTGGGTGGCTAGACCCAGAAGAACAATAGCAATCAATGTAACCTGGCTCTCAGGAAGTCCTACTCCTAAGGGAAGGAGGAGACCACCATACCAAGGGAATACCCAGTGGGACAAAAGAATTCGGATGGCAGGCCTTGAGTTCCAGATCTTTCCACTGATGGGAAGTTCCTCTCAGCAGAGACACAATTGCAGTGCTGGGCTCAGAAGGGAAAGTCTGCAGCTCTACCCCAACAATCAGGCAGCTTTGCTGCTCATGAAGGGTCTTGGAGAAGGTATCTTCTCTCCCACCTTGTCCACCACCACACAGACACAGTTGGGGCTTCTCCACAGGAGCGTGGCATAGGTGCACCTATAGACAGCCTTCCTGGAACACTTCAGAGTGACTGCATCCCCACAGAAGGAACCCCCTCACTCCCACCCCCACACTGGCCCAAGTTCAGGCTTGCAAGAGAGACAGAGTCACAAATTCCTCTCTATGTGGAACAACAACAGTCCTACAGATGAAGAGAAGTGCCTGTCTGATCCAAATAGCTGGAACACTAGGGCAGGATCGAGTCTGGGAGATGAATAGCCTTCCTACTGGCCTGGCAGGAGAGCTGAGATGGCTCCCACCCTTCCCCTTGATAAGACCTCAGTACATCTAATTGAGAGCTCCCCTAGCCACCTTCATCAAGGCTGGAACCACCGCCTTATTGAGTACCGCATTTGCCCATTAGCGTTAGCCACAACTGGTTCCTACCCAGGGACACCTCCTCTACTGGCCTGAAGCCTTAACCATCAACTTAGTAAATAAAATACAGGGGAAAAATTAAATTAAAAAGTGCACACCACAGGGGAATGAGATAAGCTTCAAGAGATCTTTCCATCTCAACCCCATAGGAGACAGTGAACTTGCGCACACGTCAAGTATGTATCTATTAAACACAGGCCAGGTACAGTGGCTCACGCCTGTAATCCCAGCACTTTGGGAGGCCAACGCAGGTGGATCACCTGAGGTCAGGAGTTTGTGACCAGCCTAGCCAACATCATGAAACCCCGTCTCTACTGAAAATACAAATATTAGCCAGGCGTAGTGGTGCACGCCTATAGTCGCAGCTACTCGAGAAGCTGAGGCAGGAGAATCGCTTGAACCCAGGAAGTGGAGGTTGCAGTGGCCCAAGATTGCGCCACTGCACTCCAGCCTGGGCGACAGAGCAAGACTCCACCTCAACAAAAAATAAATACATACATACATACATACATACATACAACCAGTATCTAAAGAAGCCATCATACAAAGACTCTCTATAGCCAAGGAACTCATACAGTCTTCACCCTAAAAGCATTAAGAATCACATTAGGCTATAATAAACTAAAAATATTAAAGTCACATCTTTAGTGGGGAGGAAAAAGAAACTTAAAAAAACCACAGCCAAATCAAAAATAAATTTGAGAACAATTAGAAGAAATACTCTACACAAACGAGAAGGAACCAGAAAAGTAATTTTGGTATAAGACAAAACAGGGTTCTATCATACCCCCAAAAGATCACACTAGCTCCCCAGCAATGGATCCAAACCAAAATGAAATCTTTGAAATAATCATATACATAATTAAGTAGGTTGATTATTAAGCTACTCAAGGAGACACCATAGAAAGGTGAAAACCAACATAAAAAAAACTTAAAACACAATTCAGAATACAAACGAAAAATGTCCTACATAGATATCATAAAGAAAAAACAATCAATTTCCGGAAATGAAAGACACACTTATGGAAATACAAAATGCAATGGAAAGTTTCAACAACAGACTAGAACAAGTAAAAGAATTTCAGAGCTCCAAGACAAGGCTTTCGAAATAACCCAATCAGACAAAAATAAAGAAAAAAGAATCACAAGAAATCAATAGGCTGAGCACAGTGTCTCATGCCTATAATCCTAGCACTTTGGAAGGCCAAGGCAGGTGGACTGCTTGAGTCCAGACTTCGAGACCAGCCTGAGCAACATAGCAAATTCCCGTCTCTACAAAAAATATAAAAATTAAGCGGCCGGGCGCGGTGGCTCAAGCCTGTAATCCCAGCACTTTGGGAGGCCGACACGGGCGGATCACGAGGTCAGGAGATTGAGACCCTCCTGGCTAACACGGTGAAACCCCGTCTCTACTAAAAATACAAAAAATTAGCCGGGCGAGGTGGTGGGCGCCTGTGGTCCCAGCCACTCGGGAGGCTGAGGCAGGAGAATGGCGTGAACCCAGGAGACAGAGGTTGCGGTGAGCTGAGATCCGGCCACTGCATTCCAGCCTGGGCGACAGAGCAAGACTCCGTCTCAAAAAATATATATATATAAAAATTAGCCAGGAGTGATGGCATGTGCCTGTAGTCCCAGCTACTCAGGAGGCAGAGGTTGGAGGATTGCTTGAGCCCAGAAGACAGAGGTCACACCACTGTACTATATCCTGGGTGACAGAGCAAGACCCTATCTCAAAGAAAAAAAAAAAAAAAAGAAGGAAATGAATAAAGCTTCCAACAAATATGGGATTATGTAAAACAACCAAACCTAAAAATACTTGGTGGTCCTGTGAGAGAAGAGAAGGCCAAAAGTTTAGAAAACTTATTTGAGAGAATCCTTGAGGAAAACTTCCCTGGCCTTGCCTGATATTTCAATATCCAAATGCAAGAAGCTCAAAGAACTCCTGGGAAATTCATTGCAAAAAGATTATCACCAAGGCACATAGTCATCAGGCTATCTAAAGTCAACATGAAGGAAAGAATCCTAAGAGCTGTGACACAAAAGCACCAGGTAACCTATAAAGGAAAACCTATCAGACTAACAGCAGATTTCTCAGCAGAAACCTTACAAGCTAGAAGGGATTGGAGTTCTATCTTTAGCCTTCTTAAACAGAATAACTGTCACCCAAGAATTTTGCATCCAGCAAAACTAAGCTTCCTAAATGAAGGAGAAATAAAGTCATTTTCAGATAAACAAATGCTGAGGGAATTTGCCACTACCAAACCAGCATTACTCTTCAGAAGGAGTTCTAGATCTTGAAACAAAAGTTCAATATGCACCAAAATAAAACCTCTTAAAAGACAAAAGTCACAGGGCCTATAAAACAACACAATGAAAAAAAACAAAGTAGGTAACAACTAAAACGATAAACAGAACAGTACCTCACATTTCAATATTAATGTTGAACGTAAATGGCCTAAATGCTCCACTTAAAGATATAGATGGCGAATGGATTTTTTAAAAATCACAAATATCTGCTGCCTTCAAGAGATTCATCTAACACATAAGGATTCATATAACCTCAAGGTAAAGGGGGGAAAGAGATATTCCATGCAAATGGGAACCAAAAGCAAACAGAAGTAGCTATTCTCATATCAGACAAAATAGACCTTTAAAGCAACAACAGTAAAAAAAAAAGAAAAAGAAAAAGAAAGAAAGAAAAGAAAAAGAAACTCTCAATAAATTCGGTATTGATGGAACATATCTCAAAATAATAAGGGCGATTTATGACAAACCCACAGCCAATATCATACTGAATGGGCAAAAACTGGAAAAATTCCCCTTGAAAACTGGCACAAGACAGGGATGCCCTCTCTCACCACTCCTATTCAACATAGTGTTGGAAGTTCTGGCCAGGGCAATAAGGCAAGAGAAAGAAATAAAGGGTATTCAATTAGGAAAAGAGGAAGTCAAATTGTCCCTGTTTGCAGATGACATGATTGTATATTTAGAAAACCCCATCGTCTCAGCCCAAAATCTCCTTAAGCTGATAAGCAACTTCAGCAGTCTCAGGATACAAAATCAATGTGCAAAAGTCACTAGCATTCTTACACATCAATAATAGACAGAAAGACAAATCATCAGTGAACTCCCATTCACAATTGCTTCAAACGGAATAAAATACCTAGGAATCCAACTTACAAGGGATGTGAAGGACCTCTTCAAGGAGAGCTACAAACCACTGCTCAATGAAATAAAAGAGGACACAAACAAATGGAAGAATATTCCATGCTCATGGATAGGAAGAATCAATATAGTGAAAATGGCCATACTGCCAAAAGTAATTTATAGATTCAATGCCATCCCCATCAAGCTACCAATGACTTTCTTCACAGAATTGGGAAAAACTGCTTTAAAATTCATATGGAACCAAAAAAGAGCCCGCATTGCCAAGACAATCCTAAGTCAAAAGAACAAAACTGGAGGCATCACACTACCTGACTTCAAACTATACTACAAGGCTACACTAACAAAAACAGCATGGTACTGGTACCAAAACAGAGATACAGACCAATGGAACAGAACAGAGCCCTCAGAAATAATACCACACATCTATAACTATCTGATCTTTGACAAACCTGACAAAAACAAGAAATGGGGAAAGGATTCCCTTTTTAATAAATGGTACTGGGAAAACTGGATAGCCGTAAGTAGAAAGCTGAAACTGTACCCCTTCCTTACATCTTATACAAAAATTAATTCAAGATGGATTAGATACTTAAATGTTAGATGTAAAACTATAAAAACCCTCGAATAAAACCTAGGCAATATCATTCAGGACACAGGCATGGGCAAGGACTTCATGTCTAAAACACCAAAAGCAACGGCAACAAAAGCCAAAATTGACAAATGGGATCTAATTAAACTAAAGAGCTTCTGCCTGGCAAAAGAAACTGCCATCAGAGTGAACAGGCAACCTACAGAATGGGAGAAAATTTTTGTAATCTATTCATCTGACAAAAAGGGCTAATATCCAGAACCTACAAAGAATTCAAACAAATTTACAAGGAAAAAAAACAAACAACCTCATCAACAAGTGGGCAAAGGATATGAATAGACATTTCTCAAAAGATTTATGCAGCCAACAGACACATGAAAAAATGCTCATCATCACTAGCCATCAGAGAAATGCAAACCAAAATCACAATGAGATACCATCTCACACCAGTTAGAATGGTGATCATTAAAAAGTCAGGAAACAACGGGTGCTGGAGAGGATGTGGAGAAATAGGAATACTTTTACACTGTTGGTGAGACTGTAAACTATTCAACCACTGTGGAAGACAGTGTGGCGATTCCTCAAGGATGTAGAACTAGAAATACCATTTGACCCAGCCAGCCCATTACTGGGGATATACCCAAACAATCATAAGTCATGCTGCTATAAAGACACATGCACACGTATGTTTATTGCAGCTGCTATAAAGACACATGCACACATATGTTTATTTACTATTCACAATAGCAAAGACTTGGAACCAACCCAAATGTCCATCAATGACAGACTGGATTAAGAAAATGTGGCACATATACACCAGGGAATACTATGTAGCCATAAAAAAGGATGAGTTCATGTCCTTTGTAGGGACATGGATGCAGCTGGAAACCATCATTCTCAGCAAACTATCGCAAGAACAGAAAACCAAACACCACATGTTCTCACTCATAGGTAGGAATTGAACAATGAGAACACTTGAACAGAGGAAGGGGAACATCACACACCGGGGCCTGTTGTGGGGTAGGGGGAGTGGGGAGGGATAGCATTAGGAGATATACCTAATGTAAATGATGAGTTAATGAGTGCAGCACACCAACATGGCACATGTATACATATGTAACAAGGCTGCATGTTGTGCACATGTACCCTACAACTTAAAGTATAATAAAAAAGAAAAAAAAAAAGAAAAAGAAGGCCATTATATAATAATAAAAGGAACAATCCAACAAAAAGATATTATAATCCTGAATTTATATTCACCTAATACTGGAGCTCCCAGATTTATAAAACAATCACTACTGGACCTAGGAAATGAAATAGCAACACAGTGAAATGGGGGACTTCGACACTCCACTGATAGCACTAGACTGTTTTTGTTGAGACAGAAACTCAACAAAGAAGCAATGGACTTAAACTATACCCTAGAACAAATGGACTTAACAGATATTTACAGAACATTCTACCAAACAATTGCAGAATACACATCCTTCTCATCAACACATGGAACATTCTCCAAGACAGACTGTATGACAGGCCACAAAACAAATGTCAATAACTTTAACAAAATTGAAATCATATCAAGTATCTTCTCAGACCATAGTAAAACAAAACCAGAAATCAACTCCAAAAGTAATGATCAAAACTATACAAATACATGGAAATTAAATAATTTGCTCCTGAATGATTTCTGGGTTAACAATAAATCAAGATGAAAATTTAAAAATTTGAAATGAATGATAGTAGTGTCACAGGTTATAAAAACCTCTGGGGATACAGCAAAAGTAATGCTAAGAGGAAAGTTCAGTGTTAATACAGACATCAAAAAGTCTGAAAGAACACAAACTGACAACCTACTGTCACACCTCCATGAACCAGAGAAACAGGTACGAACTAAACCCAATGCCAGTAGAAGAAATAACAAAGATCAGAGCAGAACTAAAGGAAATTGAAGCAAAAAAATAAATAAATAAAACTCGGTTCCTTGAAAAAATAAACAAAATTGGTCAACCATTAGTGAGACTAACCAAGAAGAGAGTAGATCCAAATAAGCTCAATTAAAAATCAAACTGGAAATATCATAACCAATATCATAGAAATACAAAAGATCACTCGAGACTAACATGAACATCTTTACACACACAAACTGGAAAATCTAGAGAAAATGGATAAATGCGTGGAAACATACAATCCTCTAAATCAGGAAGAAATAGAAACCCTGAACAGACCAAAAACAAGCAGTGAGACTGAATCAGTAATTTTAAACTGCCAACAACAAAAAAGCCCAGGACCAGATGGATCACAGTTGAATTCCACTAGACATTCAAAGAATTGGTACCAATCCTACTGAAATTATTCCAAAAGATTGAGAAAGAGGGAATCCTTCCTAAATCATTCTATGAAGCCAGTATCACTCTAATACCAAAACCAGAAAATGACATTAAAAAAAGAAAACTACAGACCAGTGTCTCCGATAAACATGGATGAAAAATCCTCAACAAAATACTAGCTAACCAAATCCCACAGCACATCAAAAAGATAATACAACATGATCAAGTGAGTTTCATCCCAGAGATGCAGGGATGGTTTAACATATGCAAGTCAATAAATGTGATACATCACATAAACAGAATTTAAAGCAAAAACCATATGATCATCTCAGTAGGTGCAGAAAAAGCATATGAAAAAATCCAGCATCTCTTTACAACAACAACAAAAAAAAAAAAAAAAAAAACCTCAAACTAGGCACAGGAGGGATTTACCCCAAAATAATAAAAGTAATATATGATAAACCCATAGCCAACATCATAATGAATGGGGAAGAGTTCAAAGCACTCCCCGTGAAAACTGGAACAAGACAAGGATGCCCACTTTCACCACTTTTATTCAACATAGTACTGGAAGTCCTGGCCAGAGCAATCGGGCAAGAGAAAGAAATAAAGGGCATCCAAATTAGAAAACAGGAAGTCAAACAAGTACTGTTTATCAGTGATATGATCATATATAACTGGAAAACTCTAGAGACTCATCCAAAAGACTCCTAGATCTGATAAAGGAATTCAGTGAAGTCTTAGGTTACAAAATTAATGTACACAAGTCAATAGCACTGCTATACACCAACATTAACCAAGGTGACAATCAAATCAAGAACTCAATCCCTTTTACAACAGCTGCAAAAAAATAAAATACCTAGGAATGTACCTAACCAAGGAGGTGAAGATCTCTACAAGGAAAACTACAAAACGCTGCTGAAACAAATTATACATGACACAAACAAACGAAAACACATCTCGTGCTCATGGAGGTAAGAATCAATATAGTGAAAATGATTATATGGTCCAAAGCAATCTACAGATTCAATGCAGTTCCCATCAAAACACTACCATTACCATCATTATTTTTCACAGAACTAGAAAAAACACTCCTAAAATTTATATGGAACCAAATGAGTCCAGATAGCCAAAGCAATACCAAGCAAAAAGAACAAATCTGAAGGCATCACATTACCAGACTTCAAAGACTTAAATCTAAGACCTGAAATCATAAAAATTCTACAATATTGGAAAAACTCTTCTGAACACTGGCCCAAGCAAAAAATTCATGACTAAGACACCAAAAGCTAATGCAACAAAAAACAAAAATAAATGGGACCTAATTAAACTAAAAAGCCTCTGCACAGCAAAAGAAATAATCAGGAAAGAGACAACTCACAGAATGGGAGAAAATATTTGCAAACTATGCACCTGACAAAGGACCAATATGCAGAATCTACAAGGAACTCAAATCAGCAAGAAAAATAATCCCATCGAAAAGCAGGCAAAGGACATGAATAGACATTTCTCAAAAGAAGATACACAAATGGCCAACAAACATATGAAAAAAATGCTCACATCACTATCAGGAAAATGCAAATGAAAACCACAATGAGATACCACCTTACTCCTGCAAAAATGGCCATAATTAAAAAGTCAAAAAACAGCCGGGCGCAGTGGCTCATGCCTATAATCCCAGTACTTTGGGAGGCCGAGGCAGGTGGATCACCTGAGGTCAGGAGTTCAAGACCAGCCTGACCAATATGGTAAAATCCTGTCTCTACTAAAAATACAAAAATTAGCTGGACGTAGTGGCATGTGCCTGTAGTCCCAGCTACTCGGGAGGCTGACAGGAGAACTGCTTTAACCCAGGAGGTGGAGACTGCAGTGAGCTGAGATTGCACCATTGTACTCCAGCCTTGGAAACAGAGCAAGACTTTGTCTAGAGGAGAAAAAATAAAAAAGTCAAAAAACATTAGATGTGGCCAGGCACTTCACGTAACTTGTGTGAGTGTTCTATCTTACTGAAATCAGAAAAGTTCGTAACCAGTGCATAGTGAACTTATCCCACAGAGGCAACCCTTCCAACTCATTCTATGAGGCGAGAATTACTGTAATACCAAAACCAAAAGAAAACATCATAAGGTAACTGTAAGCCAATGTCTCTTACTAATATTGATTCAAAAGTACTCAAGGAAATACTAGTGGAGCTCAGCACCTTCCAAAAAAGGATGATATACCATGACCAAGTGGGATTTATCACAGGAATACAAGGTTGGTTTCTAAACATTCTAAAAACCAATAATGTTACATACCGTATCATTAGAATAAAGAACAAAAAACACGATTATCTCATAGATGCATAAAAAAGCATTTGACAAAATTAAACACCCTTCATGATAAAAATACTCAAAAAATCAGAAGTAGAAAGGAACTTCCTCAACCTGAGAAAGGGAATGTACAAAAAAAAAAAAAACACCAGTTAACATCATGCTTAATGGTGAAGAATGGATGCTTTCTCCTTAAGATGAGGAACAAGACAAGGATGTCCACTCTTACTACATTCACTTAACATTGTGCTACAGGTTCTAGGCAGAGCAATTAGCAAGAAAAAGAAATAAAAAGTATCCAGATTAGAAAGGAATAAGTAAAACTGCCTCTATTTGCAGAAGACATGATCATATATATAGAAAATCCAAAGAAATACACAACACACACACACACACACACACCCCTTATTCGAGCTAATACACAACCTCAGCAAAGCTGCAGGATACAAGATCAACATATGAAAATCAATTGTATCTCTATGCATTTGCAAAGAAGAATCCAAATAGGAAATTAACAAGACAATTCCATTCTGAATAGCATCACAAAAAGTAAAATATTTTGTTTTGTTTTGTTTTGAGACAGAGTCTTGCTCTGTCGCCCAGGCTGGAGTCTGCAACCTCTGCGTCCTGGGTTCAAGCGATTCTCCTGCCTCAGCCTCCTGAGTAGCTGGGATTACAGGTGCACACCACGACACGTGGCTAATTTTTGTATTTTTAGTAGACACAGGGTTTCACTATGTTGGCTAGGCTAGTCTCAAACTTGTGACCTCAGGTGATCCCTCTGCCTCGGCCTCCGAAAGCACTGGGATTACAGGCATGAGCCACTGCGCCTGGCCAGAGTGAAATATTTTAAGTTTAAGTTTAACAAAAGAATGCAAGACAGGTATGCTGCAAATTACAAAATACTGTTGAGACAAATTAAAAAGCTACATAAACAGAGAAACATTCCATCTATATGGAGTTGAAGACTCAAAATGTTAAGATGTAAATTCTCACCAAATTCATCTACAGACTCAATGCAGTTCCTATCAAATCTCAGCAGGAATTTTTGTAGAGTTGAGAGCTGATTGGGCCAGGCAGGGTAGCTCACACCTGTAATCCCAGCACTTTCAGAGGCCGAGGCAGGTGGATCACCTGAGGTCAGGAGTTGGAGACCAACTTGTCCAACATGGTGAAACCCTATCTCTACTAAAAATACAGAAAATTAGCTGGGCACTGGGGTGGGCGCCTGTAATTCCAGCTACTTGGCTGAGGCAGGGAATTGCTTGAACCCGGGAGGTGGAGGCTGTAGTGAGCCAAGCTCGCACCATTGCACTCCAGCCTGGGCGACAGAGTGAGACTCCATCTCAAAGAAAGAAAGACAAGAAAGACAGAAAGACAGACAAAAAGACAGAAAGACAGACACAAAGAACAAACGAACGAACGAACTACCACCGGGCATGGTGGCTCATGCCTGTAATTCCAGCACTTTGGGAGGCTGAGGTGGGTGGATCACTTGAGGGAGTTCGAGACCAGCCTGACCAATACAGTGAAACCCCATTTCCACTAAAAATACAAAAATTAGCTGGGTGTGCTGGCATGTGCCTATAATCCCAGCTACTTGGGAGGTTGAGGCAGGAGAATCACTTGAACCCAGGAGGTGGAGGTTGCAGTGAGCTGAGATCATGCCACTGTGCTCCAACCTGGGCCACAAAGCGAGACCACATCTGAAAAAAAAAAAAAAAAAAAAGAAGAAGAAGAAGAAATACCAAGTTGGAGGACTTTACACAACTTCAAAACTCCTATAAAACTACAGTAATCAAGACAGGTTCTATTTTAAGGATAGACACAGAACAATGGAAGAAGAGAGTTCAGAAACAAACCCTTACATTTATGCTCAACTGATATTTTTATCAATATGTCAAGACAATTCAATGGGGAAAGAATAGTTATGTCAATTAATGGTGGGAGACAAGAATGATGTTAGACCCTCACGTCACGCCATATACAAAAATTAACTCAAAATGGATCACAGACCTACTATAAGAGAGCTGGCTGGGTGTGGAAGCTCACACCTGTAATCCCAGCACTTTGGGAGGCCAAAGTGGGCAGATCACCTGAGGTCAGGAGTTCGAGACCCACGCTCAAGCACGCACACACACACATACACACACAAATTAGATAGGTTTGGTGGCAGGCACCTGTAATCCCTGAGATTGTGCCATTACACTCCAGCCTGGGCAACAAGGGTGAAACCATGTCTAAAAAAAAAAAAACAGGCCGGGCACGGTGGCTCACGCCTGTAATCCCAGCACTTTGGGAGGCCGAGGCGGGTGGATCACGGGTTCAGGAGATCGAGACCATCCTGGCTAACGTGGTGAAACCCCATCTCTACTAAAAATACAAAAAAAAACTAGCCAGGCGTGGTGGCGGGCGCCTGTAGTCCCAGCTACTTGGGAGGCTGAGGCAGGAGAATAGCATGAACCCAGGAGGTGGAGCTTGCAGTGAGCCAAGATCGCACCACTGCACTCCAGCCTGGACGACTGAGCATGACTCCATCTCAGAAAAAAAAAAAAAAAGAGTCAAACCTACAAAAAAAACTCCATGAAGAAAACAAAATCTTCATGACTTTGTATCACACAGTTTTTACATATGACAATAAAAGCATGACCCACAAAAGAAAACCTGATAAACTGAACTTCAAAATTAAAAATGTCTCCACCTCAAAAGCCACCAGAGGCTGAGCACATCAGCTCATGCCAGTAATACCAGCCCTCTAGGAAGCCGAGATAGGAGGATGGTTTAAGTCCAGAAGTTTGAGACTAGCCTGGGCAACATAGTGGGACCCCACCTCAACAAATAATGAAAAAAAACTGCCAGACATGGTAGCATGTGCCTGTGGTCTCAGCCACTCAGGAGGATACGGCAGGAGGACTGCCTGACCCTGGGAAGTCCAAGCTGCAGTGAGCCATGATCACACCCCTACACTTCAGCCTGGGTGACAGAGTGAGAACCTAGTTCAAAAAAAGAAAAAAAAGCCACCACAGGCTGGGTGCAGTGGCTTGTAATCCCGGCGCTTTGGGATGCCGAGGCAGATCGCTTGAGACCAGGAGTTCAAGACCAGGCTGGCCAATGTAGTAAGACCCCATCTCTACACAAAAAGAGTTTTTTTTAAATTAGCTGGGTGTACTAGTGTGTGCCTATAGTCCTAGCTACTCGGTAGGCTAAGGCAGGAGGATTGCTTGAGCCCAGAAGTTCAAGGCTGCAGTGAGCTGTGACTATACCGCTGTACTCCAGCCCAGGCAACAGAGCAAGACCTTGTCTTGAAAATATCAAATAAAAATAGGCTGAGCGTGCTGGCTCATGCCTGTAATCCCAGCACTTTGAGAGGCCAAGGCAGGCAGATCACCTGAGCTCAGGAGTTCGAGACCAGCCCTGGACAATATGGCGAAACCCTGTCTCTACTAAAAAGGCAAGGAAATTAGCTGGGTGTGGTAGCACGCGCCTGTAATCCCAGCTACTTGGGTGGCTGAGGCACGAGAATCACTTGAACCCAGGAAGCAGAGGTTGCAGTGAGCCAAGATCATGCCACTGCACTCCAGCCTGGAGGACAGGGTGAGGTTGTCTCAAAAAATAAAAAAATAAATAAATAAAGCTACCACTAAGAAAGAAAAGACAAGCCACAGACTGGGAGTACTTACAAATCATATATCTGATAAAGGACTTGTATCCAGAATATATGAAGAACTCTTACAACTCAAAAACCCAATTACAAAATGGACAAAAGATCTGAATAGACATTTCAGCAAAGAAGGTTTGCAAATGACTAATATGTACATAAAGATGCTCAACATGATTAGTCATCTGGGAAATGCAAACTAGAACTACAGTGAGATACCATTACACATCACTAAAATGGCTATAGTCAAAAAGACTGGACCAGGCGCAGTGGCTCATGCCTGTAATTCCAGCACTTTGGGAGGTTGAGGCAGGAGGATCACTTGACCCCAGGAAGTTGAGGCTGCAGTGCGCTGTGATCATGCCACTGTACTCCAGCCTGAACAAGAGTGAGACCCTGTCTCAAAAAAAAAAAAAAAAAAAAAAAAGAGTGGCTGGGTGCAGTGGCTCACGCCTGTAATCCTAGCACTTTGGGAGGCCAAGGCAGGCAGATCACTTGAGGTTAGGAGTTCAAGACCAGCCTAGCCAACATGGTGAAACCCTGTCTCTACTAAAAATACAAAAATTAGCCGGGCGTGGTGGTGCATGCTTGTAATCCCACCTACTCAGGAGGCAGAGGCAGGGGAATCACTTGAACCCGGGAGGCAGAGGTTACAGTGAGCCAAGACTGCACCATAGCACTCCAGCCTGGGCCACAGAGCGAGACTCCATCTCAAAAAAAGAAAAAAAAAAAGACTGACAATACCAAGTAATCAACACAGAGAACCTGCAACCCTGAATACATTGCTCATGGTAATATAAAATGGTTTACTTGCTTTGGAAAACAATCTGGCAGTTTCTTAAAAAGTTATAAACAAGCTTATCATAAAACCTACAATCCCACTCTTAGGTACTTATCTACCCAAGGGTTATGAAAACACATGTCCACACAGAGTAATACACAAATGTTCACAGTAGCATTTATCCATGATAGCCAGAAAATAGAAACAACTCAAATATCCCTCAATTGGTAAATGATGAAAATATGTAAAATATTCAATAGAATATTATTCACCAATAAAAAGGAATGAATTGATACACATTACAATATAAATGAACCCCAAAAAACGGTGCTTAGTGAAAGGAGTCAGATGGAAAAATCTGTAAAAGAAGAAAGTTGGGTGAGGAGTTGACTGTGGTTAGGTGGGAAATGACTGCAAAAAAGCAAGAGGGTATTTTTGGAGTGGCAGGTTCGAAAACTAGATTATGGCTGCACAACTCTAAAAATTAATTTGAATTACATGTTTATAATAGCTGGATTTTATGGTCCTGGCTCACTGCAACCTGCACCTCCCAGGTTCAAGCAATTCCCTGCCTCAGCCTCCTGAGTAGCTGGGATTACAGGCACCTGCCATCACACCCAGCTAATTTTTGTATTTTTAGTACAGACAGGGTTTCACCATCTTGGCCAGGCTGGTCTTGAACTCCTGACCTAGTGATCCACCCACCTCGGCCTCCCAAAGTGCTAGGATTACAGGTGTGAGCCACTGCGCCTGGCCCTATAAAGCTAATTCTTAAAATGTCAAGATCATGGAGAACAAAGACAGGAACTGCTCCAGATCAAAAAAGATTAAAGAGAGGTAACATCTAAAGTCAATGCTTCATTCTGGATTGGATCCTGGCCAGGAGGAACACACACACACACACACACACACACATATATGTACACACACACACACATATGTACACACACACACACACACACAGAGTGAGAGCGTGTACACAGAGAGAAAGCACACACACACCAAGAGCACACACTATAAAGGACTTAAGTCCTGAATAAGGATAATGAATTAGAATAACATAGATGAATCAATGTTAAATTTCCTGATTTTTATTACTGTATTCTGGTTATTTAAGAGAATACCCTCATTCTTTAGAAATACCCTCATTCTTTAGAAATACCCAATGAAGAACTTAGGAGGTAAAGAAGACATAGTATCTCCAATTCTCAAATACTTCAGAAAAATGTACCATGCAAATATGTATATATGGAGAGAGAATAACAGAACAAATGGAGAAAATGTGAACAACTGGTGAATCTGGGAAAAGCACATAAAGGAGTTCCTGTACTATTCTTGTCATTTTCCATAAAGTTTGAATTTTTTTTTTTTTTTTAAAACGGAGTCTTGTTCTGTCACCCAGGTTGGAGTGCAATGGCACAATTTTGGCTCACTGTAACCTCTGTCTCCCAGGTTCAAGCAACTGTCCCACCTCAGCCTCCTGAGTAGCTGGGATTACAGGCATGCACCACTACGCCCAGCTAATTTTTGTATTTTTAATAGAGACAGGATTTCACCATGTTAGCCAGGCTGGTCTTGAACTCCTAACGTCAAATGATCTACCTGCCTTGGCCTCCCAAAGTGCTGGGATTACAGGCGTGAGCCACTGTGCCCAGTCTGAAGTTTGAAATTTTATCAAAATAAAAAGTTACCAAAAAATAACACAGGTAGGAATAAGTGAGTGGAGTTATCAATATGACAAGCAGCATTAGTAAGCAATTAATTAAGCAATGAAGATCTGAAAGTAAAGACTAGCCCTTGAAAACAAAAATTAAAGGCCAGGCGTGGTGGCTCACTCCTGTAATCCCAGCACTTCAGGAGGCAAAGGCAGGCCAATCGCTTGAGTCCGTGAGTTCAAGACAAGCCTGGGCAACATGGCAAAACCCCGACTCTATAAAAAAAACACCAAAAAAATTTGCCGGATGTGGTGGTGCATGACTGTGGTGCCAGCTATTCAGGAGTCTGAGGTGGGACGATCGCTTGAGCCCAGGAGGCTGAGGTTGCAGTAAGCAGAGATCATGCCACTGCATTCCAGCCTGGCCATCTGAGACCCTGTCTCTAAATAAATCATTCAATCAATATTTTTTTTAAAAACTCCTCCAGACCCATAAAGATGTATTCAACTAGATGATATTCTAAAATCCAGTCAAGCTCTAAAATATGGTGGTTTATCACCACGTCTCTGAGGGCCGCTCTTTTGTTTCTATACAGGAATGACTTCCAGGCCTAAACTGCTCAGGCCAAGCCACCCACAGAAGCCAGCCTGCAGAGCAGGGATGACAAGAATGGCTGGCCTGATTAGAAACAATGTCTGCCTGTCTCCTTCCTTTATCCTCCCTGCAAGTGTTGCCAGTTTCTGTCTGCAGTATGTCTCTCCCTCATCCCAATCTCTCTTACTGTATCTCTCACAAATATACTTTATACTTCACATAACACATTATTTTATGTTTCTTTTCATTTCTTTCTCTCGTAATTTCAGTCTGTAAATAAGCAAAGAGATGTCAGTAATGAGGCTCGCCAAATGTTTCTGAATGGTAGGATCTGGGGTGATTTCATTTTTCTTTGCACTATGGCTTGGAATATATATAATAATCCTGTAGTGTTTTAACAAAAAAATTTTTTTAAAGTGTGACTTTTTTTAAAATTCTAATTCTAGCACATCAGTTCATTTTAACTTTTCATATTTCCTCTCCCTTGCTTTCAAAAAAAAAAAATTCTCAAGTGCTTTTCTCTTATGAACGATCTTTAACTGTAAATTCCCCTATATGTGGCCCTCTGTTAGAAAAAAATGAAAACCCTCTCTTCCCACTCTCTCTTTTCATCTACCCTTCAATCCCACCCCGACACACAAAGGACCCACAGAACAGACACAATGCAGCAGAGAACAATAAGGAGAGTTGGAGAAGCTCTGGCCAGGTCATGGCTTAGACCTTAGAGAACTTAAGCCCTGTATTTTTTTATTCTCTGTTCTCTATTAACAGGTTTCTCACCAGAAAGATGTCTGCATAGCCAGCCAAAGACTCCACTCCCTCTTGGATCCGTGCTCCCCCAGAGTCATTCAGCCCAATCACTGGAGCCCCCACTGTTATGGCCTGGTCCATGATCTGAGACAGTGGAGAAATCTTTTATTGAGACAAATATTCTTGATATAAAAAACGACATTCACAAAGTACCACAGTGTTTTCTGGAAAATGTTCCGAGTGTACTTTTCAAAACAGGAGGCAGTAACACTGGTTTCACTCCCCATCATGATTGGGTACCTTCATGGAAGACAAAGGACCAGATATTTAAAAGGCTGATTAAAGCCCCCAAACACCCAAGAGCCAAAGCACTTCCCATTAGCAGGGGATAAAACAACTCATGGCAACCATTTCTAGAACCACAGGCTCACATTGTAACATCTTCCAGCAGCCAGTTTTGTTCCCAGGTACTGCTTTGAAAGAACTTACAGTAGACAGAATGGCAACGTAGTACTTTCATGAAAGCAGATGTTGACCCATCTGTCAATCTGAGGGCAGGCCCAGGCCTGCTTTTACTTCTAATGTGACAGATTTTCCTCATGGGTTAGTAATTCTGACAGCATAATAAGCAATATTCCTACAGCCCTTGACAATTTAAAAAGCACTTTCACTTCCATTACCTCATTTAGCCATCATAACAGAGGCAGTAAAAAGAGAAAAATTAAGAAGGTATAAAAGTTAACTGACTGGCCCAAGGTCTCAGGAGCAATACATGACAGGACCATGTCTATAATCCAGATGTTCCAGTTACCAGTAGCTCCAAATTTAATTCCAAAATTCTCTATTATTCATAGTTTATTCCTCTCCAGAGCATCTAATCTCTAGCAGTGGTTTTTAAATATCAGCATACAATGCTCCTACTGTTCTTTACCTTCTAGCACCTGGCCCCTCCACCTAGACAAAAGGTTCTTCACCTGAAATCCTCAGAACCCCAAGAGGTCTGTGAACGGGAGTCCACGAATGGGAAAAAATTCACATCTTTATCTTTACTAACTCTAGCCAATTGTTAACATTTCTTTTCATTATGAATATAGGCAATGAGCCTCAGTATTAGAAATACCTGTGACTTTGTCATTATTAGAAGCCACAGATATTTTTACGTCCCATTAAAGTTGTTGCAGATACTCTGAAATATTTCACCTTTGACTACTTTGAAATTATGGTAGTTATTAGATCTACTGCTAAATCTTGTTATTAAATGCATTAACAAGGGAGCACATATATTACAAATGTGGTTTTTAAAAACATTTTTAATCATTTAAAATCCTACAAATTTTATTTTAGGTATGTAAAAACAGGAGGGTCCAGGCTTTGCCAGCCCATGGAAAAGATCCACTATAGAAAAATTGTTATGCACTCCTTCAGATGGGTAGCAGATCTTGCATACCTCTGCCCTACCCCAAGTACCTAGCTCAGTGTTTTATACCCCAAAGATACCCAATAAGCACTATGTAACCGAGGAAAGCAATGGATTGAATTTGAGTATTAAACACTTACTTTGCAGATCTTTTGGGCATGTGCTCCTGACAGACTGCCTCCAAAAACTGTAAAATCCTAAAAAGAGAATACAAATCAGCAAGTCAAATATAGTGACTGGCTAGAGATGAAAATCCAGTAGGAGGAAGAAATAGAAAATTCACAGATAAAAGCTTTTAGGCCAGGCATGGTGGCTCATGCCTGTAATCTCAACACTTTGGGAGGTCAAGGCAGGTGGATGGCTTGAATCCAGGAGCCTGAGACCAGCCAGGGCAACACGGCAGAAACCTGTATCTACAAAAAAATACATTAAAAAGTTAGCTGGGCATGGTGGCATATGCCTGGAGTCCCAGCTACTCAGGAGGCTGAGGCAGGAGGATCACTTGAGCCCAGGAGACAGAGGCTTCAGTGAGTTGAGACAGCACCACTGTATTCCAGCCTAGGCAACAGAGCAAGACCCTGTCTTGAAAAAAAAACAACAAAAAAAAACATTGCCTGGGCACGGTGGCTCACACCTGTAATCCCAATACTTTGAGAGGACAAGGCAGGTGAATCACTTGAGGTCAAGAGTTCCAGACCAGCCTGGCCAACATGGTGAAACCCCATCTCTACTAAAATAAAAAAATTAGCTGGGCATGGTGGTGTGTGCCTATAATCCCAGCTACTCGGGAGGCTGAGGCAGGAGAATCACTTGAATCCAAGAGGCAGAGGTTGCAGTGGGCCGAGATTGCACGACTGCACTCCAGCATGGGTGACAGAGCGAGACTCCATATTTAAAAAAAAAAAATACACATGTATAGTTTTTAAAGCATTTTCAGAAGTTTAAAAAATTAGAAAAAGTCTGACTTATAGATTATTCCATAGAATAAAATATCTTAAAGGAAGCTCATGAACTGTCAAGGCAAAAGAGCTAGTCTTTGCTCTACAAAAATGATTTGAAAGGAAAAAAGAGAAAAGAAAAAAATGATTTGCAGCTCTGAAGGAAAACCTATCACACAGAATTAACTCTAATACCAGATTCTATGGATATCAAACAGTCAAGCACTTCTATTTTTAGGAAATATTTACTATTTCATTTTACTTATTATTTTGAGACCGACTCTTGCTCTGTCACCCAGGCTGGAGTGCAGTGGCATAATCTTGGCTCACTGTATCCTCTGCCTCCCAGGTTCAAGCAATTCTCCTGCCTCAGCCTCCCAAGTAGCTGGGATTACAAGCTCGTGCCACCATGCCCAGCTAATTTTTGTATTTTTAGTAGAGACAGTTTTGCCACGTTGGCCAGGCTGGTTTCAAACTCCTGGCTTCAAGTGATCCACCCACCTCGGCCTCCCGAAGTGCTGAGATGACAAGCGTGAGCCACTGCGCCTGGCCTATATTTGTTGTTTTAAAAAGGAAGGTTAAAAAACAAGAATCAGAGTTCTCACTGCTACTTCTGCTTATGGATCTTCATTATGTTCAGATGTAAAGGGCTTATTGTGGGCATAACCTCTCCTACAGCCCCCTCAAAAAGACAGGTGGGAATTAAGAACAGAATCAGCCATTAGAATAAGAACAAAGAGACAATAGCATGCGAAGGATTAAACAAATTTGGGGGGAACTGAAAGCACAAGAAAATACCTGATTTAGAGGGAGAGAATGGAAGCTTATACACCTGCAGTGGGGGTAATCAAGGAGGGGACAATCTAGGAACCATGGAAAGTGGAGGTGAGAAGGGGGCTGAAAACAGAGACTAACAGAAG
Organism: Piliocolobus tephrosceles; assembly: GCF_002776525.5. NCBI lineage: Eukaryota > Metazoa > Chordata > Mammalia > Primates > Cercopithecidae > Piliocolobus > Piliocolobus tephrosceles. The sequence goes on along the minus strand of NC_045435.1, from coordinate 158,629,214 downwards.
TCTCTGTTAGAACCAGTCAGACCCCACAGGGCCTCTCCTTCACCTTGAGAGGAAAGAGAAGGTTTGTTCTGTAAAGGAAATTAACCAGAAGGGTTCTAAACTCACAACTGCTAACCTAAAAGAGGAAAAGGTGAGGCTGAAAACACACAAGATTAGGAGCCTATACACTGAATGAGTGAGTGCTGGCCCCTTTTTTCTCTCCCCCCAGAATACACCAACAGCCAATTATCAGGCAAAGGACTGAGGAGGCTCCCCAGAAGAACGGAAGCTCCCCAGAAAAAATATTTAAGATATTAACATCTTGGAGATCACTATAAAAAAAAAAAAATAGCTCATCACTCCCTACCCTCAGTATCCTTCAAGGCCTGTCTCAATTGCCCCATTGTTACTAAAGCTTTCCTCAACCATGGATGTGATTTTCCCTCGTGTTGGGTCTACATTTGCCTGGAACCTCTCACTCCATGTGCTCTGTAGTCACATCTGTTCTGTGCCATTCTGCCTATAAAATGATTCGTTTCTTCAGGGTGGGAACTCTTGTCTCAGTCACCTCCACCTTCTCCTCACTCCCACCCTAACATGAGCATAAGAGGTGCTCGAAAGTATGAATTCAGTGAATTTTTCCATCTGCTTAATAGTGGTGAGTGAATACCATGTCCAGAAAACATAACTTTCTTAGTTCTCTCTACAGTGGTTCCTTCTGTACAAGTTTTTCTCGGCTCTCATAAATTGCACAAAACAAAGAAATGTGATTCCTTCTATTTCAGCATTTGGTAGACCAATTTATAACAGTTTTAAAACATTTCAAAGGTAATTTAATTGGTAAATACATACTAACTATGACAGATTTTAAATTAATCAAGTATAACTATTTTATTTTTATTTTTGAGATGGAGTCTCACTCTGTCGCCCAGGTTTGAGTGCAGTGGCACAAACTCAGCTCACTGCAACCTCCACCTCCCAGGTTCAAGTGATTGTCCTGCCTCAGCCTCCCAAGTAGCTGGGATTACAGGCACCCACTACACCTGGCTAATTTTTGTGTTGTTTTTTTTTTTTTTTTTTTTTTTTTTTTTTTTTTTTTTTTTTTTTTTTAGTAGAGACAGAGTTTTGCCATGTTGGCCAGCTGGTCTCAAACTCCTGACCTCAGGTGATCCACCCGTCTCAGCCTCCCAAAGTACTGGGACTACAGGCATAAGCCACCACGCCCAGCCAATTTTAATATCAAACTTTAGGTCTGTAAAAAGACCTAAGCATTTTAAATTATATATATATCTACACCTCTGGAGAGAAAAAAGTCAAATCCAAAATAGTACACAAAATATTCTGTGTTCGTTTTCTATTACTGCTATAAAAAATTAATGTAAATTCAGTGCCTTGAAACAATACAAATTATCTTAGAGTTCTATAATTTAGAAGTGCTACACAGGATTGACTGGACTAAATTAAGGTTGGCAGGGCTGTATTCCGTTTTGGAGGCTCCAGGGGAAAATGTGTTTTCTTGCCTTTACCAGCTCCTAGAGACCATGGACACTCCTTTGCTAATGGTCTCCTTTTCCCATCTTCAAAGCCAGGTACTGCAGATCATGTCCTTCTCTTATCATATCCCTCTAAGCTCCTCTTCTACCTCCCTCTTCCACTTTTAAGGACGCTGTGATTACATTGGACCCACCTGGATAAATCAGGCTACTCTCCCTATTGTAAGGTCAAGCTGATTAACAATCTTCATTCCATTTTGCATGTAAAATAACATATTGATAGCTTCGGCTATGTGTGTGAACAAACTGTATCTGTCTTGAGGCACCCTGATAAAAGTTTTCTGGACATATTCATGAAAGCCCAAAGCTTAGGGCAACACTGCTTCTGAGAGTCAAGTCCCCTTTGCTAGGCTGCACCCACTGCACTCTCTCCAATCCACATACACTGCCCAGGACACAGATGCCCTGCAGGCACACACCCAATCCTGCCAAGAGGAATCTCATTCACTTGGAATAAATTCCTGGTTCCTGGGATACCTTTGTACAAGGCTAGTGCCCTGTGATCCTCCCCCAAAACAAACTAAGGACTCTTCCTGAAAAAAAAACGCACAATATCCTGGAAATATGCACTGAAAAACAAAGCAAATCCCTCATTTTCTCCAAACTACAAGCAAGTTTTCATTCCCCAAGACTGGCTTCTTTCACATATTTTCCTCTTGGCTCTGCCCTCCAAGAAAGTTCAGACTATTAGAGTTATGAAATACCTGACTGAAGACATAAACCAATCTTCCATTGATTCGGCCCCGTCCAGTGACCACGCTGTCTCCAGGAAACTGCCAGAAAAATGCAAAACTAAAGGTTAAAAAATCCAAATACTTCTCTTAATGAATTTGGCCACTATGCCTCAATGAAAGACAAAAACAAAACCCAAATTCCTAAAACGTCAATAAGAACAAGAAACATGAAGGAATCCCACCCCACTTGCCCAGCTCTACAACAGCAAGCACAGGGCTACCACTTCATCAATAGGAGTGAAGGGCACCGTCATCTTAGGCCTTATCTACCCTCCTAAAAGCAAAATAATCAAGACCCAGGTCCACCACTTCTCTATGCTTACATGAAGGAGGACGTATAAAGAAACACAAGGCAGGGTACAGTGGCTCATGCCTGTAGTCCCAACACTTTGGGAGGCCAAGGTGGGTGGATTGCTTGAGGCCAGGAGTTCCAGGCCAGCCTGACCAACATGGCAAAAGCCCATCTCTACTAAAAATACAAAAATTAGCCAGGCGTGATGCCTGCAGTGCCTCTGCAGAGGACTTCAGATAAAAGCCTTATAGATTTATTATTATTCTAGTGGGTAGGCCAGCTGAGCCACACCTAAAAAGTGTTCACACCACCATTTGAACAAATACCTTATTCTTATCAGCAGCCATTCCAAAATCTGCACATCTGTGTTCCACAAACATGTCGCTCTCAACAAAGCTGCCAGGGTCCAGCAAGAGACTGATCCTCTCCCTGGCTGTTAGCTTTCCCTACAATGGAACAAAGATCACTCAGTGATGTCATCACAGACAATTTAGTAAGCAAAGCAAGGGCTGTTCATGGGAAAGCTTGAAGGGCAGATTTGCCCATTCATCTCAATGCAAATGCTTCCATTCTGTCCAACCTGCCCAAGGCAGATAGGTGTTATAAGACTTTAGATGACATGGAAATCAGGGCAGTGTGCACCAGAAGCCACCCAACTGTGGAAGATGAATAAGGAAATAGGGGGAGGAAAAGGTAGAGAAGTGGGGATAAGGAGAACCTGACCCTGGAACACAATTAACTAGTTCCACAAGTACTTAATGGAGATCTAAGGAGCCATAAAAAGAAGAACGCAGAAGCAGGTGGTGGAAACTAAAGCAGGCTTAGTGAAGGATCTGACACAGGTTTTTTCTAGGGAGACCTACAGAAGCACATCTCACCTCACGAGGGTCCCTGCTGCTCCCAGCTCCCACCTCAAGGACACACTACTTCCTGGTTCTTCTCCTGCCTCCTCTGTGGATTTCTCCTTCTCCTACTATCCTATCCCCTGCTTAGGGACCCCACACCTGACAGTGACACTGTGACACAGAGATGACCCCACAACACGGAGTGGCTGAGTAGAAGAGGAGTGGGACACAAAATGTTAAAGAGCTCACTTGAGTTTAAAAATGCTTCTTTGGGCCGGGCGCGGTGGCTCACGCCTGTAATTCCAGCATTTTGGGAGGCCGAGGCGGGCAGATCACAAGGTCAGATTGAGACCAGCCTGACCAACATGGAGAAACCACGTCTCTACCAAAAAATACAAAATTAGCCGGGTGTAGTGGCATGCACCTGTATTCCCAGCAACTCGGGAGGCTGGGGCAAGAGAATCGCTGGAACCCCTTGGGGGGTGGAGCTTGCGGTGAGCTGAGATTGCTAGCCATTGCACTCCAGCCTGGGCAACAAGAGCGAAACTCCGTCTCAAAAAAAAAAAAAAAAAAAAAATGCTTCTTTGAGGCGATGAGGTTGGAGCTCTCAATCTACCAAGAGCCTCAGCTGGGCACGGTGGCTCACACCTGTAGTCTCAGCACTTTGGGAGGCTGAGACGAGCATCACTTGAGCCCGGGAGCTTGAGACCAACTGGAAAACATGGCGAAACCTGGTCTCTACTGAAAAATACAAAAAATTAGCTGGGAGTGGTGGCACGTGCCTGTAATCCCAGCTACTCAAGAGGCTGAGGCAGGAGAATCACTTGAACCTGGGAAGTGGAGGTTGTAGTGAGCCGTGATCACTACACGGCTGAGCAACAAAGCGAGAACCTGTCTTTAAAAAAAAGAAAGAAGGCCGGGCGCGGTGGCTCAAGCCTGTAATCCCAGCCCTTTGGGAGGCCAAGACGGGTGGATCACGAGGTCAGGAAATCGAGACCATCCTGGCTAACACGGTGAAACCCTGTCTCTACTAAAAACTACAAAAAAACTAGCCGGGCGAGGTGGCGGCGCCTGTAGTCCCAGCTAGCGGGGAGGCTGAGGCAAGAGAATGGCGTGAACCCGGGAGGTGGAGCTTGCAGTGAGCTGAGATCCGGCCACTGCACTCCAGCCTCGGTGACGCAGCGAGACTCCGTCTCAAAAAAAAAAAAAAAAAAAAAAGAAAGAAAGAAAAAAAAGCCAGGCTCGGTGGCTCACCCCTATAATCCCAGTGGGTGGATCACTTGAGGTCAGGAGTACAAGACCCGCCTGGCCAACATGGTGAAACCCTGTCTCTACTAAAAATACAAAAAAAAAAAGTTGCCAGGCATTGTTGTGGGCGCCTGTAATCTCAGCTACTCGGGAGGCTGAGACTCAGGAGGCTGAGGCAGGAGAATAGCTTGAACCTGGGAGGCGGAGGTTGCAATGAGCCAAGATCGCACCATGGCACTCCAACCTGGGCAACAAGAGCAAAACTCCATATCAAAAAATAAAAATAAAAAGGGGTGCAGGAGGGGGTTCATATTAAATCTGCCTCCTAAGTCAACTTTGGCAAAAGAAAAACAGCTTCTGGAGGCTTCATCTAAACCCAGTAGGATCTAACTGGGAAAGGGCTGGGTGATGTTCCACAGAAGCATTGAGCAAGGCCCCAACAGAAGGAGTTGTACAGGAACACTGACAGGCCTTTCCAGAGGATGATCTAACATCTCCCTCAGCCCTAACAGAGCAGCCCCAGGGGAGAGAGAGAAAGCACTCCTAGTACCACAAACCATCACTAAATTTACATTTTACTCTCGTGTCAAAAGAAACTGTCACCTTCGGGTCCTTGTCAAATTTATGACACCTGAATCAACACTAGACAAATATAGAGCTGTTCAAATCTCCTCACTTTAAGACCCCATCCCTCCCCCAGTGCCTCCCTCATGGTTGTGAGTTGTGCCTGAATACTCTTCACCTGTAAGAGTTTCACTTCTGCACCTTCCCGTTGGTTCTTTAATTCGTTTAGCACAACAGTCCAGACTCACCCACGAGTCATGGACACACTGGGCAAGCCTGGTTTCTAGTCAGGGGTCACCTCTCCAAAATGGGCCACCTAGCTTATCTCTGAAGGCCAGCTGCGATTCTCGCCTCAAAACCGAGGCGGTAGGTGGCAGAGCCTCAGCTGGTCAGTCCAGCCAAACATCGAGAGTAGCCTGCGCACTCCCAGAAAGTCACCTGCTTCCGACACATGCCTTTGCTACCCATCAAGGTGAGGCACGCTAAGGCCCTAAAGAGCTTGACCAGGCATTCTGCGGGCAGACGTTCCACAAGTTCCCTGCACGCGCTCATTCCCCACTTCATGTTAGTGGAGTATGCCCAAGTTCAGTTTTCCTGCTTCCACAAAGACCAAAGAATCTACCATCACTTTTTCATGGGGCACGAGAAGAAAAAGCACATCGTTTTTGCCGAGTGCCTATCGTTTTGCTATCTATGGTCTAACGATACGCTTGTGAAGGAAGAATTATTAAAATTGCCCACAGAGATTTAATAAGTTGCCCAAAAGTTTATGTTAAGTGGTGAGCCAGCTCTGTCTAAATCCCAAGGGTTAAACAATATGAAGAAGCACACAGGTGCTTCTGCTCGTTATACCCGCCTCCACGAGAAACGCTACAGGTTTTCAAAGTGAACACCCTCGCCCCCGCCCTTCCAAGCACCGTGCGGATTGGAAGGGAGGCCTCGGACGCCGCAAGCCGGGCACGCTGTGATAGGTCGCGGACGCCAGGGGCGGGACTCACTTAGGCCCCTCAGGACTCACTCGCTTGTGCTGCGCGTCAATACGGCGTTGGCCTCCTCCCAGCAGCGCGTTTCGGCGCTTGTTCTCGATGCGTTCGTTAACAGAGGTGGCCTGGCTGCAAAGGCCGCGGGTCGCGGCGCGGAGACCGCTCGCCAGAACGCTGAGCCTTGCCCCAGCCGCCGCCACCCGTAATGCCGCTGCCATTTTTGCTGTGCCGGCGCGTCCCCTATTGGCGCACCTGAGTACGCATGTGCATAAAGCGTGGTTAAGGCGCTTGCGCAGCATCGGCTGGCTGTAGGGAAACTGGGGGCTGGACTACAGAACCTGCTTGGGAGTAAGGCGTGAGAGTTCGAGACCCGATGCTGCCCAAGGAGGGTCGCGCAGACGAAAAGTACAGGGCCCGCCTGGCTGCACAAGAAAGGGACATAGTCCTTAGCCTTCTCTGACCTCCTAGACCCTTAACTTTGTCGTCCCACTTCCTACAGAAAATAAGATTATAAGATTTAACCAACATTTATTAAGCATTGTGCCCAAGTGTTGCTTTTTGCACTTCCCATGCACTGGCTTATTATCTGGATTTCACAGATGAGGTAAATGAAGAGATGAGTGATTTGATCAAGAGGCAAGGTTGAGGCCGATGTAGGTGAGCCCGGGAGCCCAAGACCAACCTGAGCAATATAGTGAGACCCCACCTCTACAAAAAAATTAAAAATTAGCTGGGCATGGCAACTTGCACCTGTGACCCCAGCTACTTGGGAGGCTAAGGCCGGAGGATTGCTTGAGCTCAGGAGGTCGACGCTGCAGTGAGCGGTGATTGCATCACTACACTCCAGCCTGGGCAAAACCCTGTCTCAAAAAAAAAAAGCCAAAACTGACAAAAAAAGCCAAGACTAACGATGTGGTTGGCCAGGATTTAAACTCAGAGAGCTATCATCATATGTGCCAAATAATGAGCACAGGACCCTTAACCTCCAATCAGTAGTTCTCAAAGTGTGAATCCCATTAAAGAAAAAATTATTCATGACAGTTACTCATGTTTAAGAATGGTAAGGCAAACCTTATTCAGGCTCAATCTGACAGAGGTAGGGATAGAGTTTTGCAGTAAGAGCGATTGGGCTGAATATAGCAAAGTGAGAATTTATAGCTAAGGGGCAGTGTGTGGAAGTCAGGGAATGGAAAATTACTACGAGGAAACATCAGCGGGGAATCTGGCTAAATTGACCTAACAGGATTCCTGCCAAAGGCAGGTCAGGGTAACTGAACATCACCTGGAGGATGGTGGCGGTATGGATCAAAACCAGATATGGAGAGTGATCAGATACCAAGAATGGAGGATTCTGGCTAAACTGACTTGGCAAGATTCTTTCTAAAATGGAATTCCACAAGGAAAGACTTGGAAGCCCAAGCTCAGGCCTAGTCAAAGAGAGAGCTCAGAAGAGCCTGACCAATATTTGGTCAAGGAGGGAATCCTGTCAATCCAGCAACTTCAGTATCACCTGGGAGTGAGTTGGAACTGCAAGCTCGAATTCTCGGAGTTTACCCCAGACCTTTAAATCAGAAACTCTGGGGCTAGGGCTAGCCATCTGTTTTAGCAGATGACCTTTAGATGATTCTGATCTGCTTGCTACTAAATCTGATCTGCTTACTAAAGTTTAAGAACCACTGCTCTAAGAATTTGGAATTGTACTGTTGAAAGCTTGACCATCTGTTTCTCCCACTCACAGGCAGGTCTTCAAGACAAAGAACGTGCTTTATATTTCTCATTTTTAGCCACAGAAAACTGCTAAGGTTGATCATGAGCCCTTCCATGATCCAGCTCATAGCCAGGGCCTTCATAAAGTGCAAATTCTGACCTACCACCTTAATGTTAAAGCAATTCAACTCAGAAAACATTTTTGAGCACCAACCATGTGCCAAGAACTAAACATCAGTACTGATTGCATTTCCTGGAGTAAGAACTGTTCATCTAGATAGACAGGGCAGCTAAGATGCCAAAGCCTCCTGTCTAGGCAAAGCCCACCCGTATCTGTATAACTCCATAATGGGTGCTCTTGACCTTACATTTGGGTCCTTGCTTTAAAGACTTCACCAACCTAGAGAGGCAGATGGACAAAGGGCTGGCCTTGGGAGCACAAGAGAGAATTTGAGTAAGGCTGAGTGTGTTGAGGAGAGGATCTCCAAGAAAGCATCCGTATGCCAGGGAACAGAAGTAGTGTGAGCAAAGGCCTGGCATGTTCAGATTCACATACACAGACACACACACACATATTTGGTTGTGTTCCCAGCTTTTGGGTAAATGGTAGTAAATGAGACGGGAAAGTGAGAATGGCATTAGATTGTGAAGAGTTTTTTCATGTCCAGAAATTGGGACTTGCTTTGGCCTGGGGACAATTGGACTCCCTTGTCCCACAATACCCTGTAGGTTCCTTACATAAAGCACATCTCACACTGTGTTAAGATTGTTTAGCTGTCTTCCCAGACAGACTCTCCAGCCAGAGGGCAGGGACTGTAGCTGATTTACTCACCACTGTGGTCCCAGCACCTGGAACAAGGCCCAGTGCAGAGAAGGCCTTTAGAATGTTATTTGTGAAATTGAATCGAGCTAGCAAATAGGCGATTGCATGTGAGTCCAGAGGTTTTCGCCCACTCCTCTATGTCTTTTCAGGCTCTGAAACCTGCTCGGGTATCATCTCCTCCATGCAGTCTATCCTGATCCTCAGAAGCAAGGAAGTTTTTCTTATTTAACTTTAGATAACCAGTGATTAGTAGAAAACCCAACACAGGGAGGCTCACTGAACCTAACTGCTTCCTCCAGCTAGTCCTCTTTCCCTCCACTTCTTCTTCCTCACTGTCCTAATGCCCTGCCCATGGACACTCCATAGTGCTATAGATCTGTAATGTTGTTCCTCAGACCTCAGGTGCAAGCTCCAACTTGGGGCATGTGGGTGGGGGTAGGAGGAGATTGAACTATCCAGTAATTGCCCTCTAATACCACTATGCTCTAGGCTGCTTTCCTGTCCTTAGTCCCCCAATTGGATGCTGTGTTTGAGTTTTTTTCTCCATTGTGAGACAGGAGTCACCCTGATCTTTTAGTTTTCTCACTATCTGAGACAGTAGAGCTAAAAATCTGGAGTCAACACCTGGGTGCAAATCTTAACTTCTGCCCTGACTTCCTGGATAACACAGGGTCATTCACCTAAGGATCTCAGTTTCCTCAGGAAAAGTGGAGAGGGGGTGATCTGTGAAACCTTTGTGTTCTGAGTTTCTTACCCATGACATAATGACAAGAGCTCAGTCATTGGTGTTAGACTGTCCTGAGGTTAGTTCCAACTCTGCCAGTTACCTCTGTGTGACTTGGACAACTTAGCTTCAGTTTCCACTTATGTAAAATTGGAATAATAATAGTTCTACCTCAGAGTTGTAAAGTTTATTTTTATTTATCTATTTATTTATTTTATTTTATTTTTTATTTATTTATTTATTTTTTTTGAGACAGGGTCTTGCTCTGTCACTCAGGGTCGAGTGCAATGGTGCAATCTCGGCTCACTGCAACCTCACCATCCCAGGTTCAAGCGATTCTCCTGCCTCAGCCTCCCAAGTAGCTGGGATTACAGGCATGTGCCATCATGCCCAGCTAATTTTTTTGTATTTTTGGTGGAGATGGAGTTTCACCATGTTGGCCAGGCTTGCCTCAAACTCCTGACCTCAAGTGATCCGCTCACCTTGGCCTCCCAAAGTGCTGGGATTACAGATGTGAGCCACCACACTGGCCAAGTCGTAAGGTTTAAATGTGAGAATGCACATAAAGCACCTAACATAATGCCTGGCAAATGTGAAGTACTCTTTAAGTGTTACCTACTAGATTACCAGTAGTATCCTGAAATGGTCTTATTTACCAGAAATTTTCATGAGTTCTCCTTAGAGTGAAGGACAGTGATACATTTCAGAGTATTTGTTCACTTCCTTCCACAAGGAATGAGGATGGATGGGGGACAGTGAGGTGCCAACATTTTCTGGCCATTCTAGCCCAGTCAGTTACAACTTTCAGCAAAGATCAGTGCAATGGTAGGAAGGAGGAAATGGAAGAGGTCTGGGTCTTCAGAGAAGCAACTGCCAAGTGGGGAATTAACATGCAAGAAAACAATTAAGGGGGCCAGGTGCAGTGGCTCACTTCTGTAATCCCAGCACTTTGAGAGGCCAAGGCAGGCAGATCACCTGAGGTCAGGAGTTTGAGACCAGCCTGGCCGAGATGGTGAAACCCCATCTCTACTAAAAAGACAAAAATTAACCGGGCATGGTGATGCACACCTATAATCCCAGCTACTCGGGAGACTGAGGCAGGAGAATCGCTTGAACCTGAGAGGTGGAGGATGCAGTGAACCGAGATCGCACTACTGCACTCCAGCCTGGGTGACAGAGCAAGATTCCATCTAAAAAAAAAAAAGAAAAAAGAAAGAAATCAGTTAGAGAAACCACCTGTGAGAGAAAGTGGGGAGACAGTGGGAGAAGCTGGGAGGCCCATCAGATTGCAATGCAAATCTGACCTCCAGTCAGGAAGAGAGGGAAGGAAGGAAGGTGGGTGGGAGCTTCTCAGAATACCGTGCAGTTTTAAGGAAAGTTCAGCAAGGTTGCTGGGGAGTGCAGGAGCCAAAGTATTTTTGCCGCAGCTATGCTGGGAGCAGCCCATGGAAGGTGTGACCTCAGCGCAAATTTCAGCAGTGAATTTCAGAGCAACAGCTGGGGCTCTCGGTTACTATATTCAGTACAGTCCAGATGTCTTCTCACAATAGAGTTTGGGGTGGTTAGGAGTAAAGGGAGTGAGAGAGAGGAAATTTGTAAGGATAGCTGTCATCCATGTGGAGAGAAGAGATTTTAAAGATTTTTTTTTTATTTTTTGAGACAGGATCTCATGCTGTCACCCAGGCTGGAGTGGATTGACAGGATCACAGCTCATTGCAGCCTCAAACTCCTGGGCTCAGGTGATCCTCCGCCCTCAGCCTCTTGAGTAGCTGGGACTACAGGTATATGCTACTATGCCGGCTAGATTTTTAAGATTTTTGTTGTGCATTAATTATGTACTTCTCTCCTTGGTGTGTGTGTGTGTGTGTGTGTGTGTGTGTGTGTGTGTGTGTGTGTGTTTTAACTGAATAAAAAATGAAGTGCTTAAAATTTACATTTATCTTTATTTTTTCTTTTTTTGAAATGGGGTCTTGTTCTGTTCTCCAGGTTAGAGTGCAGCGTTGTGATCATGACTCACTGTAGCCTTGACCTCCTGGGCTCAAGCAATTCTTCACCTAAGCCTCCCACATAGGTGGGACAACAGGCATATGCCACCAAGCCTGGCTAATTTTTTATTTTTTTATTTTTTGAGACAGAGTCTCCTTCTGTCACCCAGGCTGGAATGCTAGAGTGCACATCTTGGCTCACTGCAACCTCCACCTGCCGGGTTCGAGAGATTCTCCTGCCTCAGCCTCCCAAGTAGCTGGGACTACAGGCGCATGCCACTGTGCCTAATTTTTTTGTATTTTTCGTAGAGACAGGGTTTCACCATGTTGGCCAGGCTGGCCTTGAACTCCTGATCTCAAGAGATCCACCCACTTTGTCCTCCCAAAGTGCTAAGATTACATACAGGTGTTAGCCACCACACCTGGCCCTAATTTTCTAATTTTTTGTAGAGACAATGGTTTCTCTATGTTGCCCAGGCTGAAATTTCACATTGTTATTGCTGAACTGTGTTTCTTTGATGCCGAGATTAGACCCCAAGAGTCCTAGCTTAAATTCTACTTAAAATTCTTAATAAGACCTAGAGCCTAGGCCATGCACAGTGACTCGCGTCTGGAATCCCAGCACTTGGGGAGGCTGAAGTAGGAGGACTGCTTGAGGCCAAGAATTTGAGACCAGCCTGGGCAGCATAGCAAGACATTATCTCTACAAAAAATTAAAATGTTAGCCAGGAATGGTGGTACACACTTGTAGTCCTAGCTATTCCAGAGGCTTGGGCAGGAGGATCCCTGGAGCCTAGGAGTTTGAGGCTGCAGTGAGCTATGATGGCGCTGCTGCATTCCAGCCTGGGTGACAGAGCAAGACTGTCTCTAAAAAGAAATAAAATTTAAAAAAATTTAAAAGACATGGAACCCAACCCAATTGTCCCCAGACTACAGACATTTTCCAAGCCACCTTGAGAAATCCTTATCTTTTCTGACTCCCTGGGCTCTATGGGAAAGAGCAGGCCCTGCGCAGTGGCTTACGCCTGTAATCCTAGCACTTTGGTAGGCGGAGGCAGGCGGATCACGAGGTCAGGAGATCAAGACCATCCTGACTAACACGGTGAAACCCCGTCCGGACTAAAAATTAAAAAAACAAAAAAATTGGCCAGGCGTGGTGGCAGATGCCTGTAGTCCCAGCTACTCGGGAGGCTGAGGCAGGAGAATGGGTGAACCCGGGAGGCGGAGCTTGCAGTGAGCCGAGATTGCACCACTGCACTCCAGCCTGGGCCGCAGAGCTAGGCTCCGTCTCAAAAAAAAAAAAGAGAGAAAAGAAAAAAAAAAAAAGAGAGAAAAGAAAAAAAAAAGAGAGAAAAGAAAAAAAAAAGAGCACAGCTGATTTGTTCCTTTTTCCAGAGCTGCTTCTAGCTGTTTCTATTCTTTTTATTCATTTATTTATTTTATTTTTATTTTTTTGAGACGGAGTCTCACTCTGTTGCCCAGGTTGGAGTGCAGTGGAGTGATCTCAGCTCACTGCAAACTCAGCCTCCAGGGTTCACACCATTCTCCTGCCTCAGCCTCCTGAGTAGCTGGGACTACAGGTGCCCACCACCATGCCCGGCTAATTTTTTTGTATTTTTAGTAAAGACGGAGTTTCACCGTATTAGCCAGGATGATCTCAATCTCCCTGATCTCATGATCCGCCCACCTCAGCCTCCCAAAGTGCTGGGATTACAGGCATAAGCCACCATGCCTGTCCGCTGTTTCCATTCTTGCTGAGCTGCTTTTCACTTGCCGTTTTTACCCTCTGTTGGTACCACCCTTTCAGCATTCCCCTGACCTCCACCACATGCCCTCCTCTCCCTTGTCCTGTGATTTCCACATCAGGCTCACTTTTCCCCTTCCCTGCCTTCCACTGCCATTCTCAGACTCCATTCAGTCTTCATGCTGATATCCTCTGATTCTATGGCCTAGGAATTCCTCAGCCTCCTCAACATGAAGGGCCTTCAACTCTGTTCCACTCCAGCCACCCACACACTGGGCTTTGTAATCACTAAGAATTGCTTCACGTCTAGGAGTGGAACCTGGCAGTTCTCTCTATCACCTCCTTTTCTGCTACCTTTCCCATGCTGTTCACACTGAATCTGGTCCATCTTTTCCGTGTAACCTTTTAATTCCCTCACTCTGCCTACTGTATACTCTGGCCTCCCTTAAGCCCTTGAATTTCCATTTAGATCACCGTGCCTTGGCCCAAGCCTTCTTTTGGATCATTCTGATTCTGCTAACAGACTGCCCATGGTAGCTGGCAAAACTCATACAAATTATGCTAGGTATTTTAATTTCCTTGGGCTGCTGTAGCAAATTACCACAAAGTTAGTGGTAAAACAACAGAAATGTGTTCTCTCACAGTTTGGGGAACCAGGAGTCCAAAATCAAGATGTCTTGAGGGCTGTGCTCTCTCCAAAGGCTCCAGGGCAGAATCCTTTCTTGCCTCTTCCAGCTTCTGGAAGCTCTGGTGTTCCTTGTTTTGTGGCAGCCTGACACCCATCTCTAACTCCGTCTTTGTGTGGCCTTCTTCCCTGTATCCTGGTATCTGTGACCTCTCTCCCTTTTTCTTTTTTCTTTTTTTTTTTTTTTTTTTTGAGATGGAGTCTCGCTCTGTCACCAGGCTGGAGTGCAGGGGCATGAACTCGGCTCATTGCAACCTCTGCCTCCCCAGTTCAAGTGATTCTCCTGCCCAGCCTCCCGATTACAGGCCCCGCACCACCAGGCCCAGCTAGTTTTTGTATTTTTAGTAGAGACGGGGTTTCACCATGTTGGCCAGGATGGTCTTGAACTCCCGACCTCGCGATCTGCCTGCCCCGGCCTCCCAAAGTGCTGGGATTACAAGTGTGAGCCACCATGCCCAGCTTCCCCTTTCTCTTATGAGTCACCAGTCATTGAATTTAGGGTCCATCCTAAATCTAAGATGACCTCATTTAGAAATCCCAAATTTAATTACATCTGCAAAGACCCTATTCCCAAATAAGGTCGCATTCATAGATACCAGGTCTTAGGACTTGGACATATCTTTTAGGGGGACACAATTCAACCCACTATACTAGGTCACCGCAGATTCTTGCTGTTCCTTGTTGTTCTCCCCAACCCCATTTCTGCACGTCCAAAGCCCATGCATCCTGTCCCAAATACCATTTCTTCTACAAAGCATGTCAACAATTTCTCAGTTACAAGCACCTCTTCTTCCTCTAAACTCGCATCTGCTTTTTGTTTCTCATTTATAGCTTTTATCAAGTTCTACATTTTAACAGTACTGTCTATGTGAGAGAGACTTCCACTTTCTCTGGTTACCTGAGTGCCCCCCAGGTGTCTGGTCACCAAACTTCATGTGGAAATCCTTGGTCTGGCTAGAATCATTTACGTTGTTCCTAATGACACTGAATATGCAGCCCTGGCCTCTGTACTCTATGGTTCCTGTCTCTCTATTCTTCACTAACCAGTTGTCTGTCTTCCTGTCTCTTAGCTTCTCCTTTTCCCCTGTCCTCAACTTAACAATCTGCCCCTTCTCTACTTCCACCCCTCAGTCTCCCAGCAAGGTGAGCCCTGTGAAGCACAAGTCTGCCCCATGCACACGAGCCCTCAGGCCACCACTGTCTCCTTATTTTCTTCTCCACCCAGTTAAGTCCTTTGTTTGAGGCTTTCTCCTACTTTCCCTCCAGCCCACTAGGTATCTTTCTCCAAGAACACTCCCTTCGCTGTCTTGCTTTTCCTGATGGCATTACTTCCCTTCCTTCTAATACCTAATGTGCCTTCCATCCCAGAAAATTACTGCATTCTTCTTTTGTATTCCCATAGTTTGTTCCTATTTCTGTGACAGTACCACCTTGATATGTTGCTTTAAAATTACTTCATGGTGGGGCCTGGTGGCTCGTGCCTGCAATCCCAGCATTTTGGGATTATAGTGCTGTAACTCCTGGCTTTGAGAATCTGTTGCAGAATGGCAAGACCCTCATCTTGAAAAGAACAAAAAATTACTTCTTCAGATTTTTTTTTTTTTTTTTTTTTTTTTTTGAGACAGGCTCTCACTTTGTCACCCAGGCTAGAGTACAATGGCACAAAGACAGCTCACTGAAGTCCCACCCTCCCAGGCACAAGCAATCCTCCCACCTCAGCCCCCAAGTAGCTGGGACAGGTGTGCACTACCACACGTGGCTAAGTTTTGTATTTTTTGTAGAGATGGGGGTTTGCTGTGTTGCTCAGGCTGGTCTTGAACTCCTGAGCTCAAGCGATCCACTTGCCTTGGACTCCCAGAGTGCTGGGATTACAGGTGTGAGCCACCGCACCCAGCCCACTTCTTCAGATTTTGCTGATGACCTCACCCTTCCTACCTACAGTATGCTCCAATTCCATTTAGATTTATACCTTAGCCACAGGCAGTGGCACACACCTGTAGTCCCAGCTACTGGAGAGGCCAAGAGTCGTGTGAGCCCAGGAGTTTGAGGATGCAGTGTGTTATGATTATGCCTATGAACTCCAGCCTGAGCAACTTAGAGAGACCTTGTCTCAAAACAAAAACAAAACAACACAAAACAAAAAATGCATCCCTGGTAATGGAATGGGGATGTATGTTTTGAGAACCGTGGTATGCCAGATTCACCTGGCTGGAACGGTAGAAGATATGAAACGGGAGGTAGATTCAAAGAGCCCCTGAACTCACAAGAACAGCTCCAGTCTTGCCTTCTGGATATACTGACTCTAACACAGTGAGGATGCCCTTTCCTGTTTCAACCAAAACAGCCTTAGTGATTCTCTCCCTTCTGGATACTGATACTGGGTTACAGGCAAGTCAAAGTGCAGCCGTGATATAAGAAATACTCTTTCTTTTTCCCTCATTCTCCATCCTCACTTTTCCTATCCCTCTTCCAGCTGCTTAGAAAATTCTAAGACAAGAGTCATGGCACTAGATTAAGAAATGTTTCTTTTAATTAGTGGCCTCTCTTCTTCTTTTTCTTTTATAATTCCTCCTGCATTTCTAAAAGACTATATGAGTTATGATACTTTCACAATTATTTTTACTATAATGGGTGATTTTGAGCTTTTGGTATGAATTATACTGTTCTAAAGCAATTGAGGTTAACATCTAGAAACTGGAAACAAATTAGCTATTCATATATGACTCCCCACTGGATTATAAGCTTATTTTGGATAAGGACTCTATCATTTTTATTTCTATATTTCCAGTACCCAGTGGTTCCAGATACATGGGGTATTCAGTCATTGAAAGAACTTTCTCTCGTGCAACTCTAGTTTCTCTGTGAAGAGGGGATTATCTGACTCTCAGCTCCATTACTAGAGCCAGCTTCTTTCCCATGAAGCATGGGAAACCTATCTAGTTTCCCACGGGTGGTGTTGACATTTAAGATATACTCACTGGGGAACATCAAAAGTAATAAAGATTGCCACCACGCCCAGCCCTTTGCACTCTTTTGACCATATCTTTTGATACACAAACTTTTAAATAAAATAGGTTTTATCTTCCTACTCGACAAATGTATTTTCAAGGTTGGGTACGATGGCTCATGCCTGTTATTCCAGCACTTTCGGAAGTGGATGGATCATTTGAGGTCAAGTGTTCAAGACCAGCCTAGCTAACACAGTGAAACTCTGTCTCTACTAAAAGTACAAAAATTAGCTGGGCGTGGTGGTGCATGCCTGTAATCCCAGCTACTCGGAAGGCTGAAGCAGAATGGCTTGAACCGGGAGGTAGAGGTTGCAGTGAGCCAAGAACACGCACTGCACTCCAGCCTGGGCGACAGAGCAAGACTCCATCTCAAAAAAAAAAGTAATAAAGATCATTACTTTTTATTAGGTTATGGTTCTTCCCATCCAACTCGCCCAAAATTTCAACCCTATGATTGATGTCAGTGTGATCCTGAGTGAATGAGAGAAAGAGGGAAGTTTGGGAAGAAGCATTCTTAGACTGCAGTGCCACCACTGTACTTTCTGCAGTTACCCTTAGTTTGTTGTTTTGGAAAGACAGACAGAAGCAGGGGAGTGAAGGAAAAGAAAAAGTGAAAAGAAAAACAATATTGTTTGAAGGCTTAGACAACAGCTGCAACAACAGAACTTTCCTTACAACCCCTTCTGTATGTAGGAAAGGATTAAGTAAATATTGATGCATTCCTCACTTCCAGAACCAGTCACAGGCTAGAAAGGGCCCTGGAGAGAAGTATTGCCGTCGTTATGAACTAGTGAAGCGTTTCTGGTAGAATGGAAAGCATGCTTTGGTGCCGTAAAAATTGGATTCCAAGTGATACTAACAAGCAGTGTAACTACACAAATCAGTTAATCTCTTTGAGCAACAGTTTTTTCACTTATAAAATCATGATAATAATATTGACCCTATAGAATAGTTGGAAGGATTAAATTGAGAAAACATATATAGAGTACAGGGTATGCAACAGATGTTTAATAAGTGATAATCCCGGCAGGGCGCGGTGGCTTACACCTGTAATCCTAGCATTTTGGGAGGCAGAGGCGGGTGGATTGCCTGAGCTCAGGAGTTCGAGACCAGCCTGGGCAATATGGTGAAACCCTGTCTCTACTAAAATACAAAAGAAAAAATGAGCCGCGAGTGACGGTGTGCACCTGTAGTCCCAGCTACTCGGGAGGCTGAGGCAGGGGAATTGCTTGAACCCGGGAGGCAGAGGTTGCAGTGAGCCAAGATGGTGCCACTGCACTCCAGCCTAGGTGACAGATCAAGACTCCATCTCAAAAAAAAAAAAAAAAAAAAAAAAAAAAGTGATAATCCCACTCTAGTTTGGGGAAAGAATCCAGAGTAGATGGGAAAGATAGTATACACGGGAACTGATCCTGGATACCTAAAGAAGAAAATGAATTATTGGAAGGAAGGAATTATCAAGGAGGATAGAAAAGAGTCAAAAAGCAAGATAATCTAGAAGCACAAAAACACAGCTAAGCTCGTGCCACAAGAACAGTGGACTTTGACCTAGATACCACTATTGACAGACCGTGCTGCGACTGCTTCTGGATTCGCAAGGCCACTGTGAATAGTTTTCATAATGTCACGTATCTTTGCATGGTGGGCTCCCCCACTTAAAGTATCAAGTGGGAACATCAAATTGGCAGAGACAAAGTAACGTGCTCACACCCCAGCATAAGAAAGATCTTAGAAAAGGACAGATGATCTCTATACTATTTAGAATAATGCTAGGAACTGTAACAAACCCCAAGGTTTAAGTTACTTAACATAATAGAAGCTTCTTGTTCACCCTGACATTCTAGTGTAGCTATTCTTCCACCTGGTGGGCAGCTTTCCCCCATGCGGTAATTTAAGGACCCAGGCTGCTTCTGTCTTGTGGGTTCATCATCCCTAGAGTTTTCTGTATTCAACTGGAGAATGGGGAAGGAGATAAGTGGAAGGCAAGCCCTGTTTGTTAAAGACCCCACCTCCTCCTGGACGCAAGAGCAAGGATGACAATGTACTCCCTGTCTGACCAGCCACTTTCCAGTAGCAACTCCACACAGCAGAAGAAGGATCACAGATTTTTAGTTGACAGTATGTATGCCACACCCTCTACTGGGCCAGTGTATATGGGAAAATGTATGAAGTGGGGCAAGGTACTGAGGATTAAAGGACCCTGGAAAAGCGGAGAACGGTTTTGAGTAGTTGATTTGGGGAATGGGAAAAGAGATAGTACACTGGGAAGTTTAAGTGGAAAATATCAATTCTGGGCCACAGGATTGTCTGAACAGCACGGTGCTTGTGACGACTTCTTTCCTAGGATGGTTGAACTAAGCTCCTTTTATGTATAGCACTGCATGACATGTAGGGGTTGGCCAGGGTGATATAATGGTGACTATCTCCAGGAGTCTTCTAAATGAATAGGGAAGATGTATACATAGAAAGATAGATTTTATTTTCTAGGCAGCATTTGGGAAGTGTCAAGTAAGTGGTCGGGGGAAGTGCTCTAACAGTTCAAACTAGGAGGTTATCACTGACATGTGGGGGCTTAGGGCAGGTGCTTAGTCCAGGTCTGCCAAGAAGCTAATGCCAAGACAGGATTACATGTGGGAGAAATTTATTAGGGAAATGCCTGTGAGAAAAAATGGTGAGGGAGCCAGGGAAGTCTGGGAGAGCTTTAGGCTATGTAAATAGTGTAAAGTAAATCTGACCCTGTGAGAGAGAGAGAGGGAAACATGGAAGTCAGGCTGAATGGAAGCCTCTTAGACTGCAGAGCAGACCAAGGAAAGTTGAGCATCAGGAAGTCTTTGAGCAAAGTTACCCACCAGATGAGCCTCATCTCCCAGGAATGGACCTGCCACACAGTCATGGGCTGGGAGCAGTCTTCAAGAAGCATGGCCTCATACTACATCAGCCATGGATTGCAGAGGGTACCAGCTAGGGCCCTTGGTCGATTAGATTCCTTGCATTTAAAGACCTAAGAGGTGAATTCTTTTTTTTTTTTTTTTTTGATACGGAGTCTCACTCTGTCACCCAGGCTGGAGTGCAGTGGTGTGATCTCAGCTCACTGCAAGCTCTGCCTCCTGGGTTCATGCCATTCTCCTGCCTCAGCCTCCCGAGTAGCTGGCACTACAGGTGCCCACCACCATGCCTGGTGGTTTTTTTTTTTTTTTTTTTGTATTTTTAGTAGAGATGGGGTTTCACCGTGTTAGCCAGGATGGTCTCGATCTCCTGACCTCGTGATCCACCTGCCTTGGTCTCCCAAAGTGCTAGGATTACAGGCATGAGCCACCACACCCGGCCGAGAGGTGAATTCTTATGGCCACCACAGTCTACCATTTGCACCACACAGATCTACTTTTTCCCTCAGGTTTAGGGAGCAGCTAGCTCCTTTATGGTTTCTGTGGACCTTTCTTCCTGAGAGCTATAACCCAAAAAGCATCTGAAACAGGTCTTGATCAATTTAGAGGTTTATTTTGCCAAGGATTCACCAAGGAAAAAGAGACACAAGTCACAAGAGACAAGGAAAAAGAGACACAGTTCTGTGGCCTGTGCTTTTTCCAAAGAGTATTTTGAAAGGCTTCAGTATTTAAAGAGAAAGAGTGACAGGAGGGGAAGGACAAGAGAAAAAAAGGGAGTGTAGGTAGTGAGGTAAGGGGTCACATTCTTGTGAGGCTCACCAAATCCACGTTTTACATGTGAAAAGAGAAGACTGAGGGGAAATGTTCATTATGCAGGGCTCAGTAGATCTACATTTTACATAAGATAAAGTAAGTCTGTGAGGTTACACCTCTCTATCTAGGAACAAAATGAAGGCAGTTTTTGCATGACTCAGTTCCCAAGTTTTTCCCTTTGACATAATGAATTTGGGGTCCCAAGATTTTATTTTCCTTTCACAGGGGAAACTCAGACGAGGGAAGATAGTGGAAAGAACTGCAACCTCTGTTGCTGCAATCAATCTCATTCTCTCCTTCCTGCACTATCCACCCTTCAATCCCCTCACCTTGGCAGATCTTGGTGACTTACCTAGTGACGGGACTCAAACTTTCATTCTGGAAGTATCTGAACCAGAAAGGTAATATACCTTTCTCAAGCCAGTGTTACTTCATATTCAGTTTACAACAGAGCAAGAGAGTACCAGGAGGCACTTAAGTGGGTCACCTAGGTTCCACATGTATTCTTCTTTGTCCCTGTTGTGTAAAAGCAGCCCTCTACCCAGCAGGGTCAATGACTCCTGCCAGGATGGTGATTCCTGTTTTTGCCCACTGCTTCCTGGACAGAAGGAGTCCAAAGTGCCCTGGCAGCAGCTGTAGATTGTGGTTCAATAGAATCTTTTTTTTTTTCTTTTCTTTTTTTTTTTTTTTTCTTTTTTTTGAGACACTGTCGCCCAGGCTGGAGTGCAGTAGTGCAATCACGGCTCACCACAGCCTCAACCTCCTGGGTTCAAGTGGTCCTCCCACCTCAGCCTTCAAAGTTGCTGGAACTATAGGCACCACACCTGGCTCATTTTTGTTTTTTGGTTTTCTTGTTGTTTTGAGACGGAGTCTCACTCTGTCGCCCAGGCTGGAGTGCCGTGGCGCAATCACGGCTCACTGCAACCTCCATCTACCAGGTTCAAGTGATTCTCCTGCCTCAGCCTCCTGAGTAGCTGGGATTACAGGTGTGCACCACCATGCCTGGGTAATTTTTGCATTTTTAGTAGAGACAGATTTCACCATGTTGGTCACGCTGGTTTCAAACTCCTGACCTCATGATCCACCCACTTTGGCCTCCCAAAGTGCTAGGATTACAGGCATGAGCCACCACGCCTGGCCAGTTTTTGTATTTTTTGTAGAGACAGGGTTTCGCCATGTTGCCCAGGCTGGTGTCAAACTCCTGACTTCAAGCCATCAGCCCACCTCAGCCTTCCAAAGTGCTGGGACTATAGGCATGAGCCACCATGCCTGGCCTCAATGGGACTTTTGATGTATCCTTGGTAAGAGTATACCCTGTTTGGGGACCAGGACCTCTAACCCTGCAGGATCAAGAGTTGCGGGGACAAGAAGCACCTAATCTTATCCTTGTCCCCAGTGGGACATTGAGTGTAAGTGGGGTCACCCCTCTTCTATCCTTTGCTTTCCAGACCCATGTATTCTTCCTACTGAAGACATAGCACCATAGAGAGGGCTCGGATTTAATACATACACTGTGTCCTGAAGGATGGCACCCCATCCATCCAGACTGCTGCCTCCCTACTGATACTTCAGCACTGTTAGAAGGCAATTTCAGACCTGCTTTGGCAGAGCACTCTCATGTCTCAGCAGCTCTGCTACTCTAACAATTAGGTATTCAGCCTGCCACTCAGCAATGCATACCCCTCCTCTCCAGAGATAAGGGTCTCTTTATAGGCTATCCCAAAGGCCCTATGGCTTTCCCACTTAACTAAAAACTGCTTGTTAACTGCCCTCAGTCTCTCATTATTTCTCAACAGGGCATCAATACACCTTAGTAGTAACCACCCAACTTTACTCTCTCTGTAGAAATTGTCCTCCCTGTCTCCCTTGTTTTTGAATAACTGCATCATCACATCTGCCAGGGCACTACCCTCTGCTGAAACATTTTCCCAGGTAAACACTAGTGAAGTCTTTGGCAGTTGAGCTACCACCTTATGGCAGGGACTGTCCGTGCCCCACCTATTAACCAGCGTGGCATCCTTTTTGCCTGCTGGGCAGTGGATGAGCTAATCCAAATTCCCATCCTACCACCTATTTTCTTGGACCACTCCTGGTACTACTTATGTTAGTCTAGGACCCTGAGGATTAACTGTGTAAGAAATTTATTAGAGGAAATGCCTGTAAGATAAAATGGAGGGTGGTGGCCAGGTGCGGTGGCTCACGCCTACAATCACAGCACTTTGGGAGGCCGAGGCAGGTGGATCACCTGAGGTCAGGAGTTCAAGACCAACCTGGCTAACATGGTGAAACCCCATCTCTACTAAAATATGCAAAAATTAGCTGGGCGTGGTGGTGGGCGCCTGTAATCCCAGCTGCTCAAGAGGCTGCAGCAGGGAGAATCGCTTGAACCTGGGAGGTGGAGGTTGCAGTGAGCCCAGATTGCGCCACAGCACTCCAGCCTGGGCGACAGAGCAAGACTCCATCTCAAAAAAAAAAAAAAAAAGATAAAATAGGGGGACAAATAGGCAAATAGGGGAGGCAGGGAAAGCCATCACACTGCAATGCAAGTCTGACCCAGAGTGAAGGAAGAAAGATTGGATTGAAGAATTTTATACCCCATTGCAGTTCTAAGGAAAGTTTGAAAAGGCAATTTGGGATTTCTCAAGTCAGTTGCCTGTCAGAGGAACCTGGCATCTCTCTGGAATGGGTGCCTTAGTATCTCTGCCATGTGCAGTCATTGACTGGAAGCGTCCTGTGGGAAGCAGAGACTTGGTGCAAACACAGTGATCAATTTCAGAGGCCAGTAGCTGGAGCTCTCAGTCAATAATGTTCTCTACAATTAGAGATCTGAGAGGTACATTCTCAAGGCCACCACAGCAATCTTCATGGATGAGGCATGGAAGAAGCGAAAGAGGGACAGGACCTAGAAAATCAGTAGAATTTAGATAAGTGGTGATGGACAGAAAATATATCCAATGACGATATGTAGGCAGAGTGCAATATGTGTCCTAGGTAAAATAAACAGGGCACCTTATCTGAAGGGCACCTTATTAAAGGGCTAATTTTAGAAGTGATATGGGAAAACATGTTAGAAAAGTAGGTAAAGATAGAATTGTGGGACTTGAATGCCAGTATGAGAAATTTAGAGTCTATCCTGTAGGCATTGGAAAGCCATGGCCATATTAAATCTACATTTTACCTAATCTCTCAGTAGCATTGAATACTATTGACTACTCTCTCCTTTTCTATTTTTATTTTTATTTTTAGAGACAGGGTCTTGCTGTGTTGCCCAGGCTGGAGTGTAGTGGCATGATCATGGCCTACTGTAGCCTCGACCTCCCAGGCTCAAGAGATCCTCCCACTTCAGGCTCCCAAGTAGCTGGGACCACAGGTTTGTGCCACCATGCCCTGCTAAATTTTTTATTTTTATTTATTTATTTTTTTGGTAGAGACAGGGTCTTGCTATGTTGCCCAGGCTAGTCTCAAACTTCTAGGCTCAAGTAATCCTGCCACCTTGGCTTCCCAAAGTGCTGGGATTATAGATGTGAGCCCCCATACCTGGCTTCTTTTTCGGTTCCATCTTCATAAAACATTATCTTGGCTTCTTTGACATAACACACTCCAACTTTTCCTCCTATGTCTTTGGCTACTCATTCTTATTCTCCTTTGTTCAGTTCCTCATGACTTGAAAGTAGATGACTTGCCCAGGGGAGATTATATACAAAGAAGAGCAGAAATAAATAATAAACTAATTAATCCGTCCAGGCAAATATTTCATGATTATGTCACTCACAAACCTAAACCCCTTTTTAAAACTTTTTTTGAGACAAGGTCTCCCTCTGTTACCCAGGCTGGAGTACAGTGGCATGAACATGGCTCACTGCAGTCTTGACCTACTGGACTTAAGGGATCTTCCTGCCTCAACCTCTGGAGTAGCTAGGACCACAGCTGTGCAACACCATGCCAAGCTAATTTCTCTGATTTTCAAATAGAAACTCTTTAGCCACTTCTCAATGTTCATATGACAAAGACAAAGTTTGTTGTTTTTTTTTTTTTTTTTTGAGACGGAGTCTTGCTCTGTCTCCCAAGCTGGAGTGCTGCGGCACAATCTCAGCTCACTGCAACCTCCGCCGCCCGGGTTCAAGCAATTCTCCCTTCTCAGCCTCCCAAGTAGCTGGGACTACAGGAACAGGCTGCCACACCCGGCTAATCTTTGCATTTTTAGTAGAGATGGGGTTTCACTATATTGGTTAGGCAGGTCTCAAACTCCTGACCTCAGGTAATCCACCCACCTCAGCCTCCCAAAGTGCTGGGATTATAGGCCTGAGCCACCACACCCAGCCAAGATTCTTAACATAGCCCATAAGACCCTACATGGCCTAGACCCTACCTATCTCTATAATTCATCCAGTATTATCCCTCAGTCTCTCTGCTCCAGTCACACTGGTCTTCTGTCTCCTGTCAACTCCTCAAATGCACATGTTCTCTACTTCTGCAGGGTCTTTGCCTTCATTGGGTGGAAGGTTCATCTCTCAGTAATGTCTACTTTTCAGAATGTCTACTCATCCTTCATATCTCAGCCTTACACTTTCTTAGAGAAGCCTTCCCTGACTTCTTCAACTAAATCAAATCTTTCTAAGTGTCCTAGCACCATTCTCCTTTTATTAGTAACAGTTATCAAAGTTGTAACTTTATATTTATTTGTGTGAATATTTGATGGTCAATCTTGTCATTGTCTTCAGTTAGACTTTAAGGTACATGATGGCAAGGACTCCAAAATAAGTATTATCTTCATTTTTCTTGTATCACGTTGGATCTCTAGCTTCTAGCACTTAGGTCAGTGACTGAAACATACTTATCATAGTAGCTGAAATAACTACTGCATGAATGAATGAATGAACAGTAGCTCTTGAGCAGAGGATGGTGGTGATGTCTGTGCAAAATGATTCTTAGTTTAATAAGTCAATACTGAATAAGATAAATTACAGGTCTGGGAGATATATTAGGAGATCTGCTTTAAAACTTTACTGCAGCATTTAGTCTAAAAAACAAAACAAAAAGTCTACTGTAAGTCTGAGGTGAAGAAGGTATATTAGGAAAAAAACTAAGTTGCTGTATAAAAGAATGGCTAAATACAATGGCCTGGCTAGGCACAATGGCTCACAGCTGTAATCTCAGCATTGTGGGAGGCAAAGGCAGTCAGATCACTTGAGGCCAGGAGTTCGAGACCACACTGACCAACATGGTGAAACACCATCTCTACTAAAAATACAAAAATTATCTGGGCATGGTGGCACACACCTGTAATCCTAGCTACTCAGGAGGCTGAGGCACAAGAATCGCTTGAACCCAGGAGACAGAGGTTGGAGTGAGGCAAGATCATGCCACTGCTCTCCAGCCTGGGTGACAGAAAGAGACTCTGTCTCAAAAAAATAAATAAAAATACATAAATACAGCAGTCTAAATAAAACAGAAGTTTATTTCCTCCCATGGATGTCATCAAAGTTTAAGTGCAATAGTATTCACCATACTGTTTTTCTGTTTGTTTTTCTTGATGTGTTTTTTTTTTTTTTTTTTGAAACGAAGTTTCACTCTTGTTGCCCAGGCTGGAGTGCAATGGCATGATCTCGGCTCACCACAACCTCCACCTCCCGGATTCAAGTGATTCTCCTGCCTTAGCCTCCCGAGTAGCAGGGATTACAGGCATGTGCCACCAGGCCCGGCTAATTTTTTTGTATTTTTAGTAGAGATGGGGTTTCTCCATGTTGGTCATGGTGGTCTCGAACTCCCAATCTCAGGTGATCTGCCTGCCTTGACCTCCTACAGTGCTGGGATTACAGGCATGAGCCACCGCACCCGACTTCACTGTAGTGTTTTTAAAGAGTGAAAAAGTAATATCCTCAGTGTCCAACAATAGCAGTATAGTTAAGTAGATTGTGATACTGCTATTCAATGGAATAGCATCAGCTGTTAAAAAGTCATATGGTAGAACAGGCGTGGTGGCTCACGCCTGTAATCCCAGCACTTTGGGAGGCTGAGGCGGGCGGATCACGATGTCAGGAGGTTGAGACCATCCTGGTTAACACAGTGAAACCCCGTCTCTACTAAAAATACAAAAAAAAAAAAAAAATTAGCTGGGCATGGTGGCAGGCGCTTGTAGTTCCAGCTGCTCGGGAGGCTGAGGCAGGAGAATGGCATGAACCCGGCAGACGGAGCCTGAAGAGCCGAGATTGCGCCACTGCACCCCAGCCTGCGCAACAGAGTGAGACTCTGTCTCAAAAACAGCAACAACAACAACAACAAAATATGGTAGAACAGTGGTTCTCAAACTTCTGTGTACATCAGAATTACCTAGAGGGCTTGTTAAAGCACAATTTGCTGGGCTCACTCCCAGAGTTTCTGATTCAGTGGGTCTGGGTGATGTCCAGGAATTTGCATTTACAAGCTCCTAGGTGATGCTGATGCCACTGGGACCACAATTTGAGAACTGTCAGGCCTCTGAGCCGAAGCTAAGCCATCATATCCCCTGTGACCTGCACGTATACATCCAGATGGCCTGAAGCAACTGAAGATCCACAAAAGAAGTGAAAATAGCCTTAACTGATGACACTCCATCATTGTGATTTGTTTCTGCCTCACCCTAACTGATCAATGTACTTTGTAATCTCCCCCACCCTTAAGAAGGTTCTTTGTAACTCTCCCCACTCTTGAAAATGTGCTTTGTGAGATCCACCCCCGGCCTGCAAAACATTTCTCCTAACTCCACCGCCTATCCCAAAACCTATAAGAACTAATGATAATCCCACCACCCTTTGCTGACTCTCTTTTTGGACTCAGCTCACCTGCACCCAGGTGAAATGAACAGCCTTGTTGCTCACACAAAGCCTGTTGGTGGCCTTTCTTCACACGGACATGTGTGACATTTGGTGCTGAAGACCTGAGACAGGAGGACTCCTTCGGAAGACTGGTCCCCTGTCCTCACCCTCAGTCCATGAAGATATCCACCTACGACCTCGGGTCCCCAGACAAACCAGCCCAAGGAACATCTCACCAATTTCAAATCGGGTAAGCGGTTTTCACTTTCTTCTCCAGCCTCTCTCGCTACCTTTCAATCTCCCTGCCCTTCCAATTCCAGTTCTTTTTCCTCTCTAGTAGAGACAAAGGAGACACATTTTATCTATGGACCCAAAACTCCAGCGCCCGTCATGGACTCAGGAAGACAGTCTTCCTTTGATGTTTAATCACTGTGGGGATGCCTGCCTGATTATTCACCCACATTCCATTGGTGTCTGATCACCGCAGGGACGCCTGCCTTGGTCATTCACCCACATTCGCTTGGTGGC
This sequence comes from Piliocolobus tephrosceles, assembly GCF_002776525.5. NCBI lineage: Eukaryota > Metazoa > Chordata > Mammalia > Primates > Cercopithecidae > Piliocolobus > Piliocolobus tephrosceles. The sequence continues at coordinate 158,601,320 of NC_045435.1, read as the reverse complement.
AAGTCAATTGCAGGGACACCTGCTTTGGCTGCTCACCCACATTACAGCCTGGGGCTGCTTCCCACCCACCTTCTCCATGTCTCTACCCTTCTCTTTAAACTTGCCTCCTTCACTGTGGGCAAACTTCCACCCTCCATTCCTCCTTTTTCTCCCTTAGCCTGTGTTCTCAAGAACTTAAAACCTCTTCAACTCTCACCTGACCTAAAATCTAAGCATCTTATTTTCTTCTGCAACACTGCTTGGCCCCAGTACAAACTCAACAATGGTTCTAAATGGCCAGAAAACGGCGCTTTTGATTTCTCCATCCTACGAGACCTAGATAATTTTTGTCGAAAAATGGGCAAATGGTCTGAGGTGCCTTACATCCAGGCATTTTTCACACTTCATTCCCTTCCTAGTCTCTGTTCCCAATGTGACTGGTCCCAAATCCTCCTTCTTTCCCTCCCATCTGTCCCTTCAGTCCCAACCCCAAGCGTCGCTGAGTCTTGTGAATCTTCCTTTTCTACTGTCACATCTGACCTCTCACCTCCTCCCCAGATTGCTCTTCCTCAGGTCGCTCCCTGCCAGGCTGAATCAGTCTCCAACTTTTCTTTGGCTTCTGCTCCCCCATCCTATAACCCTTCTATTACCTCCCCTCCCCACACCCAGTCTGGTTTACAGTTTCATTCTGCGACTAGCTCTCCCAAACCTGCCCAACAATTTCCTCTTAGAAAGATGGCTGGAGCTGAAGGCATAGTCAGCGTACCTGTACCTTTTTCTCTATCAGACCTTTCCCAAATCAGCCAGCATTTAGGCTCTTTCTCGTCAGACCCCACTAAGTATATGCAGGAATTCCAATATCGAACTCTGTCCTACAATTTAACCTGGAGTGACTTAAATGTCATCCTAACTTCTATCCTCTCCCCAGATGAATGGGAAAGAGTTTTTTCTCTAGCCCAATCTCACGCTGATAACCGCTGGCTTCATGAGTCAGACCTCCAGGAAGGCATTAGAGCAGTTCCCCAAGATCCCCAATGGAACTATTAGGCAGATTCCCCAAGTATAACTAGGTGAGATTACATGGTTTCCTGCCTAGTTGAAGGGCTTAAAAAGGCAGCTTACAAAGCTATTATGACAAACTTAAAGAAACTACCCAAGGTAAAGATGAAAATCCAGCCCAGTTCATGACCCGCTTAGCAGCAACCCTTAGGCACTTTACCGCCCTAGACCCAGAGGGGTGAGAAGGCCACCTTATTCTTAACATGCATTTTTTCACCCAGTCAGCTCCTGACATTAGAAAAAAGCTTCAAAAATTGGAATCCAGCCCTCAAACCCCACAACAGGAATTAATCAACCTCGCCTTCAAGGTGTACAATAGTAGAGAGGAGGTAACCAGACAGCAACGCATTTCTGAATTACAGCTACTTGCCTCCACTGTAAGACAACCCACAACCACGTCTCCAGCATACAAGAACTTCAGAACATCAAAGCCACAGCCCCCAGGGGCTCCTTCAAAACATCCTTGAGGGCCTTGCTTCAAATGCCAAAAGCCTGGTCACTGGGCCTCAGAATGCCTGCAGCCTGGGATTCCTCCCAAGCCATGCCCTGTCTGTGTGGGCCCCCACTGGGGGTCAGACTGTGCGACTCACATCGCTGCCGCTCCTAAAGCCGCTGGAGACCAAATCCAACGTTCCTTGGCCAACTCCTTCCCAGATCTCCTCAGCTTAGCAGCTGAAAACTGATGCTGCCCAATTGCCTCAGAAGCCCCCTGGGCCATCACGGACGCAGAACTTCAGGTAACCCTTACAGTGGAGGGTAGGTCCATCCCCTTCTTAATCAGTACGGAGTCTGCCCACTCCTCATTACCTTCTTTTCAAGGACCTGTTTTCCTTGCCTCCATAATCGTGTGGGTATTGACGGCCAGGCTGCTAAACCTCTTAAAACTCCCCAACTCTGGTGCCAACTTGGACAACATTCTTTTTTTTTTTTTTTTTGAGACAGTCTCCCACTGTCACACAGGCTGGAGTGCAGCGGTGCAATCTCAGCTCACTGCAAGCTCTGCCTCCCGGGTTCACGACATTCTCCTGCCTCAGCCTCCTGAATATCTGGGACTACAGGTGCCCGCCACCATGCCTGGCTAATTTTTTGTATTTTTAGTAGAGACGAGGTTTCACTATGTTAGCCAGGACGGTCTTGATCTCCTGACCTCGTGATCCGCCTGCCTTGGCCTCCCAAAGTGCTGGGATTACAGGCGTGAGCCACCACACCCGGCTGTACAACATTCTTTAATGCATTTCTTTTTAGTTATCCCCACCTGCCCAGCTTCCTTATTAGGTCAAGACATTTTAACTAAATTATCTGCTTCCCTGACTATTCCTGGGCTATAGCCACACCTCATTGCCGCCTTTCCCCCCAGTTCAAAGCCTCCTTCATATCCACTCCTTGTATCTCCCCACCTTAATCCACAAGTATAGGATACCTCTACTCCCTCCTTGGTGACAGATGATGCACACCTTATCATCTCATTAAAACCTAATCACCCTTACCCCGCTCAACGCCAATATCCCATCCCACAGCACACTTTTAAAGGATTAAAGCCTGTTATCACTTGCCTTTTATAGCATGGCCTATAAACTCTTCTTACAATTCCCCCATTTCACCTGTCCAAAAACCAGACAAGTCTTACAGGTTAGTTCAGGATCTGACCTTATCAACCAAATCGTTTTGCCTATCCATCCTGTGGTGCCAAACCCATATACTCTCCTATCCTCAATACTTCCCTCCGCAACCCATTCTGTTCTAGATAAACCTAGCTGACCCAATAAATCCTAAATCCTTTCCCCACTCCCCTTTCCATTCCTCAACAAACAGCCCTAAAAGCTGCTCCCACACTGGCTCTCCCTAATTCATCCCAACACTTTTCATTACACACAGCCAAAGTACAGGGCTGTGCAGTCAGAATTCTTACACAAGAGTTGGGACCGCGCCCTGTAGCCTTTCTGTCCAAACAACTTGACCTTACTGTTTTAGCATAGCACTCATGTCTGTGTGTGGTAGCTGCTGCTGGTTTAATACTTTTAGAGGCCCTCAAGATCACAAACTATGCTCAACTCACTCTCTACAGTTCTCATAACTTCCAAAATCTACTTTCTTCCTCACATCTGACACATACTTTCTGCTCCTCAGCTCCTTCAGCTGTACTCACTCTGTTGAGTCTCCCACAGTTACCATTGTTCCTGGCCCGGACTTCAATCCGGCCTCCCACATTATTCCTGATACCACACCTGACCTGCATGACTGTATCTCTGTGATCACCAGACATTCACTCCATTTCCTCATATTTCCTTCTTTCCTGTTCCTCACCCTGATCACACCTGGTTTATTGATGGCAGTTCCACCAGGCCTAATTGCTACACACCAGCAAAAGGCAGGCTATGCTATAGTATCTTCCACATCTATCATTGAGGCTACTGCTCTGCCCCCCCTCCACTACCTCTCAGCAAACTGAACTCATTGCCTTGACTCGAGCCCTCACTCTTGCAAAGGAATTACGTGTCAATATTTATACTGACTCTAAATATGCCTTCCATATCCTGCACCACCATGCTGTTATATGGGCTGAAAGAGGTTTCCTTACTATGCAAGCATCCTCCATCATTAAAGGAAGCTGGAGTCATACACTGCAGGGGCCACCAAAAGGCATCAGATCCCGTCACTCAGGGCAACGCTTATGCTGATAAGTTATCTAAAGCAGCAGCTAGCATTCCAACTTCTGTCCCTCACAGCCAGTTTTTCTCCTTCTCATTGGTCACTTCCACCTACTCTCCCACTGAAACTTCCACATATCAGTCTCTTCCTATACAAGGCAAATGGTTCTTGGACCAAAGAAAACATCTCCTTCCAGCCTCACAGGCCCATTCTATTCTATTGTCATTTCACAACTGCTTCCATGTAGGTTACAAGCCCCTAGCCTGCCTCTTAGAATCTCTCATTTCCTTTACCATCGTGGAAATCTATCCTCAAGGAAATCACTTCTTAGTGTTTGATTTGCTATTCTACTACTTCTTAGGGATTGTTCAGGCCCCCTCCCTTCCCTACACATCAAGCTTGGGGATTTGCCCCCGCCCAGGACTGGCAAATTGACTTTACTCACATGCCCCGAGTCAGGAAACTAAAATACCTCTTGGTCTGGGTAGACACTTTCACTGGATGGGTAGAGGCCTTTTCCACAGGGTCTGAAAAGGCCACTGCGGTCATTTCTTCCCTTCTGTCAGACATAATTCCTCGGTTTGACCTTCCCACCTCTATACAGCCTGATAACGGATTGGCCTTTACTAGTCAAATCAACCAAGCAGTTTCTCAGGCTCTTGGTATTCAGTGAAAGCATCATACCCCTTACCATCCTCAATCTTCAGGAAAGGTAGAACAGACTAATGGTGTTTTAAAAACACACCTTGGCCAGGCGCAGTGGCTCACGCCTGTAATCCCAGCACTTTGGGAGGCCGAGGCAGGAGGATCACGAGATCAGGAGATTGAGACCATCCTGGCTAACACGGTGAAACCCCGTCGCTACTAAAAATACAAAAAATTAGCCAGGCGTGGTGGCAGGCGCCTGTAGTCCCAGCTACTTGGGAGGCTGAGGCAGGGGAATGGCATGAACCTGGGAGGCGGAGCTTGCAGTGAGCCGAGATCACGCCACTGCACTCCAGCCTGGGCAACAGCGAGACTCTGTCTCAAAAAAAATTAATTAATTAATTAAAATAAATAAAAATAAATAAAAACACACGTCACCAAGCTCAGCCTCCAACTTAAAAAAAAAAAAAGGACTCTGTCAAGAATAGAATCCAAAAACTCACCAACCAAAAAGTAATTACACTGAACCCCCTTGGACACTCTCTAATTGGATGTCCTGGGTCCTCCCAATTCTTAGTCCTTCAATACCTGTTTTTCTCCTTCTCTTATTCGGACCTTGTGTCTTTTGTTCAGTTTCTCAATTCATACAAAACCGCATCCAGGCCATCACCAATAATTCTATATGACAATTGCTCCTAACAACCCCTCAATATCATCCCTTAACCCGAAATCTTTCTTCAGTTGAATCTCTCCCACTGTAGGTTCCCACACCACCCCAATCCCACTCGAAGCAGCCCTGAGAAACATCGCCCATTATCTCTCCATACCACCCCCAAAATTTTTCACTGCTCCAACACTTCACCACTATTTTATTTTGCTTTTCTTATTAATATAAGAAGACAGGAATGTCAGGCCTCTGAGCCCAAGCTAAGCCATCATATTGGCCGTGACCTGCATGTATACATCCAGATGGCCTAAGCAACTGAAGATCCACAAAAGAAGTGAAAATAGCCTTAACTGATGACACTCCACCACTGTGATTTGTTTCTGCCCCACCCTAACTGATCAGTGTACTTTGTAATCTCCCCCACCCTTAAGAAGGTTCTTTGTAATCTCCCCCACCCTTAAGAAGGTTCTTTGTAACTCTCCCCACCCTTGAGAATGTACTTTGTGAGATCCACCCCCTGCCCATGAAACATTGCTCCTAACTCCACTGCCTATCCCAAAACCTATACGAACTAAAGATAATCCCACGACCTTTTGCTGACTCTCTTTTCAGACTCAGCCCACCTGCACCCAGGTGAAATAAACAACCTTGTTGCTCACACAAAGCCTGTTTGGTGGTCTCTTCATGACACTATCTGCATGACACTATCATTGTAGAAGAAAATTTAATGACATGGGAAACTGTTTATGGCATGTTGCCAAGTGAAAAAAAAAGCTCTAAAATAGAATTAATTATATTCATGATCTCATTTTGATAGAAAAAAACCCATATATTTGTGTACACATAAATCAAAGCCTGTAAAGACCACAAATTACAGTCGTCCCTCAGTATATGTAGGGGGTTGTTTCCAGAACACCCGACTATACCAAAATTCCCGCAAGCTCAAGTTCTGCATTTGGTCTTCTGGAACTGCATGTACAAAAATCTTCCCTCCTCTGTATATGCCGGTTTTGCATCCCGGGAACACTGTATTTTCTTTTTTTCCAAGATGGAGTCTCACTCTATCACCCAGACTGCAATGCAGTGGCCTGGTCTCAGCTCACTGCAAGCTCTGCCTCCCAGGTTCATGCCATTCTCCTGCCTCAGCCTCCCTAGTAGCTGGGACTACAGGTGCCCACCACCACGCCTGGCTAACTTTTTGTATTTGTAGTAGAGACAGGGTTTCATTGTGTTAGCCAGGATGGTCTTGATCTCCTGACCTCGTGATCTGCCCACCTTGGCCTCCCAAAGTGCTGGGATTACAGGCGTGAGCCTTCATGCCCGGCTGGAACACTGTATTTTTAATCTTCATTTGGTTGGAAAAGATCCATGTGGACCCTTACAGTTCAAACCCATGTTGTTCAAGGGTCAACCGTATTAACAGGTAGATTTATAGGTGGTCTTTTTGTTTCTACTTGTTTAAGTTATTTACAATGAACATTTGTAATAAAGTGATTTGTTGCTCTTTTCAAGAAAAATAATTGACAAAACATTGAGGAGGAATGGTCAAAGAGTAACTCTAAGATTATAAACTTGAGAGAAAGGGAGATGATGATGTAATGATAGAATAGAGTAATAGGAAAGCGAGATTTGAATATTGGGGAAAAAATGATGAGTTTGGCTTTAGATGTATAAATTTTAAGGTGACTTGAGGACATCTAGCTGAAGATAGAAGCAAGAAGCTTGAGATGCAAATTTGAAGCTCAGAAGAGGCATCAAGTAGAGAAGTTGATATAATCGTTTTTCAAGAAGGGATAATTTAAGCCATTAATGAGAGTGTAGGAGTTACCAGAGTGCAGATATGAAATCAGATAGGCTAAAAACTGTGGCCAGGGATGGGCAGGGTGGCTCACAACTGTAATCCCAGCACTTTGGGTGGCTGAGGTGGGTGGATCACTTGAGGTCAGGAGTTCGAGACCAGCCTGGCCAACACGGTGAAACCCCATCTCTACTAAAAATACAAAATTACCTGAGTGTGATGGTGTGGGCCTGTAGTCCCAGCTACTCATGAGGCTGAGGCAGGAGAATCATTTGAACCCTGGAGGTGGAGGTTGCAGTGAGCCGATATCACACCACTGCACTCCAGCCTAGGCGACAGAGTGAGACTCTATCTCAAAATAAAATAAAATAAAATAAAAATACAAAAATTAGCAAGGCTTGGTGGCATGTGCCTGTAATCCCAGTTACTCAGGAGGCTGAGGCAGGAGAATCACTTGAACTCGTGAGATGGAGATCGCAGTGAGCCAAGATCGTGCCACTGCACTCCAGCCTGGGTGATAGAGCTAGACTATGTCTCAAAAACAAACAAACAAATGAACAAAAAAACCCTGTGGCCTGAATTCATACAATCACTCATTCATTCCTTCAAAACTAAATGAATGAATATATCAGACCTTCGAAAAAAACTAACAGCTTAGTAAGTCAGACAGATGTAAATAGCTGATTTCAATTTAGGAGTATTAATATCAAATTGAAGGCTGGGTGCATTGGTTCACACCTGTAATCCCAGCACTTTGGGAGGCGGGGGCAGATGGATCACTTGAGGTCAGGAGTTTGAGACCAGCCTGGCCAACATGGCAAAATGCCGTCTCTACTAAAAATACAAAAATTTGCCGGGCGTGGTGGTGTGTGCCTATAGTCCCAGCTACTCGGGAGGCTGAGGCAGGAGGATCACTTGAACCTGGGAAGCAGAGGTTGCAGTGAGCTGAGATCTTGCCACTACATTCCAGCCTGGGCAGCAGAGGGAGACTCCGTCTCAAAAAAACAAAAAAATTCCAACTGAAGGCTGGGCATGTTGATTCATGCCTGTAATCTCAGGACTTTGGGAGGCCAAGGTGGGGGGGATCATTTTAGGCCAGGAGTTTGAGACCAGTGTGGGTAACACAGGGACACCCCTCTCTACTAAAAATATCAAATTGATATGAAAGGGAATAAGCAGCAAATGAAAGAGAGATAGAGAATACACAGAAATAGGATAACTTGAACGGTACAGAATCACAGAACAATGGGGAAGAACGTTTTATTTTTATTTTTTTTTAGAGGCAGTCTCGCTCTGTCACCTAGGTTGGAGTGCAGTGCTGCAATCTCAGCTCACTGCAACCTCCGCCTCCTAGGTTCAAGTGATTCTCATGACTCAGCCTCCCAAGTAGCTGGGACTACGGGCGCATGCCACCAAGCCCAGCTAATTTTTGTATTTTTTTTTTTTTTTTGAGATGGAGTCTCACTCTGTCACCCAGGCTGGAGTGCAGTGGCGTGATCTCGGTTCACTGCAACCTCTACCTCCAGGGTTCAAGAAATTCTCTTGCCTCAGCCTCCTGAGTGGCTGGGACTACAGGCCTGCGCTGTTACCGGGGGTCCTTGCTCCCAGAGCTCCCAAGATGGTGGGGGGCTGCTTCCAAAATGGTGGTGGGCCACTTCCAAGATGGTGGCAAGCCTCGTGTTCTCTGACCTGGGGTTCTTGGCCTCACAGATTCCAAGGAATGGAATCTTGGGCCATGCAGTGAGTGTTATAGCTCTATCAGAAGCTGTGGGTCACGGAAGAGAACTGTGGAACCCAGTGACTAGTGTTCAGCTCCATTAGGATGAACCTGGGCACTTAGCTGTGCAGGAACAATGGCAAGCCTTTACCCCAATTGAGAGTGGTAATGGGCGCCTCGCTGAATCAGGAGCACAGCGGACACCCTGCTGGATCCGGAGGGATGGAAATCAGCAGAGGGTCTGCAACGGCGGCAAACAGCAAGCCCTAACAAAACACGGAGCAGAAGAGAGTGCAGTTGCAAGATTTAATAGTGTGAAAACAGAGCTCCCATTTGAGGGGAGGGGACCCAAAGGGGGTTGCCTTGTCCGCTCCAATGCCTGGGTTTATATCCCGATCATTGTCCCTCCTGCTGTGCTCTCAGGCAACAGATCATTGGCTATTTCTTTACCTCCTGTTTTTGCCTAATTAGCATTTTAGTGCGCTCGCTTTACTATCTGATTGGTCGGATGTGAGCTAAGTTGCAAGCCCTGTGTTTAAAGGTGGAGGCAGTCACCATCCTAGCTAGGCTTAGGGTATCTTAGTCAGCCTAGGAAATTCAGCTAGTCCTGTCTCAGTGCCACCACACTCGGCTAATTTGTTGTTGTTGTTGTTGTTGTTTTTGAGACAGAGTCTCACTCTGTCACCCAGGCTGGAGTGCAGTGGTGTGATCTCCACACACTGCAAGCTCTGCCTCCTGGGTTCAGGCCATTCTCCTGCCTCAGCCTACCGAGTAGCTGGGACTACAGGTGCCCGACACCTCACCCGGCTAATTTTTTGTATTTTTAGTAGAGACGAGGTTTCATCGTGTTAGCCAGGATGGCCTTGATCTGCTGACCTCGTGACCTGCCCGCCTGGGCCTCCCAAAGTGCTGGGATTACAGGAGTGAGCCACAGCACCCGGCCTAATTTTTGTATTTTTAGTAGAGATGGGATTTCAACACGGCTGGTCTCGAACTCCTGACCTCAAGTGATTCCCTGGCCTTGGCCTCCCAAAGTGTTGGGATTACAGACGTGAGCCACCGTGCTCGGCCTAATTTTCTTTCTTTCTTTTTTTTTTTTTTTTTTGAGACGGAGTCTTGCACTGTCTCACAGGAGTGCAGTGGCGCAATCTCGGCTCACTGCAAGCTCCACTTCCTGGGTTCACGCCCTTCTCCTGCCTCAGCCTCTTGAGTAGCTGGGACTACAGGCGCCCACCATCACGCCTGGCTAAATTTTTTGTATTTTTAGTAGAGACGGGGTTTCACCGTGTTAGCCAGGATGGTCTCGATCTCCTGATCTCGTGATCCGCCCACCTCAGTCTCCCAAAGTGTTGGGATTACAGGCGTGAGCCACCACACCCAGCCAATTTTTGTATTTTTTGTAAATATGGCATTTCGCCACATTGGCCAGGGTAGTCTCAAACTCCTGGCCTCAAGTGATTCACCCACCTTGGCTTCCCAAAGTACTGTGATTACAGGTATGAGCCACCATACCCTGTAATGGAAGAACATTTTAGAAAGAAAGATGTGATGAATGATAGGAAGTTTTTTTAGAACAGTTAAGAATGAGGGTTAAGATTTGGTAAAGTAAGTTGATATTGTTGAATGGTACCTTTCCTCTGTTCCACAATTGGTGCTTTGGGCCTATAACTGCAGACAATTAAGCTCTAAGAATCCTCAACTGTTGCAGACACCTTCTTCAGGACTAAGAGGCAACAAAACCAGCCCTGCCATCACCTGCCACCACCTCAACACACTTCCTCGTTCATAGAAAAACAGAGAAGAAGTGGAGCGTCAGAGTCCAGCCTTCTGGTTGTGCATTTATGACCAGAGGCTTCCTGTTCCCCTCCCAAGGACACTGTGCTTTTCCTCTATTTCCAATGCCAAGTGGGATTGGAGGTGCAGGAGAGCAGGAAGGGAAAACTGATTTCCTGATTGAATGTATTCTTGGGCTGAGAACTTGATCTGAGCAAAGGAAAAGGAACCGGAGATGGCAGATGGGGGTTGGAGGTGGGCTGTGGAGAAAACTAAACTCCCACTGTAGCAAGGATGAGTGTGTCCTGTTCTGGGGGCCCTGAGAAAAATAGCTGGGATTTGAGCCATCTTGGCAATACTCCTCATAGGGAGGTATCACCAGGCAAGGAGGTTCTAGAAGCAAGAAGCTGTGATTGAATGCTGGGAGTAAGAATGAAAGAGTCTCTGGAAGTGGTTAAGGCAGAGATATTCTTCCATTTCATGGGACTGCAGTGGAGTGGACACATGGAAGTGGTCTAGAAAAATGCAAACATGCACCCCAAGAGAGATCCTGCACTTGGTTGCCTTCTACTCAGAACTTCGGTTGACAGTTGATCAGACAAACAGTAGCAACCATCAGAAACAAAACTGCAGTCCTTCCCGGTTGGACAGATGCATGTCCATGTCCACTCTGAACATTTGCAGGGCCCAGGGCATGAGTACAAATGGTGACCTACATACTATATGTCTAAATATTTGCACATTATCGATCAAACTAACACACTTTTAAATAAAATAGGTTTATCCTCCTGCTTTGACAAATATATTTTCAAGGCCAGGCACGGTGGCTCATGCCTGTAATCCCAGCACTTTTGGAGGCTGAGGTGGATGGATCATTTGAGGTCAAGAGTTAGAGACCAGCCTGGCCAATATGGTGAAACCCCAATCTCTACTGAAAATGTGAAAATTAGTTGGGCATGGTGGCACACGGCTGTAATCCCAGCTACTCGGGAGGCTGAGGCAGGAGACTTGCTTGAGCCTCAGAGGCGGAGGTTGCAGTGAGCTGAGATTTCACCACTGCACTCCAGCCAGGGTGACAGAGCAAGACTCTGCCTCAAAAACAAAAACAAAAAAACACAAACAAATAAATATAGTTTCAAAACAATATGGAAGGCCAAGTTTGAATTTAGAATTTTAGAAATCCTTGGAGTTTCTTTCCCTCCCTTCCTTCCTTCCTTCCCTCCTTCCCTCCTTCCCTCTTTTCTTCTTTCCCTTTTTCTTTCTTTCTTTCTTTCTTTCTTTCTTTCTTTCTT
>NC_045435.1:158329156-158589641 GCF_002776525.5 Piliocolobus tephrosceles | reverse complement strand
GGGGCTGGAGTGCAGTGGCGAGATCTCACCTCACTGCAACCTCTGCCTCCCGGGTTCAAGAGATTCTCCTGCCTCAGCCTCCCAAGTAGCTGGCACTACAGGTGCATGCCACAATGCCCGGCTAATTTTTGTATTTTTAGTATTTTGTATTTTTAGTAGAGGTTTCACCATGTTGGCCAGGCTGGTTGCGAACTCCTGACTTCATGATCCGCCTGCCTCGGCCTCCCAAAGTGCTGGGATTATAGGCGTGAACCACCGCACCCAGCCTGATTCTTGGAGTTTCACACCAGAATGCAGCAGCACAGGTAGAACTGGTCCCCCAACCATGGCTGCTGGCCCACCTCCTTTTTCTTCCTACCCTTGGCTCTTTCTCATATGTTAAGGATCCTAACATGTACATCCCGACCCAAACATATAATCTCTATTACCAGTGCTGTTCCTTCTTAGGCTCTGGGGCAAATTTCCTTAGCTCTGTGAACCCCTCTACCTGGCAGATGGGGAAGCATGGCCAGAGTTGCCTCTTCTAGTCTGGGTCTGAGAGCACCACTGCCCTTCTCCTGTTTTCTCTTCTGTTTCACCAGCACACCAGGGCACACCAGAGAAGCTAGATCTTGAAGAGTGTAGGGGAAAGGAAGAGTTGAGATTTTTTTTTTTTTTTTTGAGACGAAGTCTGGCTCTGTCCCCCAGGCTGGAGTGCAGTGGCCGGATCTCAGCTCACTGCAAGCTCAGCCTCCCGGGTTTACGCCATTCTCCTGCCTCAGCCTCCCGAGTAGCTGGGACTACAGGCGCCCGCCACCTCACCCGGCTAGTTTTTTGTATTTTTTTTTTTTAGTAGAGACGGGGTTTCACTGTGTTAGCCAGGATGGTCTCGATCTCCTGAGCTCGTGATCTGCCCATCTCGACCTCCCAAAGTGCTGGGATTACAGGCTTGAGCCACCGCGCCCAGCCGAGATTTTTAAATATTTTAAAGTATTTAGCTTGTGGCAGAAATTGCTAGTTGCCACCCAAAGTCTATTCTCTTCTTGTTCCTTAATAACAGAACTTCTGACTGGGTGTGGTGGCTCACACCTGTAATCCCAGCACTTTGGGAGGCCGAGGTGGGTGGATCACGAGGTCAGGAGTTCGAGACCAGCCTGGCCAACATGGTGAAACCCTGTGTCTACTAAAAACACAAAAATTAGCCGGGCGTCGTGGCGGACATCTGTAGTCCCAGCTACTCAGGAGGCTGAGGCAGAGAATTGCTTGAACCTGGGAGGCAGAGGTTTCAGTGAGCTCAGATCATGCCACTGCACTCCAGCCTGGGCAACAGAGCAAGACTCTGTCTCAAAAACAAAACAAAACAAAACAACAACAACAAAACGTGAATTTGTCATGTTCACAAACCCACTAAAAGATTACTTTTCTGATTCCCTTCCAACTGGGCATGGCAATGTGACTAAATTGTGGCCAGAGAAATGTAAGAAAAGTGTTATGTGGGCTGCTTAAAACTGGAGGCTGGTTAGAAGGTGCTGACTCAGTTGGGAGGTGGGCCCTTGTGTTCCCCTTTTGCCTTGCTGTTAGCTGAAATGTGAAATACTGAAGCTTCAGGAGCCATCTTGGACTATTAGATAACCTTGAAGGTAGGAGGTATATATTTGGATGGTAGAGTATGAAGACAGAGCCTGGATCCCTGATGACAGTGGAACTGCCATACTAACTGTGCATGGCTTTCTTCCAGACTTTCTTTTTTACATAGAATAAGCCAATTTCTATTTTGCTTTAGCATTGTTATTTTAGGTTCTCTCTGAATTCAGCTAAATCCAATCCTGATTCAAAGTTTTAAATTAGACTACATTTTATTAACTAAAAATAACCAAAGTTATGGAATCTGCCCAAGATATAACATAGGGACAAGAAAGGGCAATTTCATATAGCAATGTTGAAAATAGTGATTGGATAATTTTAAAAAGTCAAGCATTAGGGGCCCTCTGTGGTTTATTTGTATTTTTTTTTTAACTGAGGTGGGGTTTTGCCATGTGGCCCAATCTGATCTCAAACTCCTGGGCTCAAGGGATCCATCCACGTAGACCTCCCAAAGTGCTGGGAGGTTGTGTCACCCACCCGCCAAGCTCCACTGATCCCAGTTCCTCTGTAGTGTGGAAGAATATAGTTTCAGTAGAATTGTAGGGAGAGAAATCTGATTTTAAGAGACTAATAGTTAATTAAAAATCAAAATAAGGTTTAATTCTTCCAAAAGATTGACAGATTAAAAAACGAGAGAGATGTGGACTGAAAGATGGATTTGGAAGCATACAGGATAGCTGGGCAGAACTGGGTATGATAGTAGTGGGGGGCAGAAGGCTGAAGAAGTAAGACCTGGAAAGTGTCTATGCTCACCACTACACTACCGATGCTGAAGAAGTAGGACTTGGGAAAACCATGGAGCAAATTCCCGGAGGAAACCAGAAACAGAGAGAAGAATGACAGGATGGGAAATTATGGAATATTTTGATGTAGAAAAGAAGATCTTTATTTTCTCCTTGGAGGTAAAGATAGAGGTAAAGTCCTCTGCTAAGAATTGGAAGGCAGCCGGGTGCAGTGGCTCACCCCTGTAATCCCAACACTTTGGGAGGCCAAGGTGGGCAGATCACCTGAGGTCAGCAGCTCAAGACCAGCCTGGCCAACATGGTGAAACCCCATCTCTACTAAAATTACAAAAAAATTAGCCAGGGGTGGTGGCGTGTGCCTATAATCCCAGCTACCCAGGAGGCTGAGGTAGGAGAACTGCTGGAACCCAGGAGGCAGAGGCGCAGTAAGCCAAGATTGTGTCACTGTACTCCAACCTGGGTGACAGACCAAGACTCTGTCTCAAAAAATAAAAAAAAAAAAGAATTGGAAGGCAAGGTGAGGTGGGAGTTCAAAGATGTGGGGATGGGCCAGGCGCGGTGGCTAAGCCACCATTCCCAAAGTGCACCACACCAGCACTTTGGGAGGCCAAGGTGGGCGGATCACGAGGTCAGGAGATCAAGACCATCCTGGCCAGCATGGTGAAACCCTGTCTCTACTAAAAATACAAAAGTTAGCTGGGCATGGTGGCATGTGCCTGTAATCCCAGCTACTCTGGAGGCTGAGGCAGGAGAATTGCTTGAGCCCGGGATGTAGAGGTTGGAGTGAGCCGAGATTGTGCCCCTGCACTCCAGCCTCGCAATAGAGCAAGACTTCATCTAAAAAAAAAAAAAAAAAAAAAAAAAAAAAAAAAAAAGGTGGGAATGTGGAAAAGGTTCAGGAAAGCCCCACAGCACAGTTAAGGACTATAATCTTCAAATGAGACTTTAATGGTAAAAGAAGTTACCATTTGGGATGCCTATTGTCTGCTGGTTATTATGCTAAATTATTTACACACATTACCTCACTGAAAATGAAACATCTTTCCAGTTTGCTGCCTACCTCTCCTGATTTTCTTTTGTGGGATCCTTTCCCTCTGTACTTTGTTTAAATATTGGTGGTCATCAAAACTTCATTCTTAGCATTCTTATCTTCTTACTCCTCCTGGGTAATTTCTATTACTTTCATAGTTTCTATTGCCATATGCTGCTGACTCCCATGTCTATACCTTCAAACCAGATGCCTCTCCCCTATACCGAGGATGCCAGATTCATTTATCCAAGTGCCTACTGGACATTTAATTTGGATGTCCCATAGCCACTTCAGACTGTACATGTCCAAAACCTATATTCATAATTTCCCTCCAAACCTATTTTTCCTAATGAATTCCCTCCCTTTGTGAATTTATAGGATAGTGTTAAGAGTAGAGATTCTGGAACCACATTGCCTGGATTCAATTCTTACATTAGCTGTGTGAACTTGAACAAATTATTAGACCCATGTGCCTCAGTTTCCTCATGTGTGAAATGGGGATAATAATAATAGCACCTATTTCATAGAGTTGTTGAGCATATTAAATGAGTTAATATATTTAATTTTTTTTTAGACAGGATCTCACTCTGTTGCCCAGGCTGAAGCTCAGTGGCATGATCATGGCTCACTGCAGCCTTGACCTTTCAGCCTCAGGTGATCCTCCCACCTCAGCCTCCTAAGTAGCTAGGACTACCAGTTTGTGCCACTATGCCCAGATAATTTTTTTTTTTTTTTTTTTGAGACTGAGTTTTGCTCTTGTTGCCCAGGCTGGAGTCAGTGCAATGGCACAATCTCAACTCACTGCAGCCTCCACCTCCCAGGTTCAAGCAATTTTCCTGCCTCAGCCTCCTGAGTAGCTGGGATTACAGGCGCCCACCACCACACCTCGCCAATTTTTTAATTTTTAGTAGAAATGGGTTTTCACTATGTTGGCCAGGCTGGTCTCGAACTTCTGACCTCAAGTGATCCACCCACTTTGGCCTCCCAGAGTGCTGGGATTACAGGCATGAGCCACTATGCCCAGTCCCCGGCTAATTTTTTTGCATATTTTTGTAGAAATAGGGTTTCACCATGTTGCCCAGGCTGGTCTTGAACTCCTGGACTCAAGTGATCTGCTCACCTCAGCTTCCCAAAGTACTAGTATTACAGGCATGAGTCACTGTGCCTGGCTTCAAGGTATTATCTCCATTTTATAGATAAGAAAACTAAGGCTCAGAGAACTTGAATAATTTTTCCCAAATCTACACAGTAAATATCGAAATAAAGCTTTGTTCATGCTATTCCACTGCCCCATGCTACCTCTTAAAGCTCAGGAATAACAAGGGCTCAAAAAGTCTAGCTTGTTCAACTTCAGGTTAGAAATCTTCATTCTGGCTGGGCACAGTGGCTCACACCTATAATCCCAGCCCTTTGGGAGCCCAAAGTGGGCAGATTGCTTGAGCCCAGGATTTCAAGACCAGCCTGGGCAACATGGCAAAACTCTGTGTCTATCAAAAATACAAAAATGAGTCACGGTGGCATGTGCCTGTGTTCTCAGCTACTTGAGAGGCTGAGGCGGGGAGGATTCATTGAACCTGGGAGATTGAGGCTGCAGTGAGACTGATCGTGCCACTGCACTCCAGCCTGGGTGACAGAGCAAGACCCTGTCTCAAAAACAAACAAACAAACAAACAAACAAACACCTCATTCCTAGCTTAGTCTGTCTTGGAATTGCAAAGACCATTTTTAAACCTCTATTGTCTAAGACCCTATGGTTAGATATCTTTGGAAATCCTGTTTTATCTTAGAGATGTACCCTTTTAAAAACACTCCTGTGATCATTTTTTTTTTTTTTCCTGAGAGGGAGTCTCGCTCTGTCACCCAGGGTGGAGTGCAGTGGCACAATCTTGGCTCTCGGGTTCACACCATTCTTCTGCCTCAGCCTCCCGAGTAGCTGGGACTACAGGCGCCTGCCACCATGTCCGGCTAATTTTTTTTGTATTTTTAGTAGAGACGGGGTTTCACTGTGTTAGCCAGGATGGTCTCGATCTCCTGACCTCGTGATCCGCCCGCCTTGGCCTCCCAAAGTGCTGGGATTACAGGCATGAGTTATCTTTTTTAATGTCCTTAATCAACTCCCTCTCTCCTTTGACATAGCAGCAATTCCAAACTTTTCATCACTCACTTCACGGACTCTTCCTCACTATCTTCTCTAATAGTGAAATGTTAAAACAGTCAAATTTAGAGCTTCTTTAGTCCTACCTGCTTAACTCAACCTGCTTGACCAGAGGACTATCTTAAACATGTAGTGCAGAGCCCTGGTGAGGAAGGTGGTGACAATGAAACTATGCAACCTGCAGGTAGTATCATAGGCTATGTAAAACAGGTGGGAGTTGTGTATGAAAACTGTCCTAAGACAGAGAGGGATTCTTAGATAATGGAGAAATAGACAACCCCCAGGGGAAAATAGGCTGTATTCCAAAAATTCAATTTTAAATTGACTGTTTGGAATGCAGAACACATTTTCCCTTAGAAACAATGCCATGAATAATTGCAGTTATTTTTCTCAAGAAAGTCCACATAAGCTTGTTTAACTCATAATGTAACAGAAATATCTGCTAAGACATTTTAGATTTGCGTCAAATAGATCCCCAAATCCTTACTATTCTGAATTATAAATTAGCCGTGTACATAGTTGCCACCCCAACTAGACTGTGAACTCTTTGAGGACTAGAAACTGTTGAATTATTCATTTTTGTATCCTGAATGCCTGGCATATAACTGGCAATAAACGTTGGTTGCATAAATGAATGGACAAACTTAATAGGCATTTGAATAATGTTGAAAGTGTCTTGGGGAATAAAAACAGTAACATTTAGTAGGTCCCTTAATGTGTTTGGTGCTATCTTAGGTAGATGACCAATAAAGCAAGCTGCTTTGTTAAGGCTGGAGTTAGAGATGAAGAAGATAAAAACAATTTTAATATTTGAGGTGTAAAATAAATGAGTGCTTGACTTGCTAAATACATGTTTTTGGATTAAATCAATGGAGAGATATATTGATTTGGAAAATGTTATGGAAAATATATCAGCAGGAATTGCTTGGAGGGGGAAGGGAAGTGGTTCTTGGGAGCTCTAGGACTGAGGAGGGGAGAGCTATGACCACAGCTAAGAGCAGAGGATGGAAGACGAAGTTTGGTAATGGTCAGAAAGGAATGATCAGGAAAGAACAGAAGTATCCATCTGAATTAGATCCCGGTTTAATTTCATCTGGTTTACTGCTCCCTATAAAGAAGTACTACTCTGGCCAATCTCTGAAGATTTTTCATGAGTTTAGATTATGCTATTTTCACTTTCCCATAGATCGTGGTTAATTAGATTTATTGGTTTCCACAATGACAGTAGATTAACCATTTGTGGCTTTTGTTTTGCTTTTGAGGCAGGGTCTCACTCTCACCGGGGTTGGAGTGTAGTGGTGCTATGTCAGCTCACCGCAACCTCCTCCTCCCAGGATCAAGCAATCCTCCCACCTCAGCCTTCTAGATAGCTGGGACCACAAACATTTCTCCATGCCTATTGTGCACCACACACTATACTAGTGACTTTACTTATATTGTCACATTAATCATCATTTTAACAATTATTGAATTCCTATTATATGTCAGACCTTATGCTAAGCAATGAGGATAAGAGGCAAAGAGGGAGAAAACTCTGACCTTCTAAGAGTTATAGAAATATAACGGGGAGGAAACAGGGCTAAACCAACAACTGCAACATAGTGTGGTACTGCAACAAAAGAGGTAAGCACGCTTTTTATCAACTTGGACCCGGCAGAATGGCTTCCGCAAAGAAGGGTGGTGAGAAGAAAAAGGGCGGTTCTGCCATCAAAGAGGTCGTGACCTGAGCATACACCATCGACATTCACAACGGCATCTATGGAGTGGGCTTCCAGAAGTGTGCCCCTAGGGCACTCAAAGAGATTCAGATATTTGCCATGAAGGAGACGGGAACTCCAGATGTGTGCATTGATACCAGGCTCAACAAAGCTGTCTGGGCCAAAGGAACAAGGAATGTCCCATACTGAATCTGTGTGCTGTTGTCCAGAAAACGTAATGAGGGTGAAGATTTACCAAATAATTTCTATACTTTGGTTACCTATGCACCTGTTACCACCTTCAAAAATCTATAGACTGTCAACGTGGATGAGAACTAATCGCTGATCGTCAAATACATCAAATAAAGTTATAAAACTGCCTTCAAAAAAGAAAAAAAGGTAAGCATTTGGCAATATTGGAGAACAGAAGAGGGAAGCTTTAATTCAAAATGGATATACAGACAATAAGAAAAACAAGTATTTTCTACAATCCCACTATACAGAAAAAAATAATATTTTGGTGTATGTCTTTATAGTCATCTTTTTATTTATTTATTTATTTATTTATTTATTTATTTATTTATTTATTTATTTTGAGATGGAGTCTTGCTCGGTCGCCCAGGCTGGAGTGCAGTGGCGCGATCTGAGCTCACTGCAAGCTCCACCTCCCGGGTTTACGCCATTCTCCTGCCTCAACCTCCCGAGTAGCTGGAACTGGCTAGTTTTTTGTATTTTTTAGTGGAGACGGGGTTTCACCATGTTAGCCAGGATGGTCTTGATCTCCTGACCTCGTGATCTGCCCGTCTCGGCCTCCCAAAGTGCTGGGATTACAAGCTTGAGCCACTGCGCCTGGCAATAGTCATCTTTTTATAACACATGGATATTTATTTTTTCCAAAATGGTTCTGTTGATCAGGGTTTAAAAAAATTAATATATTATGAATATCTTCTCCTGTCAATAAATACATTTTTATATCATTTTAATTTTTTGCATCATTCCTAATAGCTATATAATATTCTACTACATAGATATATCCATAATATAGGTTGTTTTCAATCTGGAAATTTGGATCGGTTCTACTTTTTAAAATAGTATAAACAACCACAATGACTATTATATAAAAATCTCTGACCGGGCGCTGTGGCTCACGCCTGTAATCCCAGCACTTTGGGAGGCCAAGATGGACAGATCACGAGGTCAGCAGATCGAGACCATCCTGGCTAACACTGTGAAACCCTGTCTCTACTAAAAACACAAAAAATTAGCCGGGCGTGGTGGCAGGCGTCTGTAGTCACAGCTACTTGGGAGGCTGAGACAGAATTGCTTGAACCCGGGAGGCGAAGGTTGCAGAGAGCAGAGATCGCTCCGCTGCACTCCAGCCTGGCGACAGAGCCAGACTCTGTCTCAAAAAAAAAAAAAAAAAAAAAAAAAAATATTTTTGGACATCATCACCCTCATTTCCCAGATCACATGGATTTTTGTGGAATGC
Source organism: Piliocolobus tephrosceles (assembly GCF_002776525.5). Taxonomy (NCBI): domain Eukaryota; kingdom Metazoa; phylum Chordata; class Mammalia; order Primates; family Cercopithecidae; genus Piliocolobus; species Piliocolobus tephrosceles. The sequence continues at coordinate 158,580,904 of NC_045435.1, read as the reverse complement.
TTTATTTTTGTCAGAGCACCAGCAAAAACCCAGTTTTGCAAAGATATAACCTCATTGAAAGGAATGTAAGGTGATCTAATGTTGAAACTGTAATTTTTACAGTACCCAACAAATGTCAAATATTTTCCTCACAAGGTTGAAATATCCTGCGGCTTCTCTATGAGTTCTTTGTGGCACCTGGGGGCACGTTGGTGCACTCTTTGAGAACCAGAGATCTAAGACAATAATCTAGGATTGTGAAGAGATTTTTAGGTGTTTGTTTTACAGGTTTGAGCCACCGTGCCTGGCCTACTTTTTCAAATAGCTACCAAGTTAGGGCATAAATACTCATTAAGTTGTTTGGACCTAACTACTTAAAAAACTCTTTCAGGCCAGGCATGGTAGCTCACGGTTGTAATCCCAGCACTTTGGGAGGCCGAGGTGGGCAGATCACCTGAGGTCAGGAGTTTGAGACCAGCCTGACCAACATGAAACCCCGCCTCTACTAAAAATACAAAAATTAGCTGGGTGTGGTGGCGGGTGCCTGTGATCCCAGTTATCGGGAGGCTGAGGCAAGAGAATCACTTGAACCCGAGAGGTGGAGGTTGCAGTGAGCCGAGATCGCGCCATCGCACTCCAGGCTGGGCGACAGAACTAGCCTCCATCTCAAAAACAAACCAAACAAACAAACAAACAAGTAAAAAACCCCAAAACAAAACAAAACAAAACACAAAATATTTCGTATTTCTTTTGGCCTAAGAGTGTGGTGAAAAACTACTGAGATGCTAAAGGCACCATGAACCAAGAAAGTTTGGGAATCTGTAACTTAGGATCAATTAGAGACTTATGTGGAACTGCTAGTTTTGAGGCTCTGCAAACTTTACAACCTTTTAATATTGCCAGTTGTCCTTCAGAAATATTCCATCAATTTATACACCCAGTAGCAGGTTAATTTTCTTTTACTTCATATGGTGACCCTTGAACTAAATGAGTCCAGAGGGGTTGACTTGAATGAGAAACCATGACTGAAAAATTTTGCTGAGTTCTCTAATTGATACAAAAAGGAGTAAGAAAGGACCTCTGACCTTAAAGGCAGAGACTGTTTTACCTTCCTAGACTCTGGTACAGGGCTTTGCTAGAGCAGGGGCTCAGTGAACACATGTTGATGAAATGAAAAGAACTCCATTCACAAGAGTTTCCAAGGCAAGACTGAAAACAACATAAGGTTATAGTGAAAGCAAACACACTTCAGATTACCAGATAGAATACAGAACGCTGTTAAATTTAAATTTCAGGCTGGGTACAGTGGTTCACGCCTGTAATCCCAGAACTCTGGGAGGCCGAGGCAGGCAGATAGCTTGAGACAAGGAGTTCAGACCAGCCTGGGCAACATAGCAAAACCCTGTCCGTACTAAAAATTTGTGGTGGTGTGTGCCTGTAGTCCCAGCTACTTGGGAGGCTGAGCTACCTGAGCTCAGGAGGTAGAGGCTGCAGTGAGCCCAGATCTTGCCACTACACTCCTGCCTGGGTGACAGAGCAAGATCCTGTCTCCCCCGCTCCAAAAAAAGGAAGACATTGTCTTAAATTGATAGTTTAAGAAATTTGTGGCTCATGCCTGATGTCCCAGCACTTTGGGAGGCTGAGGCTGGGGGCGGATAGCTTCAGCTTAGGCAACATGGCTAGACTCCCATCTCTACAAAAAAAAAAAAAAAAAAAAAAAATTACAGGCACCCTACAGAGTGGGAGAATATTTTTACAATCTATCCATCCGACAAAGCTCTAATATCCAGAGTCTACAAGGAACTCAAACAAATCTACCAGAAAATAGCCAATTAAAAAGTGGTCAAAGGATATGAACACACTTCTCAAAAGAAGACATTCATGCAGCCGACAAACATATGAAGAAAAGCTCAACATCACTGATTAGAGAAATGCAAATCAAAACCATAATGAGACACCATCTCACACCAGTCAGAATACCATTATTAAAAGGTAAAGAAACAATAGATGCTGGCAAGGTTGCAGAGAAATAGGAGTGCTTTTACACTGTTGGTGGGAATGTAAATTAGTTCAACCATTGTGGAAGACCGTGTGGTGATTCCTCAAAGATCTAGAACCAGAAATACCATTTGACCCAGCAATCTCATTACTGGGTATATACCCAAAGGAATATAAATCATTCTATTACAAAGATACATGCATGTGTATGTTCATTGCAGCTCTATTTACAATAGCAAGGACATGGAATCAACCCAAATGCCCATCAAATGCCCACAGACTAGACAAAGAAAATGTGGTACATATATACCATGAAATACTAGGCAGCCATAAAAAAGAATGAGGTCATGTCCTTTGCAGGGACATGGATGAAACTGGAAGCCATTATCCTCAGCAAACTAACACAGGTACACAAAACCAAACACCACATGTTCTCACTTATAAGTGGGAGCTGAACAATGAGAACACATGGACACAGGGAGGGGAACAACACACACTGGATGGAGCATGTCACAGACGGGGGGGTGGGGAAAGGGAGAGTATTAGGAAAAATAGCTAATGTATACTGGACTTAAGACCTAGGTGATGGGTTGACAGGTGCAGCAAACCACCATAGCACACGTTTACCTACGTAACAAACCTGCAGATGCTGCACATGTACCCCAGAACTAAACATAAAAGAATAAAAATAAAAAGAAATTTGAGTTATAGGCCGGGCACTGTGGCTCATGCCTGTAATCTCAGCACTTTGGGAGGCTGAGGCTGGAGTCAGATCCCTCTAGCTTAGGCCACATGGCTAGACTCCTGTCTCTACAAAAAATACAAAAAAAAAAAAAAATTAACCAGGAGTGGTGGTGTGCACCTGTAGTTCCACCTACTCAGGAGGTTGAAGTGGGAAGATTGCTTGAGCCCAGGAGGCTGAGGCTGCAGTAAGTACTGCACTCCAGCCTAGGTGAAACTATCTCAAAAAAAGAAAAAAGAAAAAAGAAATTTGAGTTATATATGATTTTTCCTAAATAAAGCACTTTAATGTATTTTTTTTTAAAAAAATCAAACTACATTTATTTCAGTGGTTTTTTAATTTTAATTTTAATTTTTTTTTTTTTTTGAGTCAGAGTTTCGCTCTTGTTGCCCAGGCTGGAGTGCAATAGCGCGATCTCGGCTCACCACAACCTCTGCCTCCCAGGTTCAAGCGATTCTCCTGCCTCAGCCTCCCTTTGGTCATTTTTTTTATTTAGGTAAAATATGCATATATAATTTACCACCTTTACCATTGTTTTCAACTTTTTATTTATTTATTTTTTTGAGAGGGAGCCTGTGTAGCCCAGGCTGGAGTAGCTGGGATTATAGGCATGCGCCATCACACCTGGCTAATTTTTGTATTTTTAGTAGAGACGGAGTTTCACTATGTTGGCCAGGTTGGAGTGCAGTGTTGCAATCTTGACTCACTGCAACCTCTGCCTCCTGGGTTCAAGTGAGTCTCCTACCTCAGCCTCCCCAGTAGCTGGGACTATAGGCATGCACCCCCAGGCCTGGCTAATTTTTGGTATTACTATTAGAGACTATTAGAGATGGGGTTTCGCCATGTTGGCCAGGCTGGTCTTGAACTACTGACCTCAAATGATTCCCCTGCCTCTGCCTCCCAAAGTGCTGGGATTACAGGTGTGAGCCACTGTGCCCAACCCTGGTAGGTTTTGACTTTCACCCTCCTCTCACCCTTCCCCAGAAAGTAGGCTCTAGTGTCTATTGTTCCCATCTTTATGTCCATGTGTACTCAATGTTTAGCTCCCACTTATAAATGAGAACATGCAGCATTTGGTTTTCTGTTCCTGTGTTAATTCGGACAATGGCCTCCAGTTGCATCCATGTTGCTGCAAAGGACATCATTTTTTTTTTTAGACGAAGTTTCTCTCTTGTTGCCCAGGCTGGAGTGCAATGGTGTGATCTCAGCTCACTGCAACCTCCACCTCTTGGGTTCAAGCAATTCTCCTGCCTCAGCCTCCCAAGTAGCTGTGATTATAGGCATGTGCCACCATGCCCAGCTAATTTTTTATTTTTAGTAGAGACGAGGTTTCTCCATGTTGGTCAGACTGGTCTCGAACTTCCAATCACAGGTGATTTGCCCACCTCAGCCTCCCAAAGTGTTGGGATTACAGGTGTGAGCCACAGCGCCCGGCCAGGACATAACTTTTTATGGCTGTGTAGTATTCCATCATGTATATGTACCACATTTTCTTTATTCAGCCCATTGCCAATGGGCATTTAGGTTGATTCCATTTCTTTGCCATGTAAACAGTGCTGCGATGAGCAGATGAGTGCATGTCTTTTTGGTAGAATGACTTATATTCCTTTGGGTGTATACCCAGTAATGAGATTGCTGGGTCAAATGGTAGTTCTAAGTTCTTTGAGAATTCTCCAAACTGCTTTCCACAGTGGCTGAACTAATTTACAGTCCTACTGGCAGTGTATAAACATTCCCTTGTCTCTGGAACGTGCCCAACATCTGTTATTTTTTGACTTAATAATTGCCATTATGACTGTGTGGTGAGAGGGTATATCATTGTGGTTTGGATTTGAATTTCTCTGATGATTAGTGATGTTGAGCATTTTTTTTTCTTTTCTTTTTCTTTCTTTCCCTTTTTTTTTTTTTTGAGATGGATTATTGCTCTGTCACCAGGCTGGAGTGCAATGGTACGATCTCAGCTCACTGAAATCTCCGCCTCTGGGGTTCAAGCGATTCTCCTGCTTCAGCCTCCCAGCCTCCTGAGTAGCTGAAGGCACATGCTACCACACCCGGCTAATTTTTTTTTTTTTTTTTTTGTATTTTTTAGTAGAGAAAGGGTTTCACCGTATTAGCCAGGATGGTCTGAATCTCCTGACCTTGTGATCCGCCCACCTCAGCCTCCCAAATTGATGTGATTACAGGCGTGAGCCACCATGCCTGGCCGAGCATTTTTAAAAATACATTAATTGGCTGCTTGTATGTCTCTCTCTCTCTCCTTTTTTTTTTTTTTTTTTGGCATTTGCTCTGTTGCCCACGCTAGAGTGCAGTGGCTTCATTCCGGCTGGCTGCAACCTCTGCCTCATGGGTTCAAGCAATTCTCTTGCCTCAGCCTCTGGAGTAGCTGGGATTACAGGCACCTGCCACCACTCTCAGCTAACTTTTTTGTATTTTTAGTAGAGATGGGGTTTCACCATGTTGATCAGGCTGGTCTTGCCCTCTTGACCTCAGGTGATCCGCCCCTCTAGGCCTCTCAAAGTGTTGGGATTACAGGCATAAGCCACCGCACCTGGCCTATGTCTTCGTTTGAGAAGTGTCTGTTCATGTCCTATGCCCCTTTTTTGAGAGGGAGTCTCGCTCTGTCCCCCAGGCTGGAGTGCAGTGGCCAGATCTCACTTCACTGCAAGCTCCGCCTCCTAGGTTTACGCCATTCTCCTGCCTGGGCCTACGGAGTAGCTGGGACTACAGGCACCCGTCACCTCGCCCGGCTAGTTTTTTGTATTTTTTAGTAGAAACAGGGTCTCACCGGGTTAGGTAGGATGGTCTCGATCTCCTGACCTCGTGATCCGCCCGTCTCAGCCTCCCAAAGTGCTGGGATTACAGGCTTGAGCCACCGCGCCCGGCCTAATGGGGTTGTTTTTTGATGGTCATTTTTTAAAAGTTCCTTATAGATTCTGAGTATTAGACCTTTGTTGAATGCGTAATTTGCAGATTTTTTCTCCTATTCTGTAGGTTGTCTGTTTACCCTGTTGATAGTTTCTTTTGCTGAAACACTTCATTTTCTATAAACAATTCATTTGTTTCCTTTTTAGGCAAGGCCCAATCAAGCCAATAAATATTAGAAGAGAATATACTTCAAGATTCTTTACCTCCAGCTACCATAATCTATTACCAGCTGCGACCAATTTCAGAAGCTAAAAAACAACTGGTTTAACACACGTTTTGTCTCTTTCTCACTCATGTACATGCACACGAATGATAAACAGAATTAATCTTAATTTGGATGTACACATCTCAAGAGATTTGTAAAAATCCAGTTATGAGAAAATTAGCAAGGTTAATGCCCTGCAAATAATCACTTGCCTAGGGTGACTGCTAATTTATTCTGCCTTAACGGAAAACAGTGCTGATTATTTTACTCTCTGTGTTGCTCCTCTTGGGGAGAACAACCTGTGTGTTGTGGGAGAAGACCTTAGAATCTGGAGTAAAAAATAGAACCATATAACAGTTTTATTTGAAGGAGAGCTTAGAAAAGATCTCTTATGAAAAAAAAAGAGCTTTTAAAAATGAGAGTGGCTTTTAGAGTATTTGTCATTTTCCACGTATAAGGCTACCAAATACAGTTTGCACAGCTAATCAAAATTAGGAAGTTGGATTCTTACTGCTTAATATTTAAGTGTTGATAATATGGTAGGCCTTGTTAAAAAAAAAAAAAAACCTGCCTTCAAACGGTAATAGAAATTATAAATCGAGATTGTATGGGTTCCCTTGAGACCTTAACTATTTCTACTCACCTCAAGTGGCAGCTTGTAACTAACATGTACCACATTAACATGTGTCATATACGTGTCTGTGTACATATGTAACATGTGCCACAAAAGATTTACACACATTATAATTTTCACTTTGCAAACGTGTAGAGTGTCTACTGTGCATGAAAAATTGTGCTGAGCTTTGGTGTGTACAGAGATAAGAAATGCTTCCTATGGCCTGTTACTATTTGTGCTACTCAAAAAAGGTTTTGTACTTTGAGAAGGGAGGGAAGTCATCCATTAAGTTAGGCTTTTGTTTATTTATATCCCAGTGCCCTTGATCTCCTGCAAAAACAAAAGGCAAAAGCTTGTTTTAAAAAAACATTCGCAAGGATTTGGGTTTGTTCTAGAGCAAGATCATGCATTCTTCAAGACATCTGTTCACATAGAAGAGCTAGGTCTTTTAAAAAAGCTAAATCTTTCAAAAAAAAAAAAAAAAGCAGTTCGTTTTGTTTTTAAAACACGACTCTGTTCCGGTGAGAGCTCTAAGTCCTGATCGGCGCCCACGAAGGCGAGGCCGCTCGAGTCCAAGGACCAGAGGCCGTGGGAACAGCCCGGGTCCGACGGGTACGCGCGGGGGGTGGGTTCGAGCCTCCACGCTTACACACAGTCAGCCAGGGCCTTAGAGACCTCCGACGGCGAACCACCGCAGAGGGGCGCGCACCGCGGCCCTGACCCGGCAAAAACCGTCTGCACGCCTGCTGGGCGCGCAGCCACGTTGACTGCAGCAACCTTTCCGGCTCGGCGAGAGCCAGCCAACCGGCCGAGGCTGCGCCCTTTCCGCGGTCGGGATGAGCCGTTCCAGGAGAAAGGCCGCGAGGGCGGGGCTTGGGGCCTGGCGAGGCTATTTCCTCACACCGCGGTCAGTCAGGACGAGAGGCCGCATTCAGGCCGGTGCAGAGCGCCACATGGCGCTACCAAGTCGGGCCCCAGCGTTGGCGGGTACAGAAGCAGTGTAATGCGGGAAGCCTGCAGCCCACACTGGGGAAGGATGTGCCAGCTAACGAATGTTTCACCACAGCCCACATGCCTGGGAGAGGGAATTTGAGAGCACGTGGGGGAGGGGCGGCGAGAGCTGTCGGCTCGCAGAGAGCATGCTCCGTTCTGAGAGCCGAAGTGGAGAGCCAGGCATGCGCAGTGAGCCCAGGGTGGGTTGGCAGCGGTGAGGGACTGGCGCGAGCGGGCTGATGTGTTTATCCGGTTTTCTGGGTGGGCGGTCAGGGCGGTCAAAGCGCACGCGTAAGGGCGAAAGGCGGCGGAGCTAGGTAGCGGCTTGCGCATGCGTGGAGTGATCCGGTAGCTCTGGGAGGCTGTGGAGGGGGTTGTTAGAGGAGAAGCAAGGGAAAAGGGAAGCGAAGGGAGGAAAGGGGGGAGGGGTGAGAGTGTGCTCTGCGCATGCGTGCGAGCGCTAGCGACGACGGCGGCGGGGGAGTCTCGGGGATGACAGTGGCTTTGCCCGTTGGGGTAACGGTCGTCGTCGCCGCCAGCAGAGGCCTGAGGCGCCGCACAGCCCGCGGGATCCATTAAGGCCGCAGCAGCCCGGGGCCCTACCGAGCTCGGGTGGCGCGTGGAGTCGGGGTGAGGGCGGCGAGGCACGGGGGAGGGGCCTGCGGCGGGGCCTTGCTGTGTGCGCTGGGCGGCGGCGGCGGCGGGGCCTGGCGGTGTGAGCGCTTGCCTCCCGCGGCCGGGAAGGCGCTGAGGGCGGCGGCGGCCGTCGTGCTCGGTGGAGGAGTCGTCTGTGTGTGCGGCGCCGAAAAGATGGCCGGGCAGTGAGGGGGCGGCGCTTGCGTGTGGTGACCCCGGAGTGTGCGACTGAGGAGCGAGGGGCGCCGCCGCGGCCCGGCTGGGCCTGCTCCCCGCCCCCTCCCGCCCGCCGGCGGCGGCCCGCGCACTTCCTCCCCGGCCCTCCCCTCCGCGTTGAGGACTCTCGCCCGCCTCGCCACCTCGGGGAACTGCGGGCTGCAACCTACGGGGCGGAGAGCCAGGGCGCAGTCTGGGCCCCGCGTCCGATATGGAGAGTGCGGCGGCGGCGTCCGCCAGCCGCAACAGCAACCTTCGTCGCCGCCGCGGTGTCTTGCACTAGATCCGGGAAGCCGCCGCCCGACCGTCGTCCTTGCCTTCGCCGCCGCCTCCGCGCCCTGCACTGGGATGGAGTAAGAGGCTCTGCAGCCCGGGAGAAGCGTGCCGCGCCTCAGACGGGGCCGGGGCCTGCTCCCGCGCCCGCCAGCTCGACCTGAAGAGGCGCCTCCGTGTCCGGAGATGGAGGTCGAGTGCAGGCCGCCCGCCGAGCCGCGGGGCTAGACTGAGCGCCGAGTCCCGCCCCGAGCGCCCAAGCCGCCGCGTTCTGCGCTCTGTGGTCGCTCCGGACGAACTCGAACGCTGGTTTTTTTCTCTCTCTCTCCCTCATTTTTGGAAGTCTCAGGGACGAAGGGGCGCCAAGGCCCCATGTGTGGGAGGATTGCTTCAGCTCCACAAACTTGCACGGATTTTGGTTACTTGTTTGGCCAATGGTTCGGCTCTGATTTCTTCCGAATTGTTGCAAATTCGCCATCGTTTCCTGGCTGCTTACAAAGTTGGATCCGGAATTTCTTTTCAACCGGGAGCCATTGGTGTCGAAGTGTCTGCAATGAACCCCGTGAATGCTACTGCTCTCTACATTTCCGCGAGCCGCCTAGTGCTCAACTACGACCCCGGAGACCCCAAGGCGTTTACTGAGATTAACAGGCTCTTGCCTTACTTCCGACAGTCCCTTTCGTGCTGTGTTTGCGGTGAGACGCTTTTTATTGTTCCCTTTTCAATGCTTGTTTTTAAAAAGCCGCCTGGGCAGTGGTAACGTGAGCGGGTCGACGGCCTGGTGGTTGGTATTAAGCTTTTGTTATTTGTGCCGCGCTGTACGGTCATTAGTTTTGAAACTCGCCGAGGGACTTTTGCCCGGCATTTCAGAAAGGCAGAGAACCCTTTCAGACCGCTTTGTGCAGTGGCGTTAACTTTCAAAATGGTTTAATTCGCCTCGGTTCATCTGATGGTAGTGGTTTAAGTGGGGGTAACATGCGTGCACAATACTTTGCCACGGGAGCTGATTTCGTACCTACAGCGGTTAAAAGTGGTTAAACATGATGAAAACATGCACATGTGGGCACATGTGGCGTGTTTGCATTTCCCCAAGCTGGTGTTACGTGGGAGTGGTGGGCTAAGCTGATGAGCCCACAGCTGGAGAACCCGGCGCGGAACTTTCCCCCGGGTTCCTCCACAAATGTTTTGACGGTTTGACGGTTAACAGCAAGCCGGGGAAGGCTGGTGGTACTCGAAGTGTTTTTTAGCTGGTGGGATTTTTAGTTACCACGTTTTCATTTTGTGGTTTAACATACTTTGGCTTTGTCGAGGATTATTTTAGATGTTTTTGTTCAAAAAATATTAACTCGTGGTAGGTAGGATACTTTTAAATTATTTTTAAGATAGAGGAGATATGCTAAATTGTCTAAGGAAAATATCTCTAAAGTGATAATTTGAGTGTTAACTGTGCAGGTATAATAATTACTTGCTTTTCGAAAAACCTGGACTGAAACGTTAATACAAAGGAAAGGGCAACTGGCAAAGCAGTAATATGTATGCTCTACTTAATATTCTATCCCAAATTTTGAAGTTTTGATGAACCACTTGTTTAGTCAGAACCTGGGAAAGTCAGGCACGTTAAGGCTTCTGCTTTATTTAAAATTAGATAAAGGAAGAAGAGTAATTTGGGACAGTTGTGGCTGAAGGGAGAAATAATATTCATTTGAGATTTATCCAGCGTTCTCTATGTAGATCCTGAAGCAAGACACTGAATGGGTGCAGAAGAGGTGGTGGTGGTTTTTTGCTAGACAGGTACTTAATGTCATAAACATTTAAGTAACTGAGTAAGTCATTAAGTGCTAGTCTGACTGGTAACAGACACTTAACACCTATATAGAGGAATAGTCGCCCCGGGCAAATCACCTAACCGCCCTGGGCCTTAGTTTCTTGATGTGTAAAATGAGAATTTTCGGCTAGATTGAGTTTCCTTTCAGTTTAAGTTTTGCAAATATAGGTGTATAAAAAATTTGCTTGATTTCTTGGTAATCTCTCACTCCACTCCCGCTTTTTTGGAGTGCTTTTTTTTATGTCCTCACATATTTTGATGGTTTGAGGACTGAGGAAATGGAGCTGCCATAACTTCCTTCTCCATACACTTTTTTTTTCTTTTCCTTTGATGGCGGCCGTAGGGTGCTACTACGGTGAGGTAGGGGGAAGAGGAAGGGCCCACTCCTGCTGAAACAGCATTTGAGAGTGATGTCATTATCAGTTAACATTTGCAGAATCTGATAGGTCCCCTGTTTACTAGATGGGTGAGACTTAGCTCTCTAATTTAAGGGGGAAATGGTAGTTTTGAGTTGTGTAGACCACCACTATCCTAAAACTATTAAGAACCTCAGAGGTTTTTAAGTTCTTATTAATAGCTTTCGGATAGTAGTGGTGGTCTAATTGAACATTTTCCCAGGTTCTAACCTGGACTTTAAATAATGGCATTAAAGATAAAACTACATTTAAAAGTCCAACTGTAGCCTTTTTTATTTTTATTTTTTGTCAGTCTTGGCAACACAAGGGGAATTTTTCTGACAGGGCTTTCTTATTTCACATCATCCTAAGGGGAATTTTTCTGACAGGGCTTTCTTATTTCACATCATCCTGTGGAAAAGATCTGTGAGGTCTGCTTCTCCCTATAATTGAGTAGCTGGCATGGTTTCAGTGATAGGGATGTAGATTCAGGTTTTTTCCCTCCCATCTCTTTGGACATAAGTCTGTGGTTATCAAGAGATAGAAAAAAAAAATCAGTTATTTGAATTTACCTTCAGCATTTACATATCCTTTGTACCAGGTGCGTACTAGACTTTTTTTCCTTAGATGAAAAGCATACGTGCATTCAAATAAATATGTGGATGTGCATGCAGTCTTATTTCATGAAGATAATACACATGTAAAAATGAAGTTTAATTCTGTCGTAATGCTTAATTAGGGAATTTGTTTCAACACGTCCTGTAGATTTGACCCACTGCTACCTTTTCATTCTTTTATTCAACTGTGGTTTTACATAATTTCTGTTTTAACTGATGTTTTTGCCCTTTCAGACATGCTTTGTATCTTCCTCTTTTTTTTTTTTTTTTTTTAAATCTTTGCTTTAAGTTTCTTCTGCCTAATACACTCCTTTTTTCTAAAGGCCTGACTCAACTCTGCCTCCTTGGTGAAGTCTTCCTTGCTCACTGCAGCGAAAAGTTTCCTCTGGTCAGGTGCCTGTAATCCCAGCACTTTGGGAGGCCAAGGTGGGCGGATCGCTTGAGGTCAGGAGTTGGAGACCAGCCTGGCCAACATAGTGAAACCCCATCCCTTCTAAAAATACAAAAATTAGCTGTGTGTGGTGGCGGGTGCCTGTAATCCCAGTTACTCGGGAGGCTGAGGCCCATTGCCAGACATTGCTTGAACCTGGGAGGCAGAGGTTGCAGTGAGCGGAGATCGTGCCACTGCACTCCAGGCTGGGCCACAGAGTGAAACTCTGGCTCAAAAAATTAAACAGTTATCTTTGTTCTCTTGTTCCATTCGTAAGATACTTATAACTCCTTTCAGTGCAGTTTTTATATCAGTCTGATTCTCCTGATATATATAATAAACTTCTTAGGGAAGGCATTTTTTTCTTTCCTTTCTTTTTTTTTTTTTTTGAGACGGAGTCTCGCTCTGTCGCCCAGGCTGGAGTGCAGTGGCCGGATCTCAGCTCACTGCAAGCTCCGCCTCCTAGGTTTACGCCATTCTCCTGCCTCAGCCTCCCGTGTAGCTGGGACTACAGGCGCCCGCCACGTCGCCCGTCTACTTTTTTGTGTTTTTTAGTAGAGACGGGGTTTCACCGTGTTAGCCAGGATGGTCTCGATCTTCTGACCTCGTGATCTGCCTGTCTCGGCCTCCCAAAGTGCTGGGATTACAGGCTTGAGCCACCATGACCGGCCGACACTTTTTTCTTATACAATTTTTGTATTTCCTCTGCTTCACACTCTCTCCTGCCTAGTGACTTACATGTAGGTGTTTATGACAGCCTCAGAGGAAGAGGTGAGGGAGGGAAAAAGCCCTTCAAACTTTGCAATTAGGTTGAAATTTGGCTTTTACTTACTGTGTAGGTGCATTGCTTTAACTTTTTGCCAGTTTCCTTTATCTCCTTCAAGTTTGTTTCTCCAAATTTGTGTTATGTGTGGGCTTATTTTTAAGTGGTTTGAAAAAACTTTTTATTGAGACAGGATCTTGCTGTGTTGTTCAGGTTGGAGTGCAGTGGTGCAATCCTTGCTCACTGCAGCCTTAAACTCCTGGTGTGATCCTAGCTCACTGCAGCCTTAAACTCCTGGATTCATGCAATCCTTCCACCTCAGCCTCCTCATTAGCTAGAACTGCAGGCATGCACCATCATGCCCAGCTAAACTTTTTGTGGTGATAGGGTCTTGCCATGTTGCCTGGGCAGATCTTGAACTCCTAGGCTCAAGCTATCCTCACGCCTTGGCCTCCCAAAGTACAGGGATTACAGATGTAAGCCGCTGTGGCTCCTGGCCTGAAAAAAAAAAAAAAAAAACAATTTTTTTCGAGACGGAGTCTTGCTCTGTCGTCCAGGCTGGAGTGCAGTGGCGCAATCTTGGCTCACTGCGACCTCCGCTTCCTGGGTTCAAGCGATTCTCCTACCTCAGCTTCCCGAGTAGCTTGGGATTACAGACGCCCGCCACCACGCCCAGTTAATTTTTGTATTTTTTGTAGAGATGGGGTTTCACCATGTTGGCCAGGCTGGTCTTGAACTCCTGACCTCGTGATCTGCCTGCCTTGGCCTCCCAAAGTGCTGGGATTACAGGTGTGAGCCACCCCTGCTCGGCCTGAAAAAAGTTTTTGAACCCATGAGAACAAGTCTACAGATTCAGTGTCTGGCACGTATTAGGTACTTAATATCCCAGCTTTGCACAGTAGAGAAAGGTGGGAGGAGGTGAGGGAAGAGACTATAAACTATCAGGTCAATTATTGTCAAAAGTAGATTATTCATTGCAGTTACAGTTTTGTTGTTATTGTTCTTTGATATGTTAATTAGCCAGTTATCACTGCTTGTTTTTCAATTGGTTTGTATATTTAAACCTTCTGAAGCTTCTAGTGAATGGGATAGCCTTGCTGTAGAGAATTACTGTACTTTCTAGGCCACAGAAAGTGACCAAGACAAAATCACTATGGGTTACTATTTTTAAGTGTCGATTTCTTGCTCCTGTTCTAAATGTTGGACTTGCTTTATCAGAAAGTAGAATTGTTTTTTTGTTTTGATAACATGAGACTTGATAAATTTTGGCCTAAGGATTTTAGGTTTTCATTAAACTTGTAACTCTTCAAATGATGTAACAAGTCTGATGTATACAATCAAAAATCTTGTTAGGATTGGAGGGTCATGTTAAATGGAAAAATATTACTCTTGGAGATATTTGGAAATTATCATGGTCAAACCCAGGAACATGAATATTTCCCTTTTTTTTTTTGGAGACGATCTTGTTTTGTCACTCAGGCTGGAGTGCAGTGGTACACTCATAGCTCACTGCAGCCTCAAACTCCAGTCCTCTGGCCTTAGCTTCCAGAGTAGCTAACACCACAGGTGTGCGCCACCATACGTGGTAGGCTAATTTTTAAATTTTTTTTTTTTAGAGATGTGGCCTTGCTGTATTGTCTAGATTGGTCTTGAACTCACCTGGCCTGGGTCTCCCAAAATGCTGGGATTACAGGCATGAGTCCCGGTAACCTGTACCATATCTTTATTGGTTACCTGTGATGTTCTAGATGCTAGGGTAGAAAGATGAATAAGACACATGGCACAGGCCCATATATATTGATCAGTGTTACAGGGAAGACATTTAAGTAAACCAATAATTATTGGCCAGCTACTGAGTAGAGGCATGTAAGCTATAACAAACCTCATGTGTCACGATAGAAAAGTTAGTAATTTTTTATTTTTGAGACAGAGTCTTGCTTTGTTGCCCAGGCTGGAGTGCAGGGGCATGATCTTGGCTTACTGCAACCTTTGTCTCCCGAGTCCAGGTGGTCCTCCCACCTCAGCCTCCCAAGTAGCAGGAACTACAAGAGTGCACCCCCGCGCCTGGTGGATATTTGTAGAAAACTTACCAATTAACGTTTTTGTACGTGTAAAGTTTCAGAAATTAACCATAAAAGTGTATTTATTTCTGTAGAATTTGTTTTTGAATAGCTCTTTGGTCAGAGGTTAATCATTGGTGTTAAAACAGAGTCTATTTTAACAATTTTTTTCTTAGTTTACGTGTTTTCTGATCTGAGAAGAATCCTTTAGAGCACATTTATCTAGTATGCAGGTAAGGAAGAACTATGTGTAGTTAGTAATTTTCTTGGCAGGTACAATTCAGCTATAGATAGCAGATACATCAGATCTATTTTTTTTTAACTGTTTGATTTTTTTTTTTTTTTTTTATTTTCTTGAGACAGGGTCTTGTTCTGTTGCCCAGGCTGGAGTGTGGTGGCATTATCATGGCTTACTGCAGCTCGATCTCTTGGACTTAAGCTGTGCTCCCACCTGAGCCTCCCAGTTAGCTGGGACTATAGGCGTGTGCCACCATGCCCACCTTATTTTTGTAGAGACAGTTTTGCCATGTTGCCCAGGCTTATATGATCTCTTTTCCTAAGAAAAATCTATAAAAGTTCTAAAATATTTGCTGCTACTTGGGTATGTTTATGCAAGATGACATTGTCTTAGGGAAAGGACTCCCTAAATGCATTGTTCCTAGTGCTGAGATGAAAAGAGGTTTGATTCACAGCCCTTCATCTTACGATAAGTTGAAAAGGTAATAATAGTTTAAATGATGGCTCAAGGCAGGCAGTATGGTACTGTGGAATTAGGCAGATGAGATTGTTTCATTCTGTTAAGATCTGGTAGGTGTGGGACTTGAGTTGGGCCAAGAGAAATGGTGTAATGGATACTTTTTTTTTTTTTTTTGAGACAGAGTCTTGCTCTGTCGCCCAGGCTGGAGTGCAGTGGCTTGATGTGGGCTCCGGCAATCCTCCTACCTCAGTGTCCTGAGTAGCTGAGACTACAGGCATACGCCATCAATGCCCTGCTAATTTTCAAATATTCTGTAGAGATGGGGTTTTGCTGTATTGCCCAGGCTGGTCTTGAATTCCTGGCCTCAGGCAGTCCTTCCGCTTTGGCCTCCCAAAATACTGGGATTATAAGCCTGAGCCACTGAACCCAGCCTGTTAGTGGAATTTTTTTTTTTTTTTTTTTTTGAGGCGGACTCTTACTCCGTTGCCAGGCTGGACTGCAGTGGTGTGATCTCGGCTCACTACAACCTTCGCCTCATGGGTTCAAGCGATTCTCCTGCCTCAGCCTCCTGAGTAACTGGGACTACAGGCATGCCCCACCATGCCTAGCTAATTACTGTAGTTTTAGTAAACACGGGGTTTCACCATGTTGGCCAGGATATCTCAATCTCTCTACCTCGTGATACCCTAGCTTGGCCTCCCAAAGTGCTGGGATTACAGGCATGAGCCACTGCACCTGGTCTAGTGGACATTTTTAAGTAAGTCCTGAAGGGGAAAACCTTTGGCTTGTGTGAACAGCAGTAAATTGGGTTTATCTGGAATGAAGAGCCCTTGTAGGAGAGCCCTTGCCCTATAGTGGTTATTCAGGAGCCTTTTGTGTGGAGCGTTTTGATCCCAGGCTAAGGAATGTGACATTCACCCTGTAGACCTGTTTCTTTCTTTCTTTTTTTAAAAATATATTCTACAGGCCACCTGAATCAAAATCACTTAAAAGCTTATTAAAATCCAGATATCCTAATCATCACACCAGACTGATTGAATTAGAATCTCTGTGGACAGGCCCTTGTAATCTGCATTTTAACTGCCCATCTTGATTGGGATGAGGATTTGCAAACCAGTGTTATAAGCATTTGAAAAACAGTATTTAGGTAGGATAGTGATACGATTGAAATTGTTTTAGAAAATATTAATTTAGAGGTGAATTTTTTTTTTTTTTTTGAGATGGAGTCTTGCCCCGTCACCCAGGCTGGAGTGCAATGGTGTGATGTTGGCTCACTGCAACCTCCATCTCCTGGTTCGAGCGATTCTCCTGCTTTAGTCTCCTGAGTAGTTGGGACTACAGTCGCCTGCCACACCCGGCTAATTTTTTTTTTTGTATTTTTAGTAGAGACAGGGTTTCACCATGTTGGCCAGGCTGGTCTTGAAGTCCTGACCCCAGGTCATCCTCCCACCTCCACCTCCCAAAGTGCTAGGATTACAGGCGTGAGCCACTGCGCCCGGCCAAATGTAGTTTGTTTGGAGTCTCTAATAAGAGGATTCTTTAATGAGGCCTGAATAGAGTGGTGGGAGTGAAAAGAAAGGGAACAGCATAAAATGAAAAGGGAACATTTGATCATTCTTATGGTTATCATAACATTTTAATTTGAAATGTGTTATGCCATCTTTGTCATAGCTGGCCTTGTCTCATTGTGAATTGATTAAATGAGATGTTTTCTAGTCTTACATTGGTGAGTATGTCTAGCACAGTGCTTTCACATAACACATACTTGATAAAATGTACAGCTAATCCTCCATATCTGTGAGTTCTGCATTCGTGGATTCAAGCAACCTTGGATCTAAAATATTTGAGAAAAAATTGCGACTGTACTGAACATGTATGGACTTTTTTTTGGTCATGATTCCCTAAGCATTACGGTATAACAGCTACTTACATAGTACTACATTGTTTAGGTATTATGAGTAATCTGGAGATGATTTAAAGCAGCAATTCCCTACCTTTTTGGCGCTAGGAACTGATTTCATGGAAGACTATTTTTCCACAGGTTCGGGGGATGGTTTCAGGATGATTCAAGCACATTACACTTATTGTGCACTTTATTTCTATTATTATTATATTGTAACCTATAATGAAATAATTATACAATTCACTATAATGTAGGATTAGTGGGAGCCCTGAGCTTGTTTCCTGCGAGGGTCCCATCTAGGGGTGGTGGGAGACAGTGACAGATCATCAAGCATTATTCTCGTAATGAGTGTGCAGCCTAGATCCCTTGCATGCACAATTCACAATAGGGTTTGTGCTCCTATGAGAATCTAATGCTGCTGCAGATCTGACAGAGCTCAGGTGGTAATGTGAGCAGTGGGGAGTGGCTGTGAAGCTTTGCTTGCTGGACCCAGTTCACTTCTTGCTCACTTTCTCCTGTGCAGCCTGGTTCCTAACAGGCCAAGGACCGGTGCCTGTCCATGGCCTGGAGGCTTGGGGACCCCTGATTAGAAGAATGGAGGAGGCTATACTTAGGCTATGTGCAAATACTATGTCATGTTATATCAAGGACTTGAGTATCTGCAGATTTTGGTATTCAAGCGAGATGCTGGAACCAATCACCCATGGATATCTAGGGACTATTATACAGTGGTGTTGAAGAACTGACAAAACCTGGCAGTTTGATATAGACACATGGGAAAAATTGAAGGAGTCGAAAGGTAACTTAGTTCATATCAGAAATGAAATAAGGAAGGATGTTGATTTTTGAGGAACCTGAAGAGTTGAGGCAGTCTAGGTTTGAAGTAATGTAAGGATAGCCTAGTTAAAGAATTCTTTGGGGATTTTAGCAATATGGTTGTGGTAATTGAGCTAAATATTCTGCAAAATAGCCTTGCCATTGTTTTGATAACCTCTTTTAGAACAACTTTTTTTTTTTTTTGCTTCCATTTTGCCCAAGTCACCGTCTCTGTATGTAATTGTCTCCATTGATTTTATTTTTGTCTTCTGGAATAATTCAGAAAGCCTTTGATAAAATTTTGCCCTTCGATGTTGGAATACAGCTTTGTCATTCCTGAGAAGTTGTGTCCTGGCTGGGCGTGGTGGCTCACGCTTGTGATCCCAGCACTTTGGGAGGCTGAGGCAGGTGGATCATCTGAGGTCAGGAGTTTGAGGCCAGCATGGCGAAACACTGTCTCTACTAAAAATACAACAATTAGCCTGGCATGGTGGTGTGCACAGAATTGCTTGAACCCAGGAGGCGAAGGTTGCATTGAGCCGAGATTGCGCCACTGCACTCCAGCCTGGGCAACAGTGAGACTCTGTCTCCCCCTCCCCTTCCCTCCGCCCTGCAAAAAAAAAAAAAAAAAAAAAAAGAGTCGTGTTCTAAGTTATTCTGGTAGCATCCTTGTTTTAGTTTCCTCTAAAAGCGTGATTTTTGTGTCCTTATCTATAGTATTTTAGATATGGTTAGATGAAGTTCTCTTCTGTGATGACTTGAATAATTTTTCTGTTTCGTTTGTAAGGTGAGGTTGTTGGATTAGAGCATAAATTTGGTTGTGAATTTGGTTTCCAGACCTTTTTTTTTTTTTTAGTTTTGTTAAAAATGTACTGAATAGTGCCAAGCACAGTGGCTCACACCTGTAATCCCAGCACTTTGGGAGGCCAAGGCGGGCGGATCCTTTGAGGTCAGGAGTTCGAGATCATCCTGGCCAACATGCTGAAACTTCGTCTCTAATAAAAATACAAAAAAATTTGCCGGGTGTGGTGGCACATACCTGTAGTCCCAGCTACTTAGCTACTTGGGAAGCTGAGGCGGGAGAATTGCTTGAACCTGGGAGGCAGAGGTTGCAGTGAACTGAGATCGTGCCACTGCATTCCAGCCTGGGCTACAGAGGAAGACTCAGTCTCAAAAAAAAAAAAAAAAAAATGAATTGGTGGTTACTGTTTCCAAACCTAGACCTCACATAAAATCCAAATTTTAGGCACTTCCTGGAAAAGTATGAGGTTTTGCAACAGTGGAAGCACTGAATTGGAAGCATTCCTTTATGACATAGCATCATTGGCTAGACTTGAGAGATTGGCTTTTTTCTTTGGTGGTAGGAGTATGTCCTCTTCAGTTTGCCCTTGGTCACACCTAACCTTTGCCACTGTTTTTCTTTTCTTTTCTTTTTTTTTTTTTAGAGCTTTATCTACTTGCCTCTTGTAAGAATTTGAGTTTGTAATTCTCAGGAATGAAGGATTTATCCAGGCCCCTTCTTGTACGCTGGAGGTTGTTCAGAACCATGGAATTCTTATTTTTTTTGAGACAGAGTTTCGCTCTGTCGTCCAGGCTGGAGTGCAATGGTGCGATCTTGGCTCACTGCAATCTCCACCTCCTGGGTTCAAGGGGTTCTCCCGCCTCAGCCTCTGGAGTAGCTGGGATTGCAGGCTCCTGCCATCTTGCCCAGCTAATTTGTGTGTGTGTGTGTGGTGTGTGTGTGTGTGTGTGTGTGTGTGTGTGTGTTTGAGACGGAGTCTCGCTCTGTAGCCTGGGCTGGAGTGCAGTGGCCGGATCTCGGCTCACTGCAAGCTCCGCCTCCCGGGTTCACGCCATTCTCCTGCCTCAGCCTCCTGAGTAGCTGGGACTACAGGCGTCCGCCACCTCGCCTGGCTAGTTTTTTGTATTTTTTTAAGTAGAGACGGGGTTTCACCGGGTTAGCCAGGATGGTCTCGATCTCCTGACTTCGTGATCTGCCCGCCTTGGCCTCCCAAAGTGCTGGGATTACAGGCATTTGCCACCATGCCTGGCCAGAACCATAGAATTCTAATGATGATGTGATCTTCAGTTATTTTGTGAAATGTTATTACCTGGATAAGAGTCAGGATTACTTATCTTGTTTGGCAGTTAGAGAACAGTTGTTGGTTCACAATGTTTCTGGTCAGTTAAAACATTTTCACAGGTTAGTCGATAGTATTGTTCATTATTTTCTCTATCCTTAACAGACTTTTAGTAGTTCTGTCAATTATTGAGTTGAAATCTCAACTGTATGTGTTTTCAGTTTCTCTTCAGTTGTATCAGTTTTTGCTTCATGTATTTTGAAGCTCTGTTGGTAGGTTTATGAAACCTTTCTGAACTTACGGGATATAGTTAAAATAACTACCATTTCAATAACTTTAATTTTTCTAGCCTGGGCATCATGGCAAAACCCTGCCTCTACAAAAAATACAAAAATTATCTGGACGTGGTTGGCACGTGCCTGTAGTCACAGCTACTTGGGAGGCTGAGGTGGGAGGATTGCTTGAGCCCAGGAGGCAGAGGTTGCAGTGATCTGTGGTAATGCCACTGCACTCCAGCCTGGGTGGCAGACTGAGACCTTGTCTCAAAAAAAAAAAAAAATTTTTTTCGTAGAGATGGGGGTCTCCCTGTGTTGCCCAGACTGGTCTTGAACTCTTGGCCTCAAGTAATCCTCCTACCTTGGCCTCCCAAAGTACTGGGGTTACAGGAGTGAGCCACCACATTTGGCTTAATATAATTTTCATTTTTAATGTTTTTGTTTACTAATTCTATCATCTGTTTCATTTTCTGGGTTTGTTGTTCGCACTGGTTTTTCTTCTTATGGGTTATATTTTCTTGTTTCTTTCTAGGGCTGGTTAATTTTGATTGGATTCCAGCTATTGTGAGTTTTACCTTGTTGCTGGATATTTTTGTACTACAAATATTCTTGAATTTTGTTCTGGGATGAGGCTAAGTTACTTGGAGATTGTTTGATCCTTTCAAGCCTTGTTTTTAAGCTTTTGTTCAGCAGAGTCACAGCAGCCTTTAGAGATTAGTTTTTCCATGCTACTGAGGGCAGGAACGTTTTGACTGCTCATCTGATGCCTTGTGAGATTTCTCACTTTGGGTAGTGGAAGGAGGAATTACTCTGCTACTTCTGTGAGTTATGGGGATTGTTTCCACTGCTTCTTTCTGGGGCTCCTCTGGTAGTTTACACACATGTGCTAATTAATCGGTACTCAGCTGAAGACTTTAGAGGGACCTGGTATACCACTCTGGGCCTCTTTCTCTGTGCAGCTTTGTCATCTCTGTGCTTCTCTCTGAGACGTTCAGCTGCCTTGGCTTCCAGCTCTGTCTTCTCAACTCAGGGGAGCTTTTTTTTCTTTTTTTTCCCCCTGCTTAGTCCAGGCTTTGGATTCTCCCTCCCTGTGCTTTTTGGCCTGAAAAGTATCCCCAGGCAATAAGCTGGGACAGTTGTAGGGTTTATATTTGTTCCCCCTTTCAGGGATTACTGTCCTGTGCTGCCTGTTGGTCAGTATTTGAAAACCTATTGTTCTAGTCTGTTTTTTAGTTATTTCAGTTAGGAGAGTAAATCTGATTATTCCATTTTTGTCTGGAAGCAGAGTAATATCACATTCTAAACCTATGTTTTATACAAAGCTACTGGCCATATGTGACAATGTAGATTTTATTTAATTAAAAGTAAATGCAATTTAAAATCCAGTTCTTCTTTTATCCTTAACAACATTGTAAATGCTCAGTAGCCACATGTGAGTGTAATGGCTTCCTTATTGGACATTGCAGATACAAAACATTGCCATTGTTGCATGAAGTTCTACTGGACAGTGTTATAACATTTTAAGAACTTAGATTTGTTCTTGAAAGCTGTGTGAGAAATTTACCTTCAGTGTTTTCATCTTGTTTTTTAAGTTTTGATTTTTTTAAAAAAATTTATATTTAGAACTTTTTTCTTTTACTTCAGATCACATAAGTTTTGATTTTATTTTTATTTATTTATTTATTTATTTAATTTTTTTGAGACAGTCTTACTCTGTTGCTAAGACTGGAGTGTAATGGCACTGTGTCAGCTCACTGCAACCTCCGTCTCCTGGGTTCAAGCGATTGTTCTGCCTCAGCCACCCAGGTAGCTGGGGTTACAGGCGTCCACCACCACGCCTAGCTAGTTTTTTTATTTTTAGTAGATACGGGGTTTCACCATGTTGGTCAGGAGTCTTCAACTCCTGACCTCAGGTGATCCACCTGCCTCGGCCTCCCGAAGTGCTGGGATTACAGGTATGAGCCATCTCGCCCCGCCAAGTTTTGATTTTAAAACATTGAGCTGGATGGGGTTGTGAACAAATTTTTGGAGCTTACCATTTACAGACCTCTAGAACAATTTCTTCACCTTAGTAATTGGACTCAAGAAGGTGTTCTACGGTGTTCATGTAGTAAAAAGGCTTCTGTTATTTTAGAAGAAGAGAAAACATTTTAATTGAGGTAATTTGAAGAGATGTCAAATGAGCCTGAGACAAATAGTGGTACCACCATAACCAGTTAATGATTCAGCTTAATCCTTCCGTTCATGAAGGTTTCATATTGTTTTAATCTTAGTCATGTGTTTTATTAACTCTTATTGTTTCAATAATGCATTTAATAGATCAACGGTTAGAAACAAGAACCATTAAGAAAGTTAAGTTGATAATGGAATACTAGATGATGAGCATAAAAATGTAAATGATTCTAAATATTTGGTTCATGATATTTGTTACTCTTTTGTCTTTTTTTTTTTTTGAGACGGAGTTTCACTCTGTCTCCCAGGCTGGAGTGCAGTGGCGCAATCTCAGCTCACTGCAACCACCACCTCCTGGGTTCAAGCAATTCTCCTGCCTCAGATTCTTTTTTTTTTTTTTTTTATTTTTTATTATTATATTTTAAGTTCTAGGGTACAAGTGCATAACGTGCAGGTTTGTTACATATGTATACTTGTGCCATGTTGGTGTGCTGCACCCATCAACTTGTCAGCACCCATCAATTCGTCCTTTATATCAGGTGTAACTCCCAATGCAATCCCTCCCCCCTCCCCCCGCCTCAGACTCTTAAGTAGCTGGGACTACAGGCATGAGCCACTATGCCTAATTTTTTTTTTTTTCTATTTAATAGAGACGTTTCACTATGTTGGTCAGGCTGGTGTTGAACTTCTGACCTCAGATGATCCACCCTCCTCGGCCCCCTGCACCCTACAAAGTGCTGGGATTACAGGCTTGAACCACTGCGCCCGGCCAACTACTTCTTTCTTTCTTTCTTTCTTTTTTTTTTTTTTTTTTTTTTCTGAGACGGAGTCTTGCTCTGTCACCCAGGCTGGAGTGCAGTGGTGCGATCTTGGCTCACTGCAGCCTCCGCCTCCTGGGTTCAAGCAATTCTCCTGCCTCAGCCTCCCAAGTAGCTGAGATTACAGGCTCCAGCCACCGTGCCTGGCTAATTTTTGTATTTTTAGTGGAGACGGAGTTTCACCATTTTGGCCAGGCTGGTCTTGAACTCCTGATCTGGTGATCTGCCCGCCTCGGCTTCCCAAAGTGACTTTTTTTCTTTATAAGTTGTCTGTGTTAACACCCTGTATCTCAACAGGTTCTTGGTAATATTTCAAAAAGTAATGTTGAAAAGAGAAAATACAGTGCTACCCAGTATTGCTTTTTATTTTTAGAGACCAAAGACTATTCTTACTTGGAATGTGTTATTTGAAGTGTTTGTAGATGCCATTTTGAAGCCACTTTTAGCTTATCACTTAGTAACAAAATACAAAAGTTGTTAAAAAAATTTTAGTAGGAAACATAAGAAGTCCAAGTATCAGGGCACATAGGCAGTTTTGCCCCGTTTAGTGTGTTCCACTGTAGCCTACATTTTTGACATTCACGAGTTTACAAATAGGGCATGCCATTTTATTTTTATTTATTTATTTATTTTTAAACAGAGTCTTGCTCTGTTGCCCAGGCTGGAGTGCACTAGAGGGATCTCAGCTCACTGCAGCCTCTGCCTCCTGGGTTCAAGTGTTCTCTTGCCTCAGCCTCCTGAGTAGCTTGGACTATAGGCACTTGCCACCATGCCTGGCTAGTTTTTGTAGTTTTAGTAGAGACGGGGTTTTACCATGTTGGCCAGGCTGACCTCAAACTCTTGACCTCAGGTGATCCGCCCACCTTGGCCTCCCAAAGTGCTGGGATTACAGGCGTGAGTCACCACGCCCAGCCCGATAGGCCATTTTAAAGTAGATATGTCACCAAAATGCATTTTAAAACTTAATTTAGATAAAAAAAGTCTTTGTATGCTTTGTTGAGATGATCTTTATAGTATAGTATAATTTTGCGTAATATGCTGATTAAAAGTAGTTTTTTTTTTCCTAAAAATCATTTTCTCTCTTTTTTTTTTGAGACGGAGTCTTGCTCTGTCGCCCGGGCTGGAGTGCAGTGGCTGGATCTCAGCTCACTGCAAGCTTCGCCTCCCGGGTTTATGCCATTCTCCTGCCTCAGCCTCCGGAGTAGCTGGGACTACAGGCGCCCGCCACCTTGCCCGGCTAGTTTTTTGTATTTTTAGTAGAGACGGGGTTTCACCGTGTTAGCCAGGATGGTCTGGATCTCCTGACCTTGTGATCCGCCCGTCTCGGCCTCCCAAAGTGCTGGGATTACAGGCTTGAGCCACTACGCCCGGCCTCCTTAAAATCATTTAATCACATTTGCTACTTAAATGATGAAATGATTAGAAAAAATCCCCAGGAGTTCTTCTTATTGTGGAAGGTAACTTCAAGGGAAGAAAAAGTTAAAAATATTTTTAGTGATTCCTAATCCTGGTTGTTCATCAGCATTTGGGGAACTTTTTAAAGATACATATTCCTCGCTGGGCAGGATGGCTCATGCTATAATCTCAACACTTGAGATGCCGAGGTAGGTGGATTGCTTGAGCTCAGGAGTTCAAGACCAGTCTGGGCAACATAGTGAGACCCTGTCTCTACCAAAAAAAAGTAAAACATTAGGGGTGGTGGTGCCTGCCTGTAATCCCAGCTACTTGGGAGCTTGAGGTATAGGGATTGCTTGAACCCAGGAGGTTGAGGCTGGATTGAACCATGATGGTGCTGTTGCACTCCAGCCTGGGCGATAGAGGGAGACTCTGTCTTTAAAAAAGAAAAAAGTGAAGAAAGTGAATACCTGTGACCAAATTTGAACACGTGGTTTATGACCATTACACTAAGACTGGTATAGCTAATTGGGAGGCTGAGGTGGGAGGATTGCTTGAGCCTTGGATGTTGAGGCTGTGGTGAATTCTGATTGTGCCACTGCATTCCAGCCTGGGTGACAGAGTGGGACCTTGTCTCTTAAAAAAAAAACAAGAAACAAAAAAACCAAAAAAACCACATTCCTGGATAGCATCCCCAGATCTGGAGTAGGCCATGTAAGTGATCCTGATAATAACCCTTTGATGGTAGTAGTGCTGTCTTGGAATACTCTGTACGTGAGGTTAAAAAAAAGTATGTGCTGGCGGGCACGGCAACTCATGCCTGTAATCCCAGTACTTTGGGAGTCCGAGGTGGGTGGATCACCTGAGGTCAGGAGTTCGAGACCAGCCTGGCCAACATGGTGAAACCCTGTCTCTATTAAAAATAAAAAAGTTAGCCGTGTGCCATGGTGGGCACCTGTAATTTCCCAGCACGGGAGGCTGAGGCAGGAGAATTGCTTGAACCTTGTGAGGCGATGTTTCAGTGAGCTGAGATTGCACCATGTATTCCAGCCTGGGCGACAGAGTGAGACCTTGTCTCCAAAAAAAAAAAAAAAAAAAAAAAAAGTGCCAGTAAATTTAAGCAATGCTGTCTTACGTTTTTGACAGCTATAGAATATTCAGTTTTAAGATGCTAATGTATTTTGGGATGACTCTGTAAGAGGGTAATAAAGCAAACCTTCTGGTTCCAGGGAACACCAATTTGGGAAATTTGGATCTTGATTTATATTGGTTTATTGATTAGTGTTTGTTCGGGTATGAATCAACTTAATTTTGCGTAATTAATTAGCCTACATTATCTTACTGGTAATAATTTTGTGAGTGGCCATCATTGCTTTGCCAAAATAGGAAAATAATGGAATATTATAAAAATGCTCTGTAACCACAAACATTCTATAAAAGCCTCCCCTACTTAGTTATGAAGATAAACGATGTCTGGCATTCTTTTTTAGTTCTTACTAGAATATGAAATGAGGCATGGCTTGAGTATATGAGTATGTTGTGGGTCTGAGTGGTTGTACATATACATCATCCATTTAATAACCTATGATGAGTCTTTGTTTAATGGTAGTTGACTAGTGAAACTTACTAGTCAAAAGTGCTTGTATAAAGTACTGACTTACCCAAAGATGATCCAATACAAAATTAAAAACACTCTGAGGTTTAACCGTTCAGGTTTTCAGTGAACAGCTTGGCTTGAGTAACATTTATATTTTTAAAATTACAGTGTTTAACTGTTCTTTTTCTTCACCTCCACTCCCTGTAAAATTGGCATATATGTTTAGCTGTCACTGGTCTCTCAGTATAGTGGTATTTAGTTATTTAAGGTGCTATAGTGAACTTTAAAGTAATTACTCAGTCAAGTGGTCAAAATATTCCACTTTGTAGCGTCGTTTTTTTTTTTCTTTTTCTTTTTTTTGAGACGGAGTCTTGCTCTGTCGCCCAGGCTGGAGTGCAGTGGTGCGATCTTGGCTCACTGCAAGCTCTGCCTCCTGGATTCATGCCATTCTCCTGCCTCAGCCTCCCGAGTAGCTGGGACTACAGGTGCCCACCACCATGCCCGGCTAATTTTGTTTTTTGTATTTTTAGTAGAGACGGGGTTTCACCTTGTTAGCCAGGATGGTCTCGATCTCCTGACCTCATGATCTGCCTGCCTCGGCCTCCCAGAGTGCTGGGTTTACAGGCGTGAACCACCGCGCCCATTCTGTAGCATCATTTTTAGTGACTAAGGCACATCTGCCATATTATTCTTTCTTGCTTTTAATTAAAATATATGTTTTTCTGGCATATGATTATTTGTGCTAGATATTTTAAAGAAGTAGTTTATTGGTCTTTGGAATCCAGCTGATCAGGGATGTTTAAAGGGGCTAATGCCCATTTGGGCATAGCTGCTTGAATATTTAATTAGAGAACTAATTTCTTCAAAACCTTAGTTATTTGGATTTGCTGATTTTTTGAGGCATGTATTTGCTTTTTGGTTTAATACTAAAATAAAGTGGATGGAAGTTTACAGTAACAGGTTTTAAGTGCTGCTCAATATAAAATTTAAAGAAGAAAAACAGACCTGGGTTAGGAAGCCTCACAAAGAGTAAACTTGTGCTGTCTTAGGAGAGTTTTCTGCTCTCAAATTAATTTCTCTTCGACTTGAGCTTATTATTCTTTATGACAGTGTGTAAATCCGTTTGTGTTCCTGTTAAGGAATACCTGAGACTGGGTAATTTATAAAGAAAAGATACTTATTTTGGTTCATGGTTCTGCAGGCTGTACAGGAAGTATGGTGCCGGCATCTGCTTCTGGAGAGTGCCTCAAGAAGCTTCCAGTTGTGGCAGAAGGAGCAAGCCTATCACATGGTCAAAGAAGCAGCAAGAGAGACAAGGGAGAGATCCCAGACTTAAACAGATCTCATGTGAACTGAGGGAGAACTCATACTCATTCATTACCAAGGGGATGGTGCCAAGCTATTCATGTGGGACCTACCCGTGACCCAGCACCTCCCACCAGGCCTCACTTGTAATGCTGGGGATTACATTTCAGCATGAGGTTTGGAAGGAACAAACATCAAAACCAAATCAAGCAGCATTCATGACACATGAATTTTGTCTGATGGAAAAATAAATTTTTTTTGAGACAAAGTGTCACTTTGTTGCTCATGTTGGAGTGTAGTGGTACAATCTGGTTGCCCAGGGTCTCAATCTGGTTGCCCAGGCTGAAGTGCAGTGACACGATCTCGGCTCAATACAGCCTCAGTCTCCTGGGCTCAGGTGATTGTCCCACCTCACCCTCCCGAGTAGCTGGGATTGCAGGTGCATGCCCCCATGTCCTGCTAATTTTTTGTATTTTTAATAGAGACAGGGTTTCACTGTGTTGCCCAGGCTGGTCTTGAACTCCTGGACTCAAGCAGTCCACCTGCTATGGCCTCCTATAATGTTGGGATTACAGGCGTGAGCCACCACACCCGGCCAGCCGCTGAAAAGTTTTAAAAGAAGTTTAGACTTTAAAATATGCCTGCACACAACTGTGTTGGGCAAAGAATGTAGTTTTACTTGTCCAAGAACAGTTGATTAATTCGCGCCAATTTAGAAATGATAAATACTATCTTTTTATGGTATAGTCATTTTTGTTTGGCTGAATTCAGAGATTATTTGCATGTATATGTATCTAGAATATGTCCTAGTTAATGTTTGGAAACATACTCGACATCTTTAATTTTGGGGTTTAATTTTGGTGCTATAATTCAGAGATTTAAAAAAGGTTTGAGAATGCCTTGCTAAGTGATGGCAGGCTTAGCAGAGTGGCAGGCTTAGCACAGTGTTTGGCATATAGCTGGGTCCCAGGGATTATTTACATATGTAATGGAGGAAGGAAAAATGTTTTATTCAATGAACATAGCCTAAACAATTCACTCTTCATTTGGAAAAGGTGAAAAATGGGGAAATTTAGATAAATTGATTATGAAACTATTATTGTTCTGGACCTTTTTTGTTGTTGTTGTTTTTTGAGATGGGGCCTCTGTCGCCCAGGCTAGGGTGCAGTGGTCCAATCATGGCTCACTTGCAGCTTCGAACTCCTGGACTTTAATGATCCTCCCACTTCAGCCTCCTTAGTAGCTGGGACCACAGGCATGTGCCACCATGCCTGACTAATTTTTTTTTTTTTTTTTTTTTATAGAGATAGGGTCTCACTATGCTGCTCAGGCTGGTCTCGAACCGCTGGGCTTGAGTGGTCCTCCTGCCCCAGCCTCCCAAAATGCTGAGATTATGTGTGAGCCACTGAACCTGGCCTATCTCACACTTTTGACATCAGTGAGGGAAGTGTATTCTCCCACTTTTGTTTTTTTTTTTAGACGGAATCTCGCTCTGTCACCCAGGCTGGAGTGCAGTGGCGTGATCTCAGCTCACTGCAGCCTCCGCCTCCTGGGTTGAAGCGATTCTTCTGCCTCATCCTCCTGAGTAGCTGAGATTACAGGCGTGTGCCACCACGTTGGGCTACTTTTTGTATTTTTAGTAGAGACGGGGTTTCACCATGTTGGTCAGGCTGGTCTTGAACTCCTGACCTTGTGATCCACCTGCCTTGGCCTCCCAAAGTGCTGGGATTACAGACGTGAGCCACCTTGGCCAGCCATGACTCAGATTCAGCATAGTTACTCTCTTTTTTTTTTTTTGAGACGGAGTCTCGCTCTGTCTCCCAGGCTGGACTGCAGTGGCCGGATTTCAGCTCACTGCAAGCTCCGCCTCCCGGGTTTACACCATTCTCCTGCCTCAGCCTCCCAAGTAGCTGGGACTACAGGCGCCCACCACCTTGCCCGGCTAATTTTTTTGTATTTTTTAGTAGAGACGGGGTTTCACCATGTTAGCCAGGATGGTCTCAATCTCCTGACCTCGTGATCCGCCCGTCTCGGCCTCCCAAAGTGCTGGGATTACAGGCTTGAGCCACCGCGCCCGGCCAGCATAGTTACTCTCACACCACAAGAGAAATAGAGTGTATGTGTTTATTTGGGTTGATCAGCGTTTTATTGCTATTACATTCCCAGAAAATTTTATAAATGAATGAAAACCAGCTTAGTCTAATCATGAGTTTAGTATATATGTATTTACTTATTTTATACATATATATTACATATGAATACATTATATGTACAAATTTAATATACATATTTAAGGTTTCTGATGCTGTACGTTTTAGACTGGTATATAGGCTGAGCTTTGTTTTTGTTGGAATCTCTCTTGCACAGAAGATGGTACAAATGCTTTGTAGCATATATGTCCACTTGAAGCATTTAAGGCTAACTTTAAAAATTGAAGTTAGTGTGTAGAGAATTTAGGCAGGGCTCTTGCTGGTCCAGTTTTTGTGCAGTAAGGATTTCCTGACCCTCACAAACCTGTTATTGAGAATCCATCATCCCCTTCCTTTCACTCTTCCTGCCTTAGTAACTATCCATTATTGCCAGTACCTGTTCCTGTTTCTTCTTTCCAATAAAAGGTTGTATATCTTGTGGCTTATTATTCTGCCTATAGCTCGGTTTCTGTAATCATTGTTTTTGGGAAGGGGCAAGAAGCTAAAACTGTCTCTGTGTATGCCATGGACTATTTTAATAGAAGTAAAGATAGTGCTGGATAAGTGAAAATAATTCTAGACTGGGAATCAGTAGACTAAGCCTCTATTTTTCATTGCTAGTAACCAGCTGTGTAATCCATGAAAGTCCATCTTGGTTAAAATGAGGTCACAGAACAAGTGATTACCAAGGTCATTCCCAGATTTAATGTTCTTTTTATGATTAATTCATTTTACATTTAGTAG
Organism: Piliocolobus tephrosceles; assembly: GCF_002776525.5. Taxonomy (NCBI): domain Eukaryota; kingdom Metazoa; phylum Chordata; class Mammalia; order Primates; family Cercopithecidae; genus Piliocolobus; species Piliocolobus tephrosceles. The sequence continues at coordinate 158,550,239 of NC_045435.1, read as the reverse complement.
GTGCTGGCTTATGTGCCAACACTAGTTTAAAGATGTAGAGATAAATAAGTTTCTGGCCTTGACTGAGACCCAGTGAACAATGACAATATAATGTGATTAAGTGCTATAATAGGAGAATGTGTAAAGTGCTTTTTCGACAGATTAAGGGAGGATAATTAAGAAAGGCTTCCTTTTGGAGGTCATATTTGAATTGATTCTCGAAGAATAATTGACCATGCAAGGCAGGAAGAAGGACATTCTAGGAACAGCAAATCATGGAGGACGAGTAAGCATTGCATGTTTGGGAATGGTCAGTGGTGGATGAGAATGGAGTATGGAGTTCTTGGAGAAAGCTTAGTGAAATGTGATTTGGGGTGGGAGACAGGTAGGTAGGGGCTAGATTCTGGAAGGCCTTATGTGTCATTCCAAAGTCTTTGGATTTTAAACCTGCTTCAAGGGTTTTCAAGAGAAAGGCATATAATCAGACTTGTGTTTTAGAAAGATCACATGGTGGCAGCGTGGAAGATGAATTGATTAGGTAAGGATGGAGATAAGCTAGAAAATTCAGAATTCGGGGTGAACAATGATGAAGGTTGAACTAAGGCAGGAGTAGTCATACAAATAAAACCTGAAGGGGTGGAATTAGCAGATTTTTATAGACTACATACAGGGAGAACAATTGGATATGGAATGGAGGTGAAGAGTCCGGGTGGTTTGAAGGTATTTAGTTTGAATGAATGATAGTGTCAGTACCAAGAGAATAAGGGATGCAGGAGGAAGACCAGACTTTTAAGTGGGGATTTATGGGAAATAAAATTTATATTTGCTTATGTTAAGCTTGAGTTATCTGTGGGTTGGCAAAAGAGAGATGAGAGTCCTAGTAGGCACTTAGATATTGGGTCTGAAGTTCAGGAGAGAAAGATTTGAGTTGGAGATGCAGATTCAGAAGTCATCAGTTTATGAACAGTAGTTAAAACAGCTTTATGGGCAATCACTCTAGAAAGGAGTATGTAGGTCAGGTGTTTTTTAGACAGAGTCTCACTCTGTCGCCTGGGCTGGAGTGCAGTGGTGTTATCTTAGCTCACTGCAACCTCTGCCTTCTGGGTTCAAGCAATTTTTGTGCCTCAGCCTCACAAGTAGCTAGGATTACAGGCACACGCCACCGTACCTGGCTGATTTTGTATTTTTAGTAGAGGTAGTTTTTTTGCCATGTTGGACAGGCAGGTCTCAAACTCCTGACCTCAAGTAATCCTCCTGCCTCAGCCTCCCAAAGTACTGGGGTTACAGGTGTGAGCCACTATGCCTGGCCCCGTAGGTGAGTTTTAAAGTTTGAATGACGTCATGTCTGTGTTTCAAAAGGGGAAAGATTAATGATCCTCATAAGATTCTGAACAGCAATTTGTACATATTTTTTTTTTTAGCGCTTGAACTGAAGAGGTACACATTTGTATAGTCAGATTCTCAAAGGGGTCTGTGTCAGTAAGGATTACTAAGGATTACTGAAAGGGAGTAAGGAGAGTAGATCCTATTAAGGAAACATGGGAAATACTAAAATTAATGAGGGGACAGAAGAGGATGTAGAGGAGATGAGGGAGACAGTGTTAGGGGAGAAGGGAGGAGAGCATTTCAAGGAAGAATAATGAACCAAAAGTGCTCACTAGATTTAGGGTTCACAATTTTTGCCTTTCGTTGGAAGACTGATTCTGGTGAGAAGCTTCCATATAGGAATAACTGGATGGGGAGTTGCTCTAGGAAGGGAGGAAGGGAGGAAGGGAGGAAGGGAGGGAGGGAGGGAATAAAGGCATAAATAACATTAGGTATAGGTTACTGGGTGGGGATTATGGGAGATATGTGAGCCAAAGCATTGGAGGGAGAGGAGGGTTTACGTAGGAGGGAAGAAGAAAAGGGTATTGTATGTGTGTATGTGTTGTGGGGGAGTGAGTATGAGTAGGATGAGAGATGGAGAGAGGGAGAATACTTAAATATGTAAACCTCCTGGTAAAATTGGAAGCATGAAAAAATTGACATAAATAGAAATATTCAAGCTTTCATTGGACTTCATTTCATCATGTTTATAGAAAATTTTAACATACAGGCCAGGTGTGGTGACTTACACCTGTAATCCCAGCCCTTTGGGAGGCCAAGATGCGTGGATCACTTGAGCCAGGAGTTGTGGTCCCAACTACTCGAAGGCTGAGTTAGGAGGATTGCTTGAGCCCCAGGAGGTTGAGGCTGCAGGGAGCCATGATCATGACACTGCACTTCATCCTAAGCGACTGGGCAACAGAGTGAGACCCTGTCTCCAAAAAAAAAAAAAAAAAAAAAAAGAAAAAAAAAAATTTCAACATACAAAAGTAGAATAAAACTCTCACATACCTATCATCTCCACATGATACCTAATGAAAATTAATAATACCCAAATGCAAGGCTTTTGATACACCCTTTATAGACCTAGCCATATGTCTTGGAATCATCAAATTTTACAGCTTGAAAAGAATGTAGACATTAATAGCTTTAAGAAACTGAGAGCCAAATCACTTAGAAGCACACTATTATTATATATGACATTGTTTTACTCAAAATTTGTCAGACTTGCACAGTTATAGAATTACTGATTGTAGTGGATACCATGATGCAATACCCAAATTCCCACTTAAGGATTAAAGAAGTTGATTCTCTTAGCTAGTGTGTGTGCTGCTGAGGCTATGAGACCTGTCTGGGAATCATCCTTGGCTGAAGAGAGCAACTCAGTCATGGTCACATGGTTTTGCTGTGAGTAGCGTGCATCCAGGTTTTGGTTCATTTAAGTACCTGGCTCCTTGGGCCCAGCATAGGACAACCCTAAGGAGTCATTCAGCTTTACAGTTTCTGTTGGGTCATCTGAGGTCTCTTTTGTGAGTACATCCCAGCCCCTTCCTTCCTTCCTTTACAAGTGATAATCCTGAGAGAAAGCCTTGATGAGCTTTCTGCACACTAACCTGTCCTTAAGGTTTGCATGCCTAGGAATCTGACTTCTAACAGTGTCTAACTTTATACTTCTTTTGATTTGAAACAGAGGAATGACTTGCTAAACTTTCGAAGATTTAACATGTCTCATTTTCTCATGTTTGTGAGACATATCCAGGTAAATGTTGAGTAATAATATAGTGAAAGAAAATGATTACTTTGTACAATGCCAAACATACAGAAAACATTCATCATTAGGACATGTTTTGGGATGGAACAAAAAGTAGAATACTTTCTCAAACATATTGAACAAATCTTGGCATATAATTGGTCTCTTTTCCCTCCCATCATTGTTAGGGTTCTGTTGCCTCATTTTTACCTCCTTTTATAAATTAAAAGGGTATCCCCCTGCCAGTTTGAGATCAGACTTATACTCTTTTTTGGCCTGATTTGGGTTATTTAAAAATATGGACAGGCTGGGCATGGTGGCTCACTCCTGTAATCCCAGCACTTTGGGAGGTTGAGGTGTGCGGATCACGAGGTCAAGAGATCGAGACCATCTTGGCCAAGATGGTGAAACCCCGTCTCTACTAAAAATATAAGACTTAACTGGGCGTGGTGGTGCATGCCTGTAGTCCCAGCTACTCGGGAGGCTGAGGCAGGAGAATCGATTGAACCCGGGAGGTGGAGGCTGTGGTGAGCCGAGATCACGCCACTGCACTCAACAGAGCGAGACTCCCGTCTCAAAAAAAAAAAAGACATGTTTTTTTCTTTTTGGTCATCCTGTAGAAAATGGAAAGCTGTGAAGTGTATCTGAAACAAATATGGTTGGATTGAGTCTTTATGGAAAGGCCTTGCACTTCAGTCACACAGTAGAGTGACTATAGTTAGCAATTTTTTTTTTTTTGGAGAGGGATTTTTTGCTCTTGTCTCCCAGGCCAGAGTGCAGTGTTGCGATGTTGGCTCACTGCAGCCTCTGCCTCCTGGGCTCAAATGATTCTCCTGCCTCAGCCTCCTGAGTAGATGGGATTACAGGCATGTGGCAGCCACCACACCCAGCTAACTTTTGTATATATATATTTTTAAGTAGAGACTGGGTTTCACCATGTTGGCCAGGCTGGTCTTGAACCTCTGACCTCAGGTGACCCGCCTGCCTCAGCCTCCCAAAGTGCTGGGATTATAGACATGAGCCACCACCCCGCTGGGTTTTTTTTTTTTTTTTTTTTAATGGAGTCTCGCTCTGTCACCCAGGCTGGAATGCAGTGGTGTGATTCTGGCTCACTGCATCTTCCGTCTCCTGGGCTCAAATGATTCGTGCCTCAGCCTGAGTAACTGGGATTACAGGCACCCACCACCACACCCGGCTACTTTTTGTATTTTAGTAGAGATGAGATTTCACCATGTTGGCCAGGCTGGTCTTGAACTCCTGACCTCAAGTGATCTACCCACCTCGGCCTCCCAAAGTGCTGGACCGCGCCTGGCCAGTTAACCATGATTTATTGTATGTTTCAAAACATCTAGAGGCTGGGCGCAGTGGCTCACGCCTGTAATCCGAGCACTTTGGGAGGCTGAGGCAGGTGGATCACCTGAGGTCAGGAGGAGTTCAAGACCACTCTGGCCAACGTGGTGAAACCCCATCTCTACTAAAAATATAAAAATTAGCCGGGCGTGGTGGTGCGCGCTTGTAATCCCAATTACTCAGGAGGCTGAGGCAGGAGAATCGCTTGAACCAGGGAGGCAGAGGTTGCAGTGATTATGCCACTGCACTGCAGCCTAGGCGATAGAGTGACACTGCGTCTCAGAAAACAAAACAAAACAAAAACAAAACCGATGATATCTAGAGGAGTGAATTTGGAATTTTCCCAACACAAAGAAATGATAAATGTTTGAGGTGATGGATATTCCAGTTAGCCTCATTTGATTGTTACTTGTCATATGCTTATGAGAATATCACATGTAACCCCATACATATGCACACAAATTATATACCCATAACCATTTATAAAATAAGCAACCCCCTCACAAGCAACAATAACAACAACAAAAAAGCGAGCCATGCCCTCATGGTGCAGGAAAGATTTGCCTGGCAGAATCCAAGACTACATTCCTGTGCAAAATAGTAGAAGATTTTTCTGTTTGCAGCATTTCAGAGTGCCTTTCCAAGATTAACTGTGCCTCTTGTCATCCATTCAAATGTTTTGTCATTGCCTAAGTTACCATGTTGTCTTTTGATCAAGAGCTTCACAGCAGTGTGATTCGGCTGGCAACAAAATTATTTTTGCTGTTAATAAAGGTTTTCTTTTTTTTCTTCTGTATTTTCTTCTGTATATATGACTGTAGCTATACTTAGATCAGTAAAGTTATCTGGGCCATTTGGAAAGCAGTTGCTGTTGAAAAGGATGTTATTTAATAGTAATTGCTGAGGAAACTGGTTTTAGAATCAGTGAACTTAGAAAATTTTCTATTTAAAAACTTTTTTGAGGTTTTTTTTTCATTATTACACTTTAAGTTCTGGGATACATGTGCAGAACGTGCAGGTTTGTTACATAGGTGTACATGTGCCATGGTGGTTTGCTGTACCCATCAACCCGTCATCTAGGTATTTTTCCTAGTGCTGTCCCTCCCTTAGCCCCCCACCCTCCCGACAGGCTCAGATGTGTGATGTTCCCCTTCCTGTGTCCATGTGTTGTCATTGTTCAACTCCCACTTATGAGTGAGAACATGCGGTGTTTGGTTTTCTGTTCTTGTGTTTGCTGAGAATGATGGTTTCCAATTTCATGGTTTTCTGTTCTTGTGTTAGTTTGCTGAGAATGATGGTTTCCAATTTCATCCATGTCCCTGCGAAGGACCTGAACTCATCCTTTTTTATGACTGCATAGTATTCTGTGGTTTATGTGTGCCACATTTTCTTTATCCAGTAATTTTTTGAGTATTTTAAGATAACTGGTTAGTGTTCTTATTCTTGTTTCTTTAGCAATAATTTTAAAGTCTCATGAATGTTATTATTCCATTTTAGCAAGTGAAGTTTTGTCACCTTTAATTCTTTTTCTTTTGCCTTAAGAGCTTGCTTGTTTGTTTTTTTGGTAGAGTCAGGGTCTCATTTTGTTACCCAGGCTAATCTTGAATTCCTCCTGGCTTCAAGCAATACTCCTGCCTTGGCCTCCCGAAGTGCTGGGATTACAGGTGTGAGCCACCACTCCCAGCCCTCTTGAGAACTTAATATTGAGTTTCTCTGGCTGCTTTTTATTCCTGTTTTTGGTGTGGGTCAATTTGTTGGGAAGCAAATTTAGGCTCTGATGGAAAGCATATTTTATTGAGTTACTGTGTAGATATCTCTTCTGTTTGATGTGTGATGTGGTTCTCATCAACAAAAGCAGAAAACTGTTTCCTGTTTTTTGTAGGTTGCCACATATTTTATAGCTGTTGGAGTTTGTACTGTTAATTTTCTCTTTCATTAGTTTGGAAAAGTTGGTGGAGGGTATTACAAAAACTGGTTTTTTTCCATTTCAAATTTTCCCATATATTTAAGTATTATAAGATTTGAGTCTTCTTGTGGATACCTTGACCATTTAAAATTCTGGTTTCTGAGAATGCATCTTGGACAAATGATATGATGGTTTTAATTATAAATCATCACCTGCATGTGTCCATTTTTTGCTTTCTGTTAGTGGCATTTCATGATGTTCATGTGAGTCTTCATTAATTTTCCTTCATCCTCATGAATCTTAAACAAAAGGTTTATGTAAAATTATTTGCATTATTTGAGGTTATTGATTAGTTAGTCCTTGCTGTCATAGAAGCATGACCAGACGAAAAAGAATTGTGGAGAGAGGCTGTTGGTAAATACAGAATGTTTTGATTCTGAGAATTTTTTTGTGCATATGACATTTAAATTAGAATTATATGATGCATTTTTGTCAAAGGCCAAAGTTAAGCCATTGAGGTAGTTTAATTCCTTGATAATTTTTTTTTTCTGTAGAACAACTAAACCATTTTTCACTTTTACCAAGTTTTTATTTTACTGAAATTTTCATTGGGAATTCTTTTGCATGTGAACTTTAAAATGAGGATTTGATTGATAAAGTCTCTTGTTACTCATGTTTAATTTGTCCATGTTACATTTTATGATAATTTTTGCCATTTTATGATCATTATTATTGCCAGGTCCAGTGTTCACAGGTTTATTTTTAGTTGTTAACAAATTTTGTTAAGTATTAGCCATTATCAATTTTATTTTTTCCTGTGCCCCTTTCCCTCATTTCCATAAACTTAGTTTCTCTCATAATCTGGTCAAAATATTTGTGACAGTAAATAGTTGTTAGAATGGAGAATAAAAAAAATCTTGCTTCAGAAGTGATTAAGACATAATTTACTTGGTGGTCTCTACATCAGCCTAAAATTTGTAGTACAGCCACCTTTACCAGTAGTATTTTGAAGTGAGTGAATTACTAGTTGCTTTATTGAAAACTGGGATCAACTATGTATTTAGGAGAGTTTTCCAAGAGTACTATTAACCTTGTTTGTCTATGCTAAGGAGGAGTGCCCATCTCTTTTTTTTTTTTTTTTTGAGACGGAGTCTCGCTCTGTCACCTGGGCTGGAGTGCAGTGGCCGGATCTCAGCTCACTGCAAGCTCTGCCTCGCGGGTTTACACCATTCTCCTGCCTCAGCCTCCCGAGTAGCTGGGACTACAGGCGCCCGCCACCTCGCCCGGCTAGTTTTTTGTATTTTTTTTTAGTAGAGACGGGGTTTCACCATGTTAGCCAGGTGTTTCACCATGTTAGCCATGTTAGCCATGGTCTCGATATCCTGACCTCGTGATCCACCCGTCTCGGCCTCCCAAAGTGCTGGGATTACAGGCTTGAGCCACTGCGCCCGGCCAGAGTGCCCATCTCTTGTGTAGAGACAGGGGCAATAAGTTTGAGACTTAGTTATGGTTTATTTATTTTAGCGCTATTTGCCTCTCAAACTTAAGCTGCTTCAAACTTACGCTGCTCTGTAAATCTTGATGCTGGCTGGCAGTGATTCTTGTCAGGGGTATGCATGAAGATAAATGCCAGTCAATCCAGGTTCTAGTTTTGGCATGTTAATGCTGTAATTATTTGAATGATCTGTGTTAAATGTGTTTTAATAAGAGGGAAGGTTTATTGCTCTAAAAAGCATGTTGATTCAAAAAAAAAATTACTTAAAAAAATTTTTTTTTTTTGGTGACTGAATTAAAGCCCCTTCTGGGGCCTTAAAACTTACTTTTTTTAAGATGGAGTCTTGCTCTGTCGCCCAGGCTGGAGTGCAGTGGCGCGATCTTGTCTCACTGCCCTCACCATCTCACTGCCCTGGGCTCAGACAGTTCTGTTGCCTCCTGAGTAGCTGGGATTATAGGTGCCCGCCACCATGCCCAGCTAATTTTTGTATTTTTGGTAGAGACAGCCTGGACCATGTTGTCCAGACTGGTTTCGAACGCCTGACCTCAAGTAATCCGCCCACCTCAGCCTCCCAAAGTACTGGGATTACAGGATTATAGGTGTGAGCCATTGTGCCTTGCCCAGTTTTTCTTGTAAATCTTTTCTTCTTCTTCTTTTTTTTTTTTTGCTGGCATGTACATTTAAATATTTTATTTTAAGTTTTATAGGTACATAGTAGGTGTATGTATTTGTGGGGTACATGAAATGTTTTGATACAGGCATGCAATGCGTAATCATGTAAAATCCCCTCGAGTATTTATCCTTTGTGTTACGAACAATTGTACTCTTTTTAGTTATCCCATATACTCTTTTAATTTTAAATGTACAATTATTAGTGACTATAGTCACCCTGTTATGCTATCAAATACTAGGTCTTATTCATTTTTTCTATTTATTTTGTAGTCATTAACAATTAAATCTTAATCTGGTTTAAAAATTTATGATGTCTGGATTTGCTTTTTGAAATAAAGAACAGAAGATGAGTAGGTGAATTAAATGTGGCATAATCATGATAATTATTCTGGGTTATGAGTTATATGGAGGTTGCTTGTGTTCTGCTTTTGTTCGACAGTCTCCATAATAAAAAGATTCACTTATTAAGAGCGTTAAAAAAATCTGATATTAAGTATCTTAGTAAATTAATTATCAACAGTTATATTTTCCCAGAAATTACAAAAATTAGCATTGTGGTATCCTAAAACTTATGTCTTAGCTTTAAATTTAAAATTGACTGACTTGGGGAAAAGCAGTTAAGAAGAGGGAGAGTAAATCGGTAACTAAACAAAAATGAAAATGTTGAGGCACAAAAATGAGTATTTTTAGGGTCAATATCACATTATTTGTTTAGACAGAGTACATAAGTATTCATTTAGTTATATATGATGAAAAGGAAGGTAATCGTGAAGTATTGCAGATAAGATTTCAAGGCAATGCAGTGAGACTTTTTTTTTTGTCATGGAGTTTATTTATTTATTTTTTTGTCATGGACTTCACTTTTTTTTTTTTTTTTAAGTCTGGACTTGCGCGGTGGCTCATGCCTGTAATCCCAGCACTTTGGGAGGCCGAGGCGGGCAGATCACCTGAGGACCAGGAGTTCAAGACCAGCCTGGCCAACATGGTGAAACCCCGTCTCTACTAAAAATACAAAAAATTAGCCAGACACAGTGGTGCGCATCTGTGGTCCCAGCTGCTTGGGAGGCTGAGGTAGGAGAATTGCTTGAACCTGGGAGATGGAGGTTGTGGTGAGCCGAGATCATGCCACTACACTCCAGAGTGGGCAACAGAGCGAAGTCTGAAGGTGTGTATTTTGAGCGAGTCTTTTTTTGTACTTGTGGAACACAGTCTATGCTAAATCAAACCTTTCCTTAAACGCTTCATGGTTTTTATAGGAGAATCTACCAATGACTGATGTATTTCCCCTTGGTGCATATTGCCCATCCATTTTATTTTCTAGGATAAGATGCATTTTTTCCCTCCCTTCCTTCCTTCCTTCCTTCCTTCCTTCCTTCCTTCCTTCCTTCCTTCCTTCCTTCCTTCCCTCCCTCCCTCCCTCCCTCCCTCCTTCCCTCCTTCCTTCCTCCCTCCCTCCCTCCCTCCCTCCCTCCTTCCTTCCCTCCTTCCCTCCCTCCCTCCCTCAACAAATTTTTTAACAAATTTAAGTATGTTAACAAATTTAAGTATGTTGTCTGATATTTCTTAAATTGGAGGTGGGGGGTTCCTTAGAGACATATAGTTAGATATTTGGTTAACCGTGATCCCAGCTAAGAAACCCCTGAATGACTCTTTTCTATTTCTCACATCATTGGAGTTGCCTTCATTGTGAGGTGTATAGAGAACCCTTGGGGAAACTTTTAAGAGTTAGGATGGTTATCTGAGTGCATAAAGAAAGTTTGCCAATGGGCATCTTTAATATTTAAGTTTCAGATATTTGTGGTGGGGAGTGGTGGGCAATCTGTGGAGCTAATAAGTGAGTTTTGGTGTCTTCTAACTTATTTTCATTTCTCAACAGTTGGCATGGTTACTCTTCTAAAACCTCATGGAAGACTAAAGACATGTGGAGTATGAGTCCTTTAAGGTGCTCCATGGTTTGGGAAGGTTTTGATTAACATATTAGCTGGATTATTCCTGTGAAGAGAAACTTCTCCATGATTTGGTTATTTGGTGGTATATTTCTTAAAGTTAAATTAGGACAAATACTTGATTCTTGCTCTTATTTACTAGTTTTCAGACTCATGAGCTGCTTCACTAGTATCCTGAAACTGATTTTGTTTTCTTTTTTTAAAAAAAACTCAGATTTGAACATGCTTCATTTCATTGCGTTTATGTATTGTATTAGTCTGTTTTCATACTGCTATAAAGAACTACCTGAAACTGGGTAATTTACAAAGGAAAGAGGCTTAATTGACTCACAGTTCAGCATGGCTGGGGAGGCCTCAGGAAACTTACAATCTTGGTGGAAGGCAAAGAGAGGAAGCAAGGCACCTTCTTCACATGGTGGCAGGAAGGAGAAGTGCCCAGTGAAGTGGGGAAGAGCCCCTTGTAAAACCATCAGATCTCGTGAGAACTGATTTTCACAAGAACAGCTAGGGAAGCTGCTCCCGTGATTCAGTTATCTCCACCTGGTCTGTCCCTTGGCACCTGGGAATTATAGGGATTACAATTCAAGGTGAGATTTGGGTGGGGACACAAAGCCTAACTATATCATGCATGTTTAGATTCTCTCGTCTTTGGTCAGTGGGAACCTCTTCAGGTTTGCCCCTGAGTCTTGATTTTGATAGTTGCTATGCTTTCTGGCATAACAAGGTGATCAAAACTCCTCTTGTACAGTTCATGGCACAAACTTGAAATTAGCCATTTGTCCAAGAAGCTCTGATTCTTTTGAAAAGGCAATTGTTTTTCAATCCTGTCATCTGTATTCATTGCTGCTGAGGTTGTTTCTTGTTTCCAGGCCTTTTCAATGGATAGTGCTAGGAAATGCACACACACATAGTGCTAGGAAATAAGCACATACACATATAAAATTAAAGCATGAGTTCATAGTGGTAAGTCCAGTTGAACTTCATTTTAGGGCTATAGGATTTATATTTATATTTATAATTTATGTTTATATTTATATTTATTTGAGACGGAGTCTCGCTCTGTTGCCCAGGCTGGAGTGCAATGGTGTGATCTCAGCACACTGCAACCTCCACCTCCTGGATTCAAGCAATTCTCCTGCCTCAGCCTTCCGAGTAGCTGGGATTACTGGTGCCCACCACCATGCCCGGCTAATTTTTTGTATTTTTAGTAGCAGCGGTTTCACCATGTTTGCCAGGCTAGTCTTGAACTCTAGGGCTGCAGGATTTTTTTTTTTTTTTTGAGACGGAGTCTCACTCTGTCACCCAGGCTGGAGTGCTGTGGCCGGATCCTGGCTCACTGCAAGCTCCGTCTCCTGGGTTCACGCCATTCTCCTGCCTCAGACTCCCGAGTAGCTGGGACTACAGGCGCCCGCCACCTCGCCCAGCTAGTTTTTTGTATTTTTTAGTAGAGACGGGGTTTCACCATGTTAGCCAGGATGGTCTTGATCTCCTGACCTTGTGATCCGCCCGTCTCGGCCTCCCAAAGTGCTGGGATTACAGGCTTGAGCCACCGTGCCCGGCCGGGCTGCAGGATTTTTAATGTAACCTTTTCTCTTTTACAACTTTCCTCCTTCTTCCTACTGGAAAAAAAAAAAAAAAACAAAAAACCAAGTCCTCAAGGCATTAACATTGACTTTTTATCCCACAGTACGCACTAACACTTCTATTATAATTATTATCAGCACTGCCGCCAACAGTGTGGTTACTGAAAATAAGAAAAATGAGGATCCCAAGGATTGAGCCAATTTTGTGTGTTATAGTCATTTGAAATAGTCACTCTTTGGATTGTATGCCACCAATTTGATATAAAATTAAGGTTGTTTTATTTTGGTTTTTAGAGATTTTGTGTAACATTTTCGTTTTGTTATACTATTATATAAAATATTTACATGGTTTGAAAATAAAATCTATAAGACAGATTAAACTCAGAGTAATGTTTTCCTATTTCACTTTGTTCTGTCTCTCCCTCCCAATTGGTAGCCCTTTTATTTTGTTTTTGAGACAGGTGCAGGCTCTGTCACTCAGGCTGGACCACAGTGGCGCAATCTCTCCTCACTGCAACCTCTGGTCCAGGCTCAAGCCATCCTCTCAACTTAGCCTCCTGAGTAGCTGGGACTACAGGTGCATGCCATGGCTATATATTTTTTGTGTGTGTGTGGAGATGGGATTTTGCCGTGTTGCCCAGGCTGGTTTCAAGCTCCTGAGCTCAAGCTATCTGCCTACGTTAGCCTCTCAAACTGCTGGGATTACAGGTGTGAGCCACCACACCTGGCCCGGTAGTTCTCTTTTTTTTTTTTTTTTTTTAAACTTAGGGTTTATCCTTTGAAATGTATATATAAGGCCGGGTGTTGTGGCTCACGCCTGGGAAGTCGAGGCATGTAGATCATGAGGTCAGGAGTTCGAGACCAGCCTGGCCAACATGGTGAAACCCCGTCTATACTAAAAATACAAACATTACCCGGGTGTGGTGATGGACACCTGTAAATCCCAGCTACTCGGGATACTGAGGCAGGAGAATTGCTTGAACCCAGAAGGCAGAGGTTGTAGTGAGCTGAGATCGCACCACTGTACTCTAGCCTGGGCAACAGAGCAAGACTCTTTCTTGGGGAAAAAAAAAATGCATATATATGTATTTTTTTCCCTTTCTATCCCTTGTGTACTTCCTTAGATGAAGTTAAGGGCACTCTTTAAGGGATCCTTGCATAGGCATTAGGTAGAAGGTTGGATTCTTTAACTATTGGTGCCTTGTCTTAAAGTGTTATTTTTAAATTTTAGAGTTGGGTAACCATCACCACTATCTGATTTTAGAACACTGTCATTCCCCTAAAAAGTTCCACTTTGCCCATTTACAGTTAATGTCTGCTCCACACTCTCAGCCCCAGGCAACCACTGATTTTCTGCTTTTCTGTCATTTCTGGGCATTTTATATAAATGGGATTATGCAATAATGTACTCTTTTGTATGTGCTTCTTTCACTTAGCAAATGTTTTGGAAGTTCATGAATATATATTTTGTTTACTCACCAATTTAATGGACATTTGGATTGTGTCTAATTTTTGGCCATTAGGAATCATGCTGCTTTGCACATTCACATACATTTTTCTGTGTGGATTTGTTTTTATTTCTCTTTAGGTAGGTTCCTAGGAGTAGAATTTTACTGGTTTCTATGGTAAATTTGGGTTTTAACTTTTTAATAAACCACCAAACTATTTCAATGTGATTGTACCATTTTACATTTTTCCAGCAGTATACAAAGATTCCAGTTTCTTCACATCTTTGTCAACTTTTGGCATTGTCATTTTGAATTTAGCCATTCTTTTTTTTTTTTTTTGAGACGGAGTCTCCCTCTGTCGCCCAGGCTGGAGCACAGTGGCGCGATCTCGGCTCACTGCAAGCTCCGCTTCCCAGGTTCCCGCCATTCTCCAGCCTCAGCCTCCCGAGTAGCTGGGACTACAGGCGCCCGCCACCTCGCCTGGCTAGTTTTTTTTGTATTTTTAGTAGAAACGGGCTTTCACCGTGTTGGCCAGGATGGTCTCGATCTCCTGACCTCATGATCCGCCCGTCTCGGCCTCCCAAAGTGCTGGGATTACAGGCTTGAGCCACCGCGCCCGGCGAATTTAGCCATTCTAATGGGTGGTAGTAGTGTGCCATGGTTTTACTTTGACTAATAATATTGAGCCTATTTTCATGTGCTTATAGTCATTCTTTTTTTTTTTTTTTGACGGAGCCTTGCTCTGTCGCCAGGCTGGAGTGCAGTGGCACGATCTCAGCTCACTGCAACCTCCGCCTCCCGGGGTCAAGTGATTCCCCTGCCTCAGCCTCCCGAGTAGCTGGGACTACAGGCGTGCACTACCATGCCTGGCTAGTTTTTTGTATTTTAGTAGAGATGTGGTTTCACCATGTTGGCCAGGATGGTCTCGATCTCCTGACCACATAATCCGCCCACCTTGTCCTCTTAAAGTGCTGGGATTATGGGTGTGAGGCACCGCGCCCGCCAAGTCATTCATATATTTTCTTTGGTGAAATGTTTATTCCAATTTTTGCTTTTAAAATTATATTGTCATTTTACTCATTTGAATTTTTTTTTTTTTTTTTAATCGAGACCGAGGCTTGCTCTGTCTCCCAGGCTGGAGTGCAAGGGCATGGTCTCGGCTTGCTGCAACCTCCGCCTCCTGGGTTCAAGTGATTCTCCTGCCTCAGCCTCCCGAGTAGCTGGGACTACAGGCGTGTGCCACCACAGCCAGCTAAGTTTTGTATTTTTAGTAGAGATGGGGTCTGTTGGCCAGGCTGGTCTTGAACTCCTGAACTGCCCGTCACAGCCTCCCAAAGTGCTGGGATTACAGGTGTGAACTACCATGGGCAGCTTACATTAAGTTTTTTTAAAAAAATGTGATTTGCAAATATTTTCCCCCAGTCTGTGGTTTATTTTTAGTTCTCTTTCTCTCCTCCCCCACCCCCTCCCCCTCTGCCTCCGACTCCGCCTCTGCCTCTCCTCTTTCTTTTTTTCTTTTCTTTCTTGACAGAGTCTTTCTCTGTCTCCCAGGCCTGGAGTGCATTGGCACGATCTCGGCTCACTGCAACCTCTGCTTCTCAGATTCAAGCGATTCTCCTGCCCCAGCCTCCTGAGTAGCCAGGACTACAGGCGTGCGCCACCACGCCTGGCTAATTTTATTTTATACTTTTAGTAGAGACGGGGTTTTGCCACATTGGCCAGGCTGGTCTTGAACTTCTGACCTCAGGTGATCTGCCCACCTTAGCCTCCCAAAGTGCTGGGATTACAGGGGTGAGCCACCACTCCTGACCGTTTTTTCATTTTCTTAATGGTGTCTTTTGAAGCACAATAAGTTTTTAATTTTGAGAAAATCCATTTTACTATTTTTTTTTTCCTTTTTGTGAATTGTGCATTTGATGTCACATCTAAGAACACTTTGGCCAATACAAAGTTACAAAGATTTTCTCCTCTGTTTTCTTCTAGAATTTCTGTATTTTAGCTCTTACATTTAGGTTTGTGATCATTTTAATTTTTGTGTATGTTGTGAGGTAAGGGTGTAAGTTTTTTTTTTGCTTTTGGCATTTGGATATCAAATTGTTTCACATGGTATGTTGAAAATACTCTCCGCATTGAGTCATCTGGGTACCCCTGTCACACAAATTGGTTGACTATAAATGTAATAATTTGTTTCTGGACTCTGAATTCTGTTCCATTGATGCATGTGTCTATACTTTTGTCATTACCGCGCTCTCTTGATTACTATGGCTTTATAGTAAAATTCGGAATTTGGTAGTGTAAGTCCTGTAATTTTGTTGTTTTTCAAAGTTGTTTTCCCAGTCCTCTGTGATTCCATATGAATTTTAGGATCAGCCGGTCAATTTCTTTAAGAAAAAAAGCTGCCTGGGAATAAAGATTGCATTGAACTTAGAGATAGATCAATTTTGGGGAAAATTGCCATCTTGACAATATATTGATAGTCTTCTAATCTGTGAACATGAAATGACTGTTTAGATACTCTTTAATTTCTTTCAGCTGTGTTTTGTAGTGCTGAGTGTAGAATTCTTTGTTAGAAGTCTTTGTTAAAGTTTTTCTAAGTATTTTAAGTATATTCTTGATGCTATTGTGAATGGAATTTTAAAAAATTAATTTGTCCATTCCTAGCATATAGAAATGGAAAATGCAGTGGACTTTTGCATATATTGTTTGTGCTGTGACCTTGCTAAATTTGCTTACTGGTACTAGTAGTTTGTGTGTATGCGTTTTTTGAGATTTTCTGTAAGCAGAATTGTGTAATTCATTACTAAAACAATTTTACTTGTTTCTTTTTAGTCGTGATGCCTTTTTTTTTTCTTTTTCTTTTGAACCTTACTGCACCAGCTAGAACAAGTACAATTTTGAAAAGCAGTGGCAAAAGCAGGCATCCTTTCTTTGATCCTGATCTTTGGAAGGAAAGCGTTTTTACCTTTAAGTAAAGTTGGCCTTAGATTTTTTATTGATGCCCCCCACCGTCAAGTTAAAGATGTTCAATTTCTCATTTTTGAATGTGTGTGTGTGTGTGTTTGAATAGGTATTGTATTATATGTTGTGGGATTCTCTTGAATGTTTTGTTAAGGATTTTGTCGTATTTATGGGAGATTTTGGTTTGTCTTTTCTCTTTTTTCTTTTTAATTTTTTTGAGATGATTTTGTTCCCCAGGCTGGAGTGCAGTGGCACAATTTCACCTCACTGCAACCTCTGCCTCCTGGGTTGAAGCGATTCTCCTGTGTCAGTCTCCCAAGTAGCTGGGATTTACAGGCATGCGCCACCACGCCCGGCTGATTTTTGTATTTTTAATAGAGATGGGGTTTCTGCATATTGGTCAGGCTCGTCTCGAACTCCCCATCTCAGGTGATCCGCCCACCTTGGCCTCCCAGAGTGCTGGGATTACAGGCGTGAGCCACTGTGCCTGGCGGTTTGTATTTTCTTTAGTCTGGTGGCCTTATTTTCTTTCATGGTAGTTACTGGCCTTTAAATATGAGTTGGGAAGTGTTTTCTCCTCCTCTGTGTTTGAGTGTTCTTTCTTTTTAATTATTTGTTAGCATTTACCAGTGAAGATGTTTAGCCCTGGAGTCTCCTTTTGAGGAAAATCTTCAGTAACTATTTAAAACTTTTATTACAGGTCTATTCCATTTTAAAACTTTTTCTCCAGTCAATTTTGGTCATTTGTGTCTTTAGAGATATGTGTCCATTTCATTGAAGTAGTCTAAAATTGTTGGCATAAAGTTGTTCATAGGACTTCCTTAATTCTTCACGTTTTGTAGGGCACTGGTGATACTCTGACTCCTTTCATTCCTGATTTTGGTAATTTGTATTTTCTTTTTTTCTTTGATCTTTTACAGTGACCAACTTTTGGTGTTATTTTTTTTTCTCTTTGGTTTTTCTGCTTTCTCTTGTATTGGTTTCTGCCCTAATCTGTATTCATTTCTTTATTTTCATTTTTTTGAGATGGAGTCTGGCTTTCTCGCCCAGGAGTTCAGTGGCACTATCTTGGCTCATTGCAACCTCCTCCCAGGTTCAAGCAGTTCTCCTGCCTCAGTCTCTTGAGTTGCTGGGATTACAGGTGTTCACCACCCTTGGATAATTGTTATATTTTTAGTAGAGACAAGGTTTTACCATGTTGGCCAGACTGGTGTTGAACTCTTAACCTCAGGTGATCGGCCTGCCTCAGCCTCCCGAAATGATGGGATAACAGGTGTGAGCTACTGTGGCCTGCTCTAATCTTCATTATTTGCTTTAACCTGCTTAGTTTGGGATTCCTATTAAGGTGAAAGAAAGCTTTGGTTATTGACTTGAGTCTTTGCTTTTTTATTTTTTACATTTTCTATTATTACGTGCATACACACATAGACAGTGTATTTTTAAAATGGGCCTTACAATATGTAGTTTTATCACTCAGTTTACAGCTAAATATATTGTGAACATTTTCTCTTCAACAGTTAAAAGAATTGCGTAGCTTGGAGGAAACATAATTTATTTATTTATTTTGTTTGTTTGGTTTTGAGATAGAGTCTGGCTCTGTTGCCCAGGCTGGAGTGCAGTGGTGCGATCTTGGCTCACTGCAAGCTCTGCCTTCCGGGTTGACGCCATTCTCCTGCCTCAGCCTCCCACGTAGCTGGGACTACAGGTGCCCACCACCATGTCTGGCTCCTTTTTTGTGTTGATGGGGTTTCACCGTGTTAGCCAGGATGGTCTCAATCTCTTGACCTCGTGATCCGCCCACCTTGGCCTCCCAAAGTGCTGGATTACAGGTGTGAGCCACTGCACCTGGCCGGAAACATAATTTATTAAGCAATTTTATTGGGGACATTGAGGTATAATTTTTTTTTCCAAGGAGACTTCATTCTTTTTACAATGCTTTTGGAGAAAAGGGGAGTCCTTGTCTTACGTAGCTTTCTATAGATGATGGAAAGTTGCCTTTCCCTTTAGCCTTTTAACTTGCTTCTTTACACCCACCTAATCACCAGTCAAGTAACCCATTTTATGTTTTCCAGTCTCTCTCTCCCATTTGCTTCCAATTTCCTTCCACATGCAGACGGACTTCCATTACTTCAGCACTTCGGTTCCTCCCCTTAAAGAGGCTTTTTTTCCTTTTAAAGAGACTTCTTTGATTTTGATCAGCTGTACTCAAAACTGTATCCTAAGTTTCACATTAGGATTAATCTTTCATAATCTGAAGATATAATTCAGTTGTTTAAAAGAACATATTAAGAAGACCTTGGTAGAATTACATGTTTCAAGAAATACTGGACTCCAGCACAATGGAAATATGGCTTTCTTTTGAAAAAGGTAGTTTTTTGGGGGAGGGTAGGGCAAAGAGGTAAGAAGTAGTTGGTACTGTAAGGAAATGTTAGAGACCATTATGGAAATGTATTCATTATTTTAAAGTGTAAGAGTGGTACATGTAGACAGTAGTAGTTCTGGAGTCTTGGAAGCCATGAGGTGCTCATCCATCACAGCCAGGTAGAAATGCCTGAGGAAAGCAGTGGAAATTGCAGGCTCCTCCTGGGGTCCAATGTTGTCATTTCTGAAGGCCAGGTCTCCCTGAGATGGATGCCCCTTTCTTTTTTAAAATTTATTTATTTATTTATTTTGAGACGGAGTTTCACTCTTAATGCCCAGGCTTGGAGTGTAATGGCACAATCTCGGCTCACTGCAATCTCTGCCTCCCAGGTTCAAATGATTCTTGTGCCTCAGCCTCCCAAGTAGCTGGGATTACAGGCATGCACCACCACGCCCAGCTAATTTTATTTTAGTAGAGACAGGGTTTCACCATGTGGGTCAGGCTGGTCTTGAACTCCTGATGTCAGGTGGTCCATCTGCCTTGGCCTCCCGTGGTGCTGGGATTACAAGTGTGAGCCACTGCGTCCAGCCTCTTCTTTTTTTTTTTCCAGAGTCTCGCTCTTTCGCCAGGCTGGAGTGCAGAGGCACCATCTTGGCTCACTGCAACCTCCGCCTCCCGGCGGAGTTCAAGCGCTTGTCCTGCCTCAGCCCCCCGAGTAGCTGGGACTACAGGTGCATGTTACCACTCCCAGCTAATTTTTGTATTTTTAGTAGAGACGGAGTTTCACCATGTTGGCCAGGATGGTCTCAATCTCTTGACCTTGTGATCTGCCCGCCTCGGCCTCCCAAAGTGCTGGGATTTGCAGTTGTGAGCCACCGCGCCCCGCCCAGTCTCTTTCTTAAAATTTATTATTATTTTTTTAGAGACAGGGTCTTGCTGTCTTGCCCAAGCTGGTCTTGAACTCCTGGGCTTAAATGATTGCCCCACCTCCGCCTCTCGGAGAGCTAGAACAACAGGCATGTGCCACTGTGCCTAGCTCAAGACCTTATTTTCTGATTCAGATTTTCAAAGCTATTAAGTTTCCCACTAAACACTGCTTTAGTTGCATTCTCCAAATTTTGATATGTGGTGTTTTCATTTGGTAAATGTTTCCTCAATTTCTCTTTTGATGTTTTTGGCTTATAAATTATTTTGGTATATGTTTAATTTCCAGATACTTGGGGATTTTTCTGATTTTTTTTTTTTTTTCCCTGTAATTTCTAATTTCTGTTGTGGTTGAACGTACTCTTTGTGTGATTTATGAGAAGAGGTACTACTTTGGGTAGTTGCTGACTATTTGTCTGAATTGGGAACCAAGGAGCAGTTGCAGCTTTGGAGAATAAGGGTGGAGATGGGAACTGGATCTAGTTCCTTTCCCTTCTTGGTTCATATGTATATGTTATTTATAATTTGACAGTTGTGTCAAGTCGGGGGACTACTTGATTTACTGTATTGTCGCAGTTAGGATACCTGTGCTTTATAATTAAACCATGGTCGTTTTGAATTCTGTCAAAAGAATTTGAGCCCAGTATTATACCCTAGTTTTTTTTTTTTCTTTAATAAGTTTAAATATAATTTTTTCCATATTGTATTTTTTTCTAGAAGAATTTGAGTTGAGTAGTACTCCTTTTTCTTTGTTTTAATGTAGTTGAACATAGTTCTTTCCTACTGTAACTCCTTTTTTTTTTTTAAATGAGACAGAGTTTTGCTCTCGTCGCCCAGGTTGGAGTGCAGTGACACAATCGCGGCTCAATGCAACCTCTGTCTCCTGGGTTCAAGGGATTCTCCTGCCTCAGCTTCCCGAACAGCTGGGATTACAGGTGCCCACCACCCTGCCTGGCTAACTTTTGCATTTTTAGTAGAGACAGGGTTTCGCCATGTTGGCTAGGCTGGTCTCAAAATCCTGACCTCAGGTGATCTGCCCACCTCAGCCTCCCAAAGTGCTGGGGTTACAGGCATGAGCCACCATGTCTAGCCTTTTTTTTTTTATTTCTGTTTTTGAGACTAAGTCTCGCTCTATTGGTTAGGCTGAAGTGCAGTGGTGTGATCTCAGCTCATGCTACCTCAGTTTCCTGGGTTCAGGTGATGCTTCTGCCTCAGCTCCCTAGCAGCTGGGAGCACAGGTGCATGCCGCCATGCCTGGTTGGTTTCTTTGTATTTTTAATAGAAATGGGGTGTCACCATATTGGCCAGGCTGGCCTTGAACTCCTGACCTCAGGTGATCCGCCTGCCTCAGCCTTCCAAAGTGCTGGGCTTATAGGCATGACCCTCTGTGCCCGGCCTGAAACTAATTTTGATCTTTTTCTTTAAAGTTTATGATTAGTATACATGTGGTAAAAACTGGTTGAAAAAAAAAATTTTTTTTTTTTTTTTTTTGTGAAGATACTTTTCTACTGATTAATGCCCTCAAGACTATCTTTTATGAGGGCAGGGACTAAATCTCTCTTACTCATATATTTTTCCCCAGTGTCCAGCACAAAATAATCATTATGATTTTGTTCAGAATGTTGTAGCATTGCCATGTTGTTAGGTTGAGGTCCAAAGGGTTTTGTTTTGTTTTGTTTTGTTTTTGAGACAGGGTCTCGCTTTGTCACCCAGGCTGGCGTGCAGTGGCAGGATCATAGTTCACCGTAGCCTCAACTCTAGGGCTGAAGCCATCATCTCAGCCTCCTGAATAGCTGGGATTACAGGCACATGCCACCACACCTGGCTTTCCAAAGGGTTTTAACCCTAATTTGTGCTTCTGGTGTCTGATCTTCACATCTTTAACTTTATAGCCTTTGGAGGAAGAGGATAAGAAGATGGACCAGAACATATTGCTTGGGGAGAGAGAGACAGAATCAAGGATGATTTTGGTTTGAGATAACTGAATGGGGAATATGGCATGAAATAAAGCGAGCTAATTGAGGATTCTTCTGTTTCTTCTAAGATACATTTTTTGTTATCTGGCCTAGTGAGTTTAATTCATCTCAGTTTTGAATAGATTACTTATGTCATCTAAACTTCAGTTTATGAAATGGTAAATTTATTTTACTAAAATCTGTGCTTTCCTCCTTCTCCCCCTTAGGACATTTGCTACAAGATCCTATTGCACCCACCAACTCCACCTGCCAACATTATGTCTGCAAAACTTGTAAAGGCAAGAAAATGATGATGAAACCTTCCTGTAGCTGGTGCAAAGACTATGAGCAGTTTGAGGAAAACAAGCAGTTGAGCATCCTAGTGAACTGCTACAAAAAACTATGCGAGTATATAACACAGACTACACTGGCACGGGATATAATAGAAGCAGTTGACTGTTCTTCTGATATTTTGGCTTTGCTTAATGATGGATCATTGTTTTGTGAGGAGACAGAAAAACCCTCAGATTCATCCTTTACTTTGTGTTTGACACATTCCCCTTTACCTTCAACCTCAGAACCCACAACTGATCCTCAAGCTAGTTTATCTCCAATGTCTGAAAGCACCCTCAGCATTGCTATTGGCAGTTCTGTTATCAATGGTTTGCCTACTTATAATGGGCTTTCAATAGATAGATTTGGTATAAATATTCCTTCACCTGAACATTCAAATACGATTGACGTATGTAACACTGTTGACATAAAAACTGAGGATCTGTCTGACAGCCTGCCACCCGTTTGTGACACGGTAGCCACTGACTTATGTTCCACAGGCATTGATATCTGCAGTTTCAGTGAAGATATAAAACCTGGAGACTCTCTGTTACTGAGTGTTGAGGAAGTACTCCGCAGCTTAGAAACTGTTTCAAATACAGAGGTCTGTTGCCCTAATTTGCAGCCGAACTTGGAAGCCACTGTATCCAATGGACCTTTTCTGCAGCTTTCTTCCCAGTCTCTTAGCCATAATGTTTTTATGTCCACCAGTCCTGCACTTCATGGGTTATCATGTACAGCAGCAACTCCGAAGATAGCAAAATTGAATAGAAAACGATCCAGATCAGAGAGCGACAGTGAGAAAGTTCAGCCACTTCCAATTTCTACCATTATTCGAGGCCCAACACTGGGGGCATCTGCTCCTGTGACGGTGAAACGGGAGAGCAAAATTTCTCTTCAACCTATAGCAACTGTTCCTAATGGAGGCACAACGCCTAAAATCAGCAAGACTGTACTTTTATCTACTAAAAGCATGAAAAAGAGTCATGAACATGGATCCAAGAAATCTCACTCTAAAACCAAGCCAGGTATTCTTAAAAAAGACAAAGCAGTAAAGGAAAAGATTCCTAGTCATCATTTTATGCCAGGAAGTCCTACCAAGACTGTGTACAAAAAACCCCAGGAAAAGAAAGGGTGTAAATGTGGGCGTGCTACTCAAAATCCAAGTGTTCTTACATGCCGAGGCCAACGCTGCCCTTGCTACTCTAACCGCAAAGCCTGCTTAGATTGTATATGTCGTGGCTGCCAAAACTCCTATATGGCCAATGGGGAGAAGAAGCTGGAGGCATTTGCCGTGCCAGAAAAGGCCTTGGAGCAGACCAGGCTCACTTTGGGCATTAACGTGACTAGCATTGCTGTGCGTAACGCTAGTACCAGCACCAGTGTAATAAATGTCACAGGGTCCCCAGTAACGACGTTTTTAGCTGCCAGTACACATGATGATAAAAGTTTGGATGAAGCTATAGACATGAGATTCGACTGTTAAATCAGTGGGTCTTTTAAACCTACTCCTGGTAGGGAAATAGCTACAGTTTTACGGCAGCTATGGTTCTGTTGGTTTAACTTGCCGGAGCTCCTGCATATAGATCACTTGTATCAAGTGTTTTCATTGCTAAGTTATATGTGTTAGTGTCGGGGAAATAGTTTGCAGATAATGGAGGAGTAACCCTACAACTATATGTCCTTAGTTCTTACAGAACCTCATAGTTTGAGAACAAAGCTGATGCAACTGATTTATACAAAATGAACTTTGGCAAGAAAAATAACATTAACCTCATTGTTTATGGCCATGCTTTGTGCATAATCAAAGTTTATGATTAAATGTAAGGAAGTGGTATCTAGTCAGTCCATAAAGATTGTGCTAATTTTTTTGTGGAAAAGTAGCCATTAGTTCAGGAAACTCAGTGCTGCCTTCAGATGCCATTGATGTTTCTCCTGTTGGAAAGCTGATGTGTCCAGCTCAGCCTTTGTGCTGACATCATACCATTTCTGATCATGAAATATTGGCTACTGGTGTATGTAGCAGTTCTTAAATCAGCAGTATTATGAAAAGAAAAAATTCCCCCTCATTAGAATGTTTAAGAAATCTTTTTAAAAAGTAAACAAATTCTGTCAAGACTACAAGTGTTTAGCTGTTTCTCACTCATTTCTAGGGAAAAAATTCTAAATCCCTCCATTTTGAGCAGTGTTCTAATTGGATAAATGAAGTGAAGGAGAGTAGTTTTATTCTGAAGGTAATTAAATTTAGACTAGTATGTGACAGAATTTTTTAAAAATTATAAGAATTTTAGTAATTGGGATTTACTTAAAATAATATTGGAATAATGCCCCCAGACTTGCCCAGATTTATGTGTTGTACTTATTGCCACTGGCCGCCACTTTGACTTTTGTTTTCTATAATAGTTTATTTGCCACAGTCTTTATTTTGAATATGCTCCTAGTTTTTTTTTTTTTCTTTTTAGGGTGCTGTTCATTATGAAGGCGTCTTTTATAGAGGTCTAATAAGAATGCCTTTTTATGAAACCTGTGCATTTAGGTAGTTTGAAGCTAGGAGGATTTTCTTTAGAATGCTCTCTTGCATATAAAGCACAAAGTATGTTTCAGTTTAAATGCACTTCTTCCCGTTAATTTTTATGGGGAAGACGAGTCACAGACATTCTGTTGAAGGGAAATCTAGTCAGTTGCTTCAAAGAGCACAGCCCAAATAAAACAAGGACTGACTAGGTGTAATGAAATAATCTATGATTTAAAAGAAGAGCTGCAGCTTTGACAGTGCTTATTTAAAGAAAAATACTGCTGGAAAATTTCCAATTTCTACTACGTTCACCATCTCTAGTAAGATCCGACATATGTTGAAGTTATGTTTTGATTTGGCACACAGCATGTTCAATGATGGTTACTCGCCTAGTACAAGACATGGAGAAGAAACCTTTGGACACAGAGCAGATGACACCTCCTTCTGTTTTGTAGTGTATCCTGGTGTCATTTTCTGTGAATGTGGTCAGGTAGAGTTTTTGTTGTTGGGTTTTTTTTTTGTTTTGTTTTTTTTGTTTTTGTTTTTTTTTGGTGGGGTGGGGGTGGGCTAAAGCCATAGGAAGAAAAATGTGATGTATGTGTCCAGTATGTACTATTTTGTTTTTGTTTTGCAAGAAGAGTTGAACTATTTTTGATAACAAGAGTAAATGGTGGAAAATGCTTCTTAGTTGTCTTGTCTTTATTTGCTTTCCAAGATTTGGAATTTTATTTAATTGCTTTAAGTATTAGCAGTGTCTTATGAAACATGTATTTACCTAACGTTTGTAACAGTTTTGTGTTGAACCCAGATGCCCTGCTATATAAAGTTGTAAATCTGTTCTTTATTCACTAATGATCACTGCAAAAATGATTAGAAATGAGATTGTACACATGGATGAGGATATATTTTGCAAATCGACCAAACTTTCCTAATATTATGATCTTAAAAAATTCATAGAGTACTTTATTGCTTCCCAAGTTTGATAATCTTGTGTTTTTTTTGATGCATGGGAGGTTGGCAATATAGACAAAGTGGAAATCATTAGTATGTGAGGGACTTGATTGTTATGTAATATTGCCAATGATGAATTCAGGTTGTTTTTAGCACAAGTTTCTCTTTTTTATGCTGGTATTCTCACTGCCACATTTTTGGAAACCTGTATTACACCTTAAATCTATCAATAAATGATAGTTTTCTAATTCTATGTTGTAGAATACTGAGGAGTTTGGGATAGCATGCTCTGAATGGTCTGTATTATATACATCTGGGGAAGAGTAATCACAGTGCCTTGATTTTTATATTATTTTTCTTTATACCACGAGTTATTTAGGAATGCTGACAAATGGCTAATGAGGGATGATTGAGAGATTATTACTGAAGTAAGTGGATTTACTAATTCAACAGGATTTGAAACCACCAAAGAATAGCAGCATTTAATATGACACATCCTTAATTGTTGAGTCCTTGTTATTAATATAAATGATCAAATGATCTTTTACCTTAGGTAATAGTTCTAGAGCTGACCATTTTATCTTTTTGGTTAATTAGGTCTGCATTTCCATGAGGAGTTGTAGTATGGTCCTAGGGATAAAGAATTCCATTTATTTCATTGTATTCTTAGTTAAAACAATTTCATGGTGACCTTGTTGAAGAAGAGTAAAAGTTTTACGGCAATCAGATGAAAAATAAATTGTCCATAACCATATCATAGATAACAAATAGAAGTGCTTTAGAAAATACTAAGTTCAAAGTATAGTATTTTGACCAAATCTAATATTTGGATGGTATTTTGTACTTTTTTAAAAAAAATTAAAAGCTGGGCATAGTGGTGTGTGCCTGTAATCCCAGCTGCTTAGGAGGCTGAGGTGGGAGAATCACTT
The DNA here is from genome assembly GCF_002776525.5 of Piliocolobus tephrosceles. Lineage (NCBI taxonomy): Eukaryota > Metazoa > Chordata > Mammalia > Primates > Cercopithecidae > Piliocolobus > Piliocolobus tephrosceles. The sequence continues at coordinate 158,523,818 of NC_045435.1, read as the reverse complement.
AAGCTCAGGAGTTCGAATCCAGCCTGGGCAACATAGTGAGACCTTGCCTCTTAAATAAAATTTAGGTACCCCAAAACACGCAGTTAGTTACGTATTCTTTTAAAATAATGCATTATAGATGAGGCTAAAGTCTACCTTGATTCCTGTGAACTCCGCCTCATTCACAAACTCTGGTCCTCTTCCCTATCCCCTGAGGAAATCATTTCTCAGTATATTATCATTACTACAGAGACCTTTCTTTGTAGTTTCACATGGGCTCAAAGAGTTATTCTGACATTCAAGCTTGTTTACAGTGTTACAGACATAAAAATGAGGTGCAGGTATGATTAAAAGCATGAGTGTATAGTAATTACCTTAATGAACATGATTCGTATTTGACAACTTTATTTAGTTTTGCTAAAAGGGAAAAACAAAAGTCATGCAGCCTTCTCCAAACACATCTTAACATTTCAAAAAGCCGAGCAAATCTCATTTGATCAATCTAGAGTTTTATAAACACTTTGAATGGTACACAGTGACATAGATAAGATGCAGGGAAGATACATGGAATTTTATTAGTTTGATTGCCTTGGTAATGTTATGCTATTAAACTCATTTCTCACTGAATTAGCATTAAGGTTATGATAATAACCCTTAGCTTTTATCAAGGGGCCTGGAATATGGTAACTTGAAAATTCCAGTTTGGCAGTAATGATTATATTTGACTTTCTTACCAGAAAGTCAAATATATTCTACCTTAATTCCTCAGAATTCACATTCCTTGCATTCAGCTCCAAGAAAGGAGTACAATAACACACATTCTTATAATTCCTGAAAATGTAATAATGTGGGTAAACTATTACAATAGCCCATCTTAAATGGAATGGTATTGATAGATGTACTTTTATAATAGACTTTGTAAGAGAATGGGGTCTTGCTCTGTCGCCTAGGCTGGAGTGCAGTGTCATAATCATAGCTCACTGCAGCCTCGAAGCCCTGGGCTCAAGTGATTCTCCTGCCTCAGCCTCCCAAGTTGGTAGGACTACAGGTGTGCATCACCATGCCCAGCTAAGCTTATTTTTTTGTAGAGACGGAGTCTGTGTCATCCAGGCTGGTCTTTACTCCTGGGCTCAAGTGATCACCTCCTTTGGCCTCCCAAAGTGTTGGGATTATAGGCATGAGTCACCATGCCCAGCCAATAATTAGAGACTTCAAAAACCAAATGAAAGTGAAAGCAAGAGGACTTCAGTAAGGAGAACCAAGGTAAAAAAGCCAAATAGTATATTGTAAAATTGAATTTTATTTTTACTTTTTGGTGAATCTTAATAGTAGTTTAGATCATTATGGATAATAAAACATTTAAACCGTATCTGGCTTCTAAGTAAATTTTTTTTTTTTTTGTATTTCTATCTGAAATAAAATGATTGCTTTTCTTCCTTGGTAAAGGCTGGATGGGATTGGTAGGATATTTCATTTATCACATAAATAATCTTAATAATCTGTGTTTAGGTTATTGAATATTTCCTAAAAATTGTTTTTTTAAGCTTTTAATTATTTTGTGTGAACTATTAAATAGCTGCAGTAGTTACTGCTTTCTGTAACAGTTAAATGGAAGATCAGTTCTAATGAAGATAAAATGACAGGAAACTGGGAGCTTGTGACAGGAGTCCTAGGATTGTTAACTTACTGTACTGTACCTGGTTTATAGCATATTTCCTAAATTCTCCTTTTCTTTTTGCCTACCATAACCCTAACCCAAGGTTCATTTCACTGCTTGGCTTTTATGCCAGCAAGGAGGGAACCAAGGTAGGGTGGAAAGGGAAGCTATTCTTGACACTTTCAGAACTAGTTTAAAAAAAAAAAATCTAGGGGAAAAGCTGATGACTGACAGATGGATATTAAGTTGCTTGGGGGTTTTACTTACATCAGAAATGTCTATTCTTTTTAATAGTTTCTTTTCCAGGATATTGCAGGATTTGGCTGGACTGTGGCCTGATGAAAAATGTAGGATTCTGCAGTGAACACATCTACGGTAAATAATAGCTTTCTTTTACAGGTGTATCATTTTCCATTTCCTTGATATTGAGGTGGATGAAGTATCTGTAGTAATTTTTTGAACATGAAGTAAGGAATAACATTGAGGCCTTAACTTTATTAGCTAGTCTAATATTCCTAGGAGAAAGGAATATATCTGGTAAGAATTTTAATGTATCATTATTCCTTTATGTCTTCAAGCAGGCCTTCTGATAGGAAGTGAAAACAGTATTAACTAATTTGGAGATTAAATACATCATTCAATAGTTCAATGAATAAAAGATAAGTTAAAAGGGATTTTTCCAAGTATGAGTCAAATTCTGTACTTCATTTAAGAAGATTTTTTTTTTTTTTTCTTGAGATCTTATATAAGATCCACAGTCAGGGAGGTTACCAGAGCTTGCCAGCAAAGTTGGAAGGCCCAGTGGTTACAATACCTGAGGATGTAAAGTGACTAGTAGTTTGGCAGGTAACTGTGAAATTACATTAAGCCAGGTAAGTTCAAGATCTTTGAACTCCAGTATACATATAATTAAAAGAAGTCTCTGAGATGTTTTGGCAGTGCTTTTATTACTAGGGCTAAGTCAATTCTGGAGGCCCTCACTACTTTTTCAAGTTCCAGAATTTTTTGACTCAAGTTTTCTGCAAGTGAAGGTTTCTTCTAGGCTCCATAGGAGCCCGGAGGGGACTCGGATGCCAGCCAACACAGAGGCAACTTCAGTCACCTGTGTAGAGAACCGTGTTTGGCACTGCCCCCAAGAGATCCTTGGTACATTCAAGGGTGTAGAGTGCTGACTTTGGAAGGCGATGGTACCACTTCTGAGGAAAAGCTCCGTAAGAGGTTTGAGGCAAATTGGAGGAGTCTCCTAAGTTAAATGTGTATCCAGACCTACTGCTTAAAAACAAAGTTCCTAGTGCAGATACACACTTGGAGAAATCAAAGTCTTTAAAAAGCAGTATGCAAACGAGAACATCTCTTCACAAGAAAGAAACATTTAAAATACACATCTTCGTTTCATTGTAGACACTGGGAGCTATTCTTCATCCACTGATTGAAGCTTTCCACATTTCTCTGGAAGGCTTGCACTTAGTATTTTACTGCCTTTGTTTCCAAATTCAGAGGGAGAGGCAGGTTCATCTGTTTCATAATCTTCAAAACTGAAATAAAGCAAAAATGAATTAACTGATTAAAGTTTTAATGGTTGGGTAGAAATCAATATGGCAAACACGAGCCTCAAGACCAGCCCGCAAAGGTATCTTTAGTTGCTAAATGGAGGCTGTGAGCAACTGAACTGCCCTGAAGGAGACAACACTCCAGAGCAGAAAACACATTCTTCTCCCTGTTCCTTAAAGCTTAAGTCCATGTCAGAATTTGTTGAAAATGTTCCATATCAAGCTTTCCCTATGGTTGTTGGTGGGAGTGAGAGAATTACAGATGGTACAAGGTTAAGAAAAATTTGAGGTCCATAAAGTATGAGCTTTACATGACCTTATTAAAGTGGTTTCCACTCAAAGTGGCAATTTTTTTTTTTTTTTTGAGACAGAGCCTTGCTCTGTCACCCAGTCTGGAGTGGAGTGGCACGATCTTGGCTCACTGCAACCTCTGCTTCCCAGGTTCAAGCGATTCTCCTGCCTCAGCCTCCCCAGTAGCTGGGACTACATCCATGCGCCACCACACCTGGCTAAGTTTTGTATTTTTAGTAGAGATGGGGTTTCACCATGTTGGCCATGCTGGTCTGGAACTCTGGACCTCAGGTGATCTGCCCACTTTGGCCTCCCAAAGTGCTGGGATTACAGGCTTGCGCCACTGGTCGGTCAGTGGCAACTTTCTCAACTCTCAGATTGCTTTATAGCTTCCCTCCGTGGCTTCCAAGTAACACAAATAGACGTTCAAGTGTGTAGGTCAAACTGACTAAAGCCCGTTTATAGATTTCCCATCCTTCTGCTTTGTAGACCTCTACAGCATACCTAGACCTAGATATTCATCCTGGGAAGATGTCCTCTTGCCAAACCTTTTAGGTGTTGCTGGTATCCCCTGAATACTGTATCCTCCAGGCTACCCCTAAGGTTGGCTTTAGGCAGAGATGAAATACTTTCTCTTGGAAATGATGTGGCTGCCTGAAATACTGATAAATATTCTGAGGCTCTATCTCTGAGCCTCATATGTAGATATGTACATCAGAAAAATGTACATCAGTTAGCAATGTTTATTATAGTATTTGACATCACTGGCTTAGCCCTTGCAGGGATCTCCCACAATATTTAAGCAGGAATCTGTGGACATACAGTCCCTTCATCAAAAAGATACCAAGGCCAATTAGTGAGGGAAAATATGCTGAGGTAGGTATATACAGTAGGGGGCACCTATTCAAGTTCCTAAAACGTGTGTGTGTGTGTGTGTGTGTGAAGTTTTTTTTTCTGAGATGGAGTATCGCTCTGTCACCCAGGCTGGAGTGCAGTGGGGCCATCTTGGCTCACTGCAACCTCTGCCTCCAAATTCAAGTGATTTCTCCTGCCTCAGCCTCCCAAGTAGCTGGGACCATGTCTGGCTAATTTTTGTATATTTAGTAGAGATGGGGTTTCACCATGCTCGCCAGACTGGTCTTGAACTCCTAACCTCAAGTGATCCACCTGTCTCGACCTCCCAAAATGCTGGGATTACAGGCATGAGCCACTGTGCCCAGTCAACATCTTTTTGTTTTTGAGATGGAGTCTCACTCTGTTGCCCAGGCTCGAGTGCAGTGGCACGATCTTGGTTCACTGCAACCTCTGCCTTCTGGGTTCAAGCAATTCTCCTGCCTCAGCCTCCCAAGAAGCAGGGATTATGGATGTATACCACCACGCCTGGCTAGTTTTCGTATTTTTTCAGTAGCCACAGGGTTTCACCATGTTGGCCAGGCTGATCTTGAACTCCTGACCTCAGGTGATCCACCCCCCTCAGCCTCCCAAAGTGCTGGGATTACAGGTGTGAGCCACTGTGCCTAGCCTAAGCCAACATTTTTGAATAGAGGTTAGAGGTTTAAACTTTTTAAAAAGCTTACTTGATAGAAAATTGTTCCCATACTGTCAAAAGTTACAGTTTGTTCATTTAATAAAACTACTGCATTCTATTCTTGTTTCCACTCCTCTTCCCCCATCTCCTTGAGGCCTCAATGCGGCATGGGATGTGCTGGATAAGGAGGCAACAGGAGAGGAACTTTCCGCTAACGCAAGTGAAATGGTTGATGGCAGAGCCTCTGTTAGGGGGAACAAAATTCTCAAAACCACTGCTGCTTTCTTGTCAGGATGGGAGCATTTTCTTCCCCTTGGTGCCCTAACTTGCTGTCTGTAAGCTATCAGTGTTAAATACCTCAATGTAGGTTTATGAATAAGGCATATTTTCAGTTAAGTGTGAAGTGAGACTCATTCAGTAAATATTTGAACTCCTATTGCTAAGTGTAAGAGCCAAATGCTAGGATTACAATGATGAAAAAGACCGAAGCAGCACTCTCCTCACATCTCTTGTAGCCTAATGGAGACCTTATGGAGTTAGGGATTAAGTGATTTAGCCTTAAAGCATAGGCTTTGGAGTCAGATTGTAAAAGTCAGGTTCCAATCTGGGTTTGATCACTTAATGTGACTTTGGGCATGTTGGTGAGTGACACCTAATCCTATATTGCAGGAGGGGTTATACATTTTTGTGTATATCATTTCTGAAGAAAACATTTGCAAAAGGAAGTTCATTCAATAACCCTCCTTTGTCAGCATCCTGGAGACTCCTCTTAATTTTGCTGGTTCTCAACTAGGGTGATTCCCCCCCACCAGGGGATATTTAGGAATGTCTGGAGACATGTCTGTGTCTTGCTTGTCACAAGTGAGTGGGTCCTACTGGCATCTAGTGGGTAGCGTGCAGGGATGGTGCTAAACATCCTACAATGTGCCATACATCTCACGATAAAATTACCCATCTTAGAACTCTTGCTCCTTCAATGCTAGTGTGTCCCAGGTTCTGGACTAATAAGCTCTTGTCATTTTGTACTTCCCTGGTAAGCTTAGTCTTTCCCATGGCTTTACTCACCACTTACTCACCTATGGTTTCTAAACTATGTCCAGCCTCAGCCTCTTTCTAAGCTGGAGAACTCCATGTATCCAGCTGCCTACTATATAGATGGCTCTTTCAGAACAGCAGCATGTATAAACTTGAACTCATGCTTCCCACTGCCCTGGTTCTCCCTATTTTAGTCAATGGCACTGTCACCTGCCCACTCAAAGCCAGAAACTCAGTTATCCCAAGTTCCTCTTTCCTCACCTCATTTCAGTTGACCATATGGATACAAGCCTGCCTCTTCCTCCCTCCCACCACCGGCTTCAGTTCAGGTACCATACTTTCTTGTCTGGATTACACTCTTGCCACATATCCTTTGCTACTGCCATACCAGGCTGTTTATGGTGTTGGAATAGGTTATGGTCTTGGGACCTAATGCTACTGTACATGTTTTTCAATTGCCTGAAATGCCCTTTCCTCTTTGACTAGCTTGTGTTCATCTTTTAATCAGATGTCACGTGCAGGTTTCCTGATTCTTGACTCCTGAATTAACCACATACATCTGACTCAGACGTATGTAATGGCTCCCTTATTTGTCTCCCTACTTCTATTCTTGCACTTCCACTACTCTGGCAGAATGGTCTTCAGAAAACCTAAGGGGTAGGGGTTATATCACTCCCTTGCTTAACAATTTTCCGTGGCTTCCCTAGGCCCTGCATGATCTGGCCCGTTAGACTTTGTAATCACATCTCCCTCTGTTGCTCACTATATTCTGGCCACACTAGGCTTTAAAAATCTCCCCAACATACTGTTTCCTGCCTCAAAATCACTGCACACAGTCACATATTTTACTCCCTGCCTGGGACATTTTTGCTGTTTTTCAACCTTTTAGGTCTTGTCACCTACTCAGAAAAGTTCTTCCCTCAGCACCGTAAGTTGCAACTCCTTGTCCATTATTGGTTCATCTTATTTGTCTCCTTCATATTTACATAATTAAATCTGTTCGCCACGTGACTGTAAAGTGTCCGTTTTGTAGCTCACTAATTTCCTTGGGCTATAGTACAGTGATTGGCACTAAGTGCTCAAAATGCATGGCTGAATGAAAAGTGATGTCCTAATGCTCTTGTGAAACAGTGTGTAGAGCTGCCGGGACAGGATTGGAATCAGTAAAATGGTGAGAGTGCAGAATTCATTCATTCATTTTCATTCATTCATTCATTTTAATCTCGCTCTGTCGCTCAGGAGGGCAATGGTGTGATCTTGGCTCACTGCAACTTCCGCCTCCCAGGGTCAAGCCATTCTCCTGCCTCAGCCTCCCGAGTAGTTGGGATTAAGACACGTGCCATCACGCCAGCTAATTTTTGTATTTTTAGTAGAGACGGGGTTTCACCATGTTGGCTAGGATGGCCTCGATCTCCTGACCTCGTGATCACCCCCCGGCCTCCCAAAGTGCTGGGATTACAGGTGTGAGCCACCGTGCCCAGCCTGAGGACAAATTCTTTAACATAGTATTGTCAGCATGAGGGGATATGATGGTTCATGTAATTTGGCCAGCAACACCACTGTCTTTAGAAACTTATTTCCCTAAGTAAGTTTTCCCTTTCAGATGAGCAGTTTCTGGGCAAAAGTATTCAGGCGGGCTCTGCAGATTCCTGGCATGGAAACAGAAAAGCTGGAATGAGCAGAGATAATGACTGGGACATACATGGTTTGACAAAGGATGGCATACAGTTTCAGAGTATTGTCTGGGAGTTATGTTTTGATTCCAGTTTCCAGGATTCTGACTATTTACAGGGACAAAGGAATAGAGTATTTGATTCAGGGATTATCTGGGCAAATATAAGACATATCGTACCTATAGGCATAGAATAAAATGTTCAATATTTTGGCCTGGTGCAGTGGCTCACACCTGTAATCCCAGCACTTTGGGGGAGGCCAATGTGGGCAGATTACCTGAGGCTGGGAGTTTGAGACCAGCCTGACCAACATGGAGAAACCCTGTCTCTACTAAAAATACAAAATTAGCTGGGCGTGGTGTCACATCCCTGTAATCTCAGCTACTCGGGAGGCTGAGGTCGGAGAATCGCTTGAACTCGGGAGGCGGAGGTTGCAGTGAGCTGAGATCGTGCCACTGCGCTCCAGCCTGGGTGACAAGAGTGAAACTCCATCTCAAAACAAACAAACAAACAACAAATAAAATAAAAGTTCCATATTTCTCTAGTTTGAAGTCTATAATGCTTCAGGAATAGAAGTGTGTGATTTATCTTTATACTTTTAAGTTAAAAATAGATATCCTAAGCCACTTACATAAAATGGAGTAGCTGAAATATTTGGAAGGTGGATATTTGGTTCACTGAATTTTCTTAACCCATCCAGTGACCAGAACACCTTTAGTTTCAACTCTTGCTGAAGTTTCCTAATACATACCACTTGCTTTCCTGCCCCAGGAAGTAGATTTCACTTCATTTTTGATGGTTAAAGGAACTCTTGCAGTTCCCCAGAATCATAAGCTATCAATTGTTAATTCTTACTCACTGTGGATGTAGACAGCATAAAAATGTGGGCTAAATATATTGTAATTATGAACTGGAAGGACAGGGTCTCAATTATTACCAAGCACAGTCCCTGGCACAGAGTAGGTACCAGTAAATATCTGTTCAAATAAATTAAAATTGGCTTTGATACGGTTTTGTTCAATGTGGAAAAAAATAAAACATTAATCTCAGGCCCATGTAGAGGCTCCGTTTATTAAGCATTAAAAAGTAATTCTAAACTAGTATATCTGTAATATTATAACTCATGTTTTGGAATATTAATTAATGTCATTCCTTCTCTTTCTTTCTCTATACCCTAATATATACACACAACCCTCCATTATCCCTGTTTCCCTGTTCCTCTCCTACATTCTTCCGCCTCACTGAGGACACTTTGGCTTCATACTTCTCACTAGTTACATTCCTGGACGATTGCTCTGATGGGTTTCTGGCTGGCCTCCTTTACCTACAGTGCCTTAATTTCCAGTGCTGATGGATGTACATGTAGATCTCTGACGGAGTAATTCATATATTTTTAATACAAAGGAAAAAGCTGCCTTTAAAAACATTCAGTAGGAAACAGTTCTAAACTGCCCAAATGTCCAATAACAGGGAAATGGATGTGAGTTACTGCTTGAGAGAACACTGAAGCATTCCAAGTCCTGTTTTTCAACACATTAGTAACAGGTGTCAAAAAGAAATATACCAAGTATAAAATAATGGTTATCCCTGGATCACTGAACCAAGAGTGATTTTAATCTCTGTATTTTCCATTTTTTTCAAGTATTAGTCAAATTGGCAGAAAAGCTTGTTTCTGATTATTGAGGGTCTCGGTTTCTTAGGATAGTAACATGGAAGACCCTTTAGCCTGCTTTACATAATTTCTGTGGCATTTTTAATGTATTCCATTGCATAAACTGTAAGAATGTTAATTATACATGTGGTATCATAACCTGTTATCTTCATATAGGTAACACATTTAGTTGACTTGGATTAAGTAACTGGTACCCTGTCTTTCTGGCTTCTCTTACGAGGGTTGAATTTATATAAATGCTGTTGTATGCTGTGATCACTTTGTGTGCTAGACATGTTAATTTGCAATGTTTACAGCCTCATACTTATGGAAACTTTGGTCTTACTTCACCTCACTGAGATCTGTAGTGATTACTAGGTTACTTACTGAAGACATTACATAACTACCAGTCTTGAAATCAGGAGGTACAGATGCTTAGCACAATGGCTACCTGTGATTGTTGTTAGATGGAGGATTTTAAGTTGTTTTTGAAGGGCTAAATCGTCTGGACCACTGTAGATATCCTTGTAGTGAGGGTGGCTGCTGTATTGCTGTGGTCTGTGTCTTTCAGTAAACATTTGCCGAGGACCTCCTACCTAACAGTCTGCCAGATGCTGGGACTACAAGACTAAGAAAACGTTTTTGCCCCCTGAGGAGCTCACAATCTAATGGTAAAACAAATAGCTCCATTTTTTTTTTTTTAGCATTTATATACCAGACATTGTTAGATTCATTATATATTATCTCTTAATTCTCAGTACAATCTTGCTGTTCATGCAACAGATATTTACTGTGTCAAGCAGTAAAATGTGCCCTAGGAGTGAAGGGAGCAAGATAAGTGATAGAATGCTAATGTTACAGCTGAATAAACTACTTCAGAGAGGTTAGGTAATGTGATCACAAAAGTGGTAGTAATAAACAGCCATTGTTTATTGATTACACAGACACTATGCCTAAGGGCCTTGCATTATATACACTGTCTTATTTAATCCTTAAAACAGCTCAGTGTGGCAAGTGGTACCCTTATTTTTAAAGGCGATGCTGAAGCTTGGATGCCTGAGATTCCATAGCTTCTGTGATAAAGCAAGGATTTGAAGTTAGGTTTGTCTAACTTCAAATTTCATGCTATTAACCACGATGTTTTACATCTATCTATCTATCTATCTATCTATCTATCTATCTATCTATCTATCTATCTATCTATCTAATCTATCTATCTATCCATCCATCTATCTATCTTTTCTTGAGACGGAGTCTTGCTCTGTTGTCCAGGCTGAAGTGCAATGGTGTGATCACAGCTCACTGCAACCTCCACCTCCTTCCTAGGTTCATTGAAATGATCCTCCCGCCCCAGCCTCCCAAGTAGCTGGGATTATAGGCACACATCACCACGCCCAGCTAACTTTTGTATTTTTAGTAAAGATGGGGTTTTGCATGTTGGCCAGGCAGATCTCGAACTCCTGGCCTCATCTGCCTGCCTCAGCCTCCCAAAGTGTTGGCATCACAGGCACCAGGCCCATGATGTTATATTGTATTTCTCCTATATGGAGTAGTAATAGCTACTATTTATCATGAGCCATGTGCCAGGTGTTTACATATAGTATCTTAGATTCTCACAGTCACCTCAGGAAGCTGATGCTTATGCCTTCTGAAACTGAGCCTCAGGAGTCAAGTAACCTGCTCAGCTGGTGAGTGGACCAGATCTGTCTGGCTCCTAAGCCTCTGGTCTTTCTGTGGTACCAACATTCTTCCCTTTCTGATACGAGAGTCTGGCAATTTGTTTGACAGTTAGACTCACCCTAACATATTTGTGATTCTTTCTTGAGATGAAACCCTAGTTGATTTAGCCTTGGGAATTTAGGTCTGGCCTTGCTTTTGCACCAGTTGGTCAGTTGTTATTCCTGTAAACGGGCCTTGTCCTTCCCTTTGTTCACATTCTAGTGCTTGCTCTATAGACTGTGGCTTTTGTAAGCCTCCTTGCCCCTTGGGACCTCATAACCCACATGTGTTCTGTGTAGGCCTTATCTTATCTCCCACAACATGAGAAGTGGGGTATCCAGCAAGCAGCAAGAGCCTCTCATATACAAAGGTCGAATTTCACTACAGCTGGTCTCTGCGTCTCCTCTTGTGACCCCTCCTCACCTGTGCTGCTGTCTGCAACCCCCTGCCTCCTCTTTCTTCCTTCCAGGCACACTGGCACATTACATTCTCTCAGTGCTACCATAACTTGAAAATACTTTTGCTTGAGCCCGTTATTTATTCTCTTTAGATGCCATTAGTTTCTCTTTTCAGATGAACATATGTCTGTTTGTTTAGATCTGCTATTTCTTCTTCCTTTAAAGCAGGTTATAAAACATTAGTAACATTTTTTGTAAAATAAATGATCTAGTTGCGCAGAAATGTCTAGAAGAATATACTCCAAAGTGATAAGACAGCCTGTCTCTGGGTGGTGAATTTTAGGTGTAGATTTTTGTTTACATTCTAACTCTTCTGCAATGAACATGTATTACCCATATAAACAGATAAAGGAGAAAAATAATTTTTTCCCGTTTGTTACAGTAATACAGTACATGCTCGTTACATGAACCTTTATAAATTATAGAACAGTATAAAAAACCAAATTACTTGCAATCCCACAGCCCAGAGTTAATGACTGTTAATATTTTGGGGTGTTATCTTTTAGCTTGTGTATATACTACACACATTTTAAGTACAAACATTATATCACAATTTTGTAATCTTGATTTTTCTATGAAATTAAACATTTTCAAGTACATTTCAATAGCTGCATGTTATGACACATAGATACCATGACTTATTTAACCATTCTATTATTGAACATCTGTGTTGCTTTGAATTTATTTTAGAATTACCTGTGACCAATGCCAACTGTTTAGATGACACAATTCTATCCAAATTTCTGATTATTTACAATAGATACTCAGAATTATCATTAGGGAGTCAAAGGGCACAAATTCAAGTTGTTGCTATATATTGTCAAATTACTTTCCAGGGACATTGGGGCAATATGCTTTTACCAGTAATGTTTGAAAATGCGTGTCTTCCTGCAGTAAGCCTAGAGTGAAGTGTTTCTGCAATTTGCTTCTTCTGTGAGACAGCAGTGAAGACACTCTATTTTAACTGTGTCTGTATGTCTTCCCATCCTGTCTTGCATTCGCCAGTATCCAATAATGCTTAATATACAGTAGGAATGCAAACATTTATTGAATATTATCCTTAACATTTGTGTTTTAAAAATTGTTGCCAATTTAATAAGCTAAAATTTTTTGGCTCTTGCTTTTTAAAAAACAGCTTTATTTAGGTATAATTTACATACCATATATTTTACCAATTTTAAGTGTTCAGTGCATTTTAGTAAATTTTTTTTTTTGTTTTTGTTTTTGTTTTTGTTTTTGAGATGGAGTTTCACTCTTGTTGCTCAGGCTGAAGTGCAATGGCGCAATCTCAGCTCACTGCAACCTCTGCCTCCCAGGTTCAAGTGATTTTCCTGCCTCAGCCTCCCTAGTAGCTGGAATTACAGGCACCTGCCACCACACCTGGCTAATTTTTGTATTTTCAGTAGAGATGTGGTTTCACCATCTTGGCCAGGCTGGTCTTGAACTCTTGACCTCAGGTGATGCACCCCCCTCAGTCTCCCAAAGTGCTGGGATTTTTCTGGTCTGGTTGCTTTCACTTGGCTTGATTATTTTGAGATTCATCTATGTTGTGATTATCAATAGTTCACTCCTTTATTTTACCATAAACTGAATTAATATTATCCTTAAAAATTATGTTTTAAAAATTGCTGCTAACTTTATTTTACAATTAGTAAATTTTTACAATTATGTAATGATCACCACAATCCAATTTTAGAACAGTTATTTCCCTATCTCCCTGGTGCTTGTTGGCATATAGTCTCCACTCTCATTCCTAGAAAAAGGCAACCACTGATCTGCTTTCTGGTGCTGTAAGTCTGCCTTTTCGAGAAGTTTCAGATATATGGAATCATAATATGTAGTCTTTAGTGTCTGGCTTCTTTCATATAGAATATTTATGAAAGATTCATCCATGCTGTTGCAACTATTAGTAGTTCTTTTTTTCTTTCATTTTCAAGGTATAATTGATACACAATAAACTACTCATATTGAATGTGTAATGAACAACTTTTGACTGTTGTATATACCTGTGAAATTACAACAATCAAGCTAATGAAAATATCCATCACCTCCCACCCCTCAAACATTTTCTCATGCTCTTTTATAATAATTTCCCCTTCCCAGGCAACCACTGATCTGCTTTCTGTCACTATAGGTTAATATGTATTTCTTAGAATTTTATGTAAAGGGAATCATACATTACATATACTATTTTTCTGGTCTGGTTGCTTTCACTTGGCTTGATTATTTTGAGATTCATCCATGTTGTGATTATCAATAGTTCATTCCTTTATATATATATAGAAAATCTTATATATATCATATATATGTATATATGATTGATATATATGATGTATATGTATACAGATAACATATCTCATATATATCATATGGTGGAATGTTATAAAAATACATATATTTAAAATATACATTTTTGTCCTTGCTTGAAAGTCTCTCATGAAAAGATATATTTTACTTATTAGTTCACCAGTTTGATGGACATGTGGATTATTTCCAGTTTGGAGCTACTAGGGAATAATGCTGTTATGAACACTGGGCGAGCTTTTCTCTTGGGTAGATTTCTAGGAGTGAAATTATTGATTCATATGCCAAATGTATGTTTAACTTTTTAAGAAACTGCCAAACTTTTCAAAAGAAGTTGTATAGTTTTACATCCTTATCAGCCCAATGTATGAGAGTTCTGGTTTCTCCACATCACTGCCAACTGGTGATTTTAGTTGTTCCAGTGGCTATGTAGTATATCTCACTGAGATTTTAATTTGCAATTTCCTAATGTCTAATAATACTGAACATCTTTTCATATACCTATTTACTATTTGTACCTCCTTTTTAGTATGTATTCAGACGTTTTGTCTATTTTAAAAATTGGGTTATTCGTGTTTTTGTTATTTAGAGTTCTTTACATATTCTGGATATGAGTTCTTTATCAGAATGTTTTGGAAATATTTTCTCCTGGTCTGTTTTTTCATTTTCTTAATGGTGTCTTCTGAAGAGCAATCGTTTTTAATTTTGAAGGCAGTCTAATGTATCAATTTTTAAAAATTAATCTTGCCTAACCCAAGGTCACAAAGATTTTTCCTTTGTTTTATTCCAGAAGCTTTGTAGTTTTAGCTCTTAGAGTTAGTTCTATGATTCCTTTTTAAATTATTTTTATATTTAGCACAAGGTATACAGACTGGAGTTCCTTTTGGCACATGGATATCCAATTATTTTAGCATCATTTTTGAAAAGACCATCTTTTCTCTTTTGGTTAATTAGTTGGAGTGTTACATTGATATCTCTCTGTGTGTGTGTATACACACACACACACACACACACACACACACACACACACCAATGCTACAATGTCTTGATGATTGGTTTACAGTAAATTTTGAAATCAGGTCATCTAATCCTTCAACTTTGTTCTTTTAAAAAAGTGTTTTGGCTATTCTAGATATTTTTCATTTTCCATATAAGTTTTAGAATTTACTAATTTCTACAACAAAAGTCTGCTGGGATTTTGACAGGCATTAGGTTAAATCCATACACTGATTTGGGGATAACTGACATTTTAACAATGCTGACCTTTCTAATCTTTCCATTTATTTAGATCTTAATTTCTCTCAGCATTTTTTTTAGTTTCATTGTACAAGTATTATTTTATTATGTTTATTCATATTTTATTTGTTCCTATTTTTCATATTCTTTTTGATATGATTGTGAATAGAATTACCTTTTATTTCAATTTCATCACTGGAGTGCTCATTGCTAGTATATGGAAATACTGTACTGCTGATTTTTTGTATACTGAGCTTGTATTCTGAGATTGTGCTAATTCACTTAATAGTGCTGGTATCTTTTATGTAGATTCCTTAGTCTTCAATTTGTAGGTCACATCATCTGTGAATATACAGTTTTACATCTTCCTTTCCAATCTGAATGCCTTTAAAGTTTTTTTCTTGCTTCATTGCACTGGGTAGGACCCCCCAGTTACAATGGTTGAGTAGAAACAGTGAGGAATAGAAACATCCCTGCCTGGTTTTTGATCTTAGGAAAAAGGCATTCATTTTTTAAAATTATACTTTAAGTTCTAGGGTACATGTGCACAATGTGCAGATCTGCTACATAGGTATACATGTGCCATGTTGGTTTGCCACACCCATCAACTCATCATTTACATTAGGTATTTCTCCTAATGCTATCCCTCCCCTAGCCCCCGACCCCCTGACAGGCCCCAGTGTGTGATGTTCCCTGCCCTGTGTCCAAGTGATCTCATTGTTCAATTCCCACCTATGAGTGAGAACATGCAGTGTTTGGTTTTCTGTCCTTGTGGCAGTATGCTGAGAATGATGGTTTCCAGCTTCATCCATGTCCCTGCAAAGGACATGAACTCATCCTTTTTTATGGCTGCATAGTATTCCATTTTCTTAATCCAGTCTATCATTGATGGACATTTGGGTTGGTTCCAAGTCTTTGCTATTGTGAATAGTGCCACAATAAACATACATGTGTATGTGTGTATGTGTCTTTATTGTAGCATGATTTATAATCCTTTGGGTATATACTCAGTAATGGGATTGTTGGGTCAAATGGTAATTCTAGTTCTACATCGTTGAGGAATTGCCACGCTGTCTCCAACAGTGGTTCAACTAATTTACACTCCCACCAATAGCATAAAAGCTTTCCTATTTCTCCACATCCTCTCCAGCACGTTGTTTCCTGACTTTTTAATGATCGCCATTCTAACTGGCATGAGATGGTATCTCATTGTGGTTTTGATTTGCATTTCTCTGATGACCAGTGATGATGACCACTTTATCATGTGTCTGTTGGTTGCATAGATGTCTTCTTTTGAGAAGTGTCTGTTCATATCCTTTGCCCACTTTTTGATGGGGTTGTTTTTTTCTTGTAAATTTGTTTGAGTTATTTGTAGATTCTGGATATTAGCCCTTTGTCAGATGGGTAGATTGCAAAAATTTTCTCCCATTCTGTAGGTTGCCTGTTCACTCTGATGGTAGTTTCTTTTGCCATGCAGAAGCTCTTTAGTTTAATTAGATCCCATTTGTCAATTTTGGCTTTTGTTGCCATTGCTTTTCATGTTTTAATCATGAAGTCCTTGCCCATGCCTATGTCCTGAATGGTATAGCCTAGGTTTTCTTCTAGGGTTTTTATGGTTTTAGGTCTAACTTAATTAAGTCTTTAATCTGTCTTGAATTAACTTTTGTATAAGGTGTAAGGAAGGGATCCAGTTTCAGCTTTCTACATATGGCTAGCCAGTTTTCCCAGCACCATTTATTAAATAGGGAATCCTTTCCCCATTTTTTGACTTTGTCAGGTTTGTCAAAGATCAGATGGTTGTAGATGTGTGGTGTTATTTCTGAGGCCTCTGTTCTGTTCCATTGGCTTATATATCTGTTTTGGTACTAGTACCATGCTGTTTTTGATAATGTAGCCTTTTAGTATAGTTTGAAGTCAGGTAGCATGATGCCTCTAGCTTTGTTCTTTTTGCTTAGGATTGTCTTGGCTATGCGGGCTCTTTTTTGGTTCCACATGAACTTTAAAATAGTTTTTTTCCAATTCTGTGAAGAAATTCATTGGTAGCTTGATGGGGATGGCACTGAATCTATAAATCATCTTGGGCAGTATGGCCATTTCCATGATATTGATTCTTCCTATCCATGAGCATGGACTATTCTTTTATTTCATTCAGCAGTGGTTTGTTGTTCTCCTTGAAGAGGTCCTTCACATCCCTTTTAAGCTGGATTTCTAGGAATTTTATTCTCTTTGTAGCAACAGTGAATGTGAGTTCACTCATGATTTGGCTGTTTGTCTGTTACTGTTATATAGGAATGCTTGTGATTTTTGCACATTGATTTTGTATCCTGAGACTTTGCTTAAGTTGCTTATGAGCTTAAGGAGACTTTGGGCTGACACGATGGGGTTTTCATGGCATCTGCAAACACAATTTGACTTCCTCTTTTCCTATCTGAATACCCTTTCTTTCTTTCTCCTGCTGGATTGCCCTGGCCAGAACTTCCAATACTATGTTGAATAGGAGTGGTGAGAGAGGGCATCCTTGTCTCGTGCCGGTTTTCAAAGGGAATGCTTCCAGTTTTCCCCATTCAGTATATTGCCTGTGGTTGTCATAAACAGCTCTTATTATTTTGAGATACATTCCATCAATACCTACTTTATTGAAAGTTTTTAGCATGAAGGGCTGTTGAATTTTGTCAAGGGCCTTTTCTGCATCTATTGCGATAATCATGTGGTTTTTGTCATTGGTTCTGTTTATGTGATGGATTACATTTATTGGTTTGCATATGTTGAACCAGCCTTGCATCGTGGTGGATAAGCTTTTTGATGTGCTGCTGGATTTGGTTTGCTAGTATTTTATTGAGGATTTTTGCACTGATGTTCATCAGGGATACTGGCCTGAAATTTTCCTTTATTGTTGTGTCTCTGCCAGGCTTTTGTATCAGAATGATGTTGGCTTCATAAAATGAGTTAGGGAGGATTCTCTTTTTCTAGTGATTGGAATAGTTTCAGAAGGAATGGTACCAGCTCCTCTTTGTACCTCTGGTAGAATTCGGCTGTGAATCTGTCTAGTCCTGGGCTTTTTTTGGTGGGTAGGCTATTAATTGTTGCCTCAATTTCAGAGCCTGTTATTGGTCTATTCAGAGATTAAACTTCTTCCTGGTTTAGTCTTGGGAGGGTGTATGTGTCCAGGAATTTATCAGTTTCTTCTAGATTTTCTAGTTTATTTGCGTAGAGGTGTTTATAGTATTCTGTGAAGGTAGTTTGTATTTCTGTGGGATCGGTGGTGATATCTGCTTTATAATTTTTTATTGCATCTGTTTGATTCTTCTCTCCTTTCTTCTTTATTAGTCTGGCTAGAGGTCTATCAATTTTGTTGATCTTTTCAAAAAACCAGCTCCTGGATTCATTGATTTTTTGAAGAGTTTTTTTTTGTGTTTTTATCTCTCTCAGTTCTGTTCTGATCTTATTTCTTGCCTTCTGCTAGCTTTTGAATGTGTTTGCTCTTGCTTCTCTAGTTCTTTTAATTGTGATGTTAGGGTATTGATTTTAGATCTTTCCTGCTTTCTTTTGTGGGCATTTAGTGCTATATATTTCTCTCCACACATGCTTTAAATGTGTCCCCGAGATTCTGGTAAGCTGTGTCTTTGTTCTCCTTGGTTTCAAAGAACATCTTTATTTCTGCCTTCATTTTGTTATTTACCCAGTAGTCATTCAGGAGCAAGTTGTTCAGTTTCCATGTACTTGTGCAGAGTTGAGTGAGTTTCTTTTTTTTTTTTTTTTTTTTTTGAGACGGAGTCTGGCTCTGTCTCCCAGGCTGGAGTGCAGTGGCCGGATCTCAGCTCACTGCAAGCTCTGCCTCCCGGGTTTACACCATTCTCCTGCCCCAGCCTCCGGAGTAGCTGGGACTACAGGCGCCCACCACCTCGCCCGGCTAGTTTTTTGTATTTTTAGCAGAGATGGGGTTTCACCGTGTTAGCCAGGATGGTCTCGATCTCCTGACCTCGTGATCTGCTCATCTCGGCCTCCCAAAGTGCTGGGATTACAGGCTTGAGCCACTGTGCCCGGCCGTGAGTTTCTTAATCCTGAGTTCCAATTTGTTTGCAGTGTGGTCTGAGAGACGGTTTGTTGTGATTTCTGTTCTTTTACATTTGGTGAGGAGTGTTTTACTTCTAATTATGTGGTCAATTTTAGAATAAGTGCAATGTGGTGCTGAGAAGAAGGTATATTCTGTTGATTTGGGGTGGAGAGTTCTGTAGATGTCTACTAGGTCTGCCTGTTGCAGAGCTGAGTTCAAGTCCTGGATATTCATGTTAACCTTCTGTCTCGTTGATATAATACTGACAGTGGGGTGTTAAAGTGTCCCACTATTATTGTGTGGGAGTCTAAGTTTCTTTGTAGGTCTCTAAGAACTTGTTTCAAGAATCTGCGTGCTCCTGTATTGGGTACATATACATTTAGAACCGTTAGCTCTTCTTGTTGAATTGATCCTTTTACCATTACCCTTCTTTGTCTCTTTTGATCTTTGCCGGTTTAAAGTCTGTTTTATCAGAGACTAGGATGCAACCTCTGTTTTTTTTTTGGCTTTCCATTTGCTTGGTAGATCTTCCTCCATCCTTTTATTTTGAGCCTATGTGTGTCTTTGCACATGATATGGGTCTCCTGAATACAGCACATCAATGGGTCTTGACTCTTTATCCAATTTGCCAGTCTGTGTCTTTTAATTGGGGCATTTAGCCCATTTATATTAAAGGTTAATACTGTTATGTGTGAATTTGATCCTGTCATTATGATGTTCGCTGGTTATTTTGCCTGTTAATTGATGCAGTTTCTTCATGGTCTTTACCATTTGGTATGTTTTTGCAGTGGCTGGTACTGGTGGTTTCTTTCCAGGTTTAGTGCTTCCTTCAGGAGCTCTTATAAGGCAGGCCTGGTGGTGACAAAATCTCTCAGCATTTGCTTGTGTGTAAAGGATTTTCTTTCTCCTTCACTTATGAAGCTCAGTTTGGCTGGATATGAAATTCTAGGTTGAAAATTCTTTTCTTTAAGAATGCTGAATATTGGCCCCCACTCTCTTCTGGCTTGTAGGGTTTCTGCCAAGAGATCTGCTTTTAGTTTGATGGGCTTCCCTTTGTGGGTAACCTGACCTTTCTCTCTGGCTGCCCTTAACATTTTTTTCCTTCATTTCGACCTTGGTTAATCTGACAATTATGTGTCTTGGGGTAGTACTTCTTGAGGAGTATCTTTGTAGTGTTCTCTATATTTCCTGAATTTGAATGTTGGCCTGCCTTGCTAGGTTGGGGAAGTTCTCTTGGATAATATCCTGAAGAGTGTTTTCCAACTTGGCTCCATTCTCCCCATCACTTTCAGGTGCACCAATCAGACGTCAATTTAGTATTTTCACATAGTCCCATATTTCTTGGAGGCTTTGTTCGTTTCTTTTTACCCTTTTTTCTCTAACCTTGTCTTCTCGCTTCATTTCATTAATTTGATCTTCAATCACTGATATCCTTTCTTCCACCTGATCGAATCGGCTGTTGAAGCATGTGTGTCACAAAGTTCTTGTGCCATGGTTTTCAGCTCCATCAGGTCATTTAAGGTCTTCCCCACATTGTTTATTCTAGTTAGCCATTTGTCTAATCTTTTTTCAAGGTTTTTAGCTTCCTTGCAATGGGTTCGAACGTCCTCCTTTAGCCTGGAGAAGTTTGTTATTACCGATCTTCTGAAGCCTACTTCTGTCAACTTGTCAAAGTCATTCTCCGTCCAGCTTTGTTCCATTGCTGGCGAGGAGCTGCAATCCTTTGGAGGAGAAGAGGCTCTCTGATTTTTAGAATTTGCAGCTTTTCTGCTCTGGTTTCTCCCCATCTTTGTGGTTTTATCTACCTTTGGTCTTTGATGTTGGTGACCTACAGATGGGGTTTTGGTGTAGATGACCTTTTTGTTGATGTTGATGCTATTCCTTTCTGTTTGTTAGTTTTCCTTCTAACAGTCAGGTCCCTCAGGGGCAGGTCTGTTGGAGTTTGCTGGCGGTCCACTCCAGATCTTGTTTGCCTGGATATCACCAGCGGAGGCTGCAGAACAGCAAGTATTACAGATCGGCAAATACTGCTCCCTGATCCTTCCTCTGAAAGCTTCATTCCAAGAGGGGCACCTGCCTATATGAGGTGTTTGTTGGCCCCTAATGGGAGGTGTCTCCCCGTTAGGCTACACAGGGGTCAGGGACCCACTTGAGGAAGCAGTCTGTCTGTTCTTAGAGCTCAAATGCCATGCTGGGAGAACCACTGCTCTCTTCAGAGCTGTCAGACATGGATGTTTAAGTCTGCAGAAGTTGTCTGCTGCCTTTTGTTCAGCTATGCCCTGCCCACAGAGGTGGAGTCTAGAGGCAGTAGGCATTGTTGAGCTGCAGTGGGCTCTGCCCAGTTCGAGCTTCCTGGCTGCTTTGTTTTACCTACTCAAGCCTCAGCAATGGTGGATGCCCCTCCCCCAGCCAGGCTGCCTCCTCGCAGTTTGATCTCAAACTGCTGCGCTAGCAGTGAGCAAGGCTCTGTGGGCGTGGGACCCGGTGAGCCAGGCACGGGAGAGAATCTCATCTGCCAGTTGTTAAGACTTTGGGAAAAGCACAGTATTTGGATGAGGGTGTCCCATTTTTCCAGGTAGTCTGTCAGGGCTTCCCTTGGTTAGGAAAGGGAAATCCCCCAACCCCTTGTGCTTCCTGGGTGAGGTGATGCTCCGCCCTGCTTCAGCTCACCCTCCATGGGTTGTACCCACTGTCCAACCAGTCCCAGTGAGATGAACCAGGTACCTCAGTTGGAAATGGAGAAATCACCCTTCTTCTGCGTCTATTATGCTGGGAACTGCAGAACAGAGCTGTTCCTATTTGGCCATCTTGGAATGCCTCTCCTTTTTTTTCTTTTAACCATAACTATGATGTTACCTATAGATGTCCTTTATCAGGCTGAGCAATTTCCCTTTTATCCTTACTTGGGTGAGAATTATTGTCAATGGATGTTGGGTTTTGTCAATGATAACGTGCTTTTTGTCATTTCTTCTATTAATATGGTGTATTACATCAATTGATTTTTGAACAAGCCAACCTTTCGTTTCTGGAATAAACTGCACTTAGTTATGATATATAATCTTTTTTATGTCACTGGATTTGAAATGCTAATATTTTATAAGAAGTTTTGTATTGATGTTCATAAGGGACATTGCTTTGTTTTCTTTCTTTTTTAAATAGGGATGTGGTCTCACTATGTTACCCGGGGTGGTCTCAAACTCCTCGGTTCAAGTGATCCTCCCACCTTGGCCTCCCAAAGTGCCAGGATTACAGGTGTGAGCCACCATAGCTGGCTGGGGTATTGATTTGTAGTTTTAATTCTTTATGATATTCAATGCATAAGACAAGATGTCTTGCTTTGATATTAGGGTGATACTTGCTTTATAAAGTGATTTTGGAAGTATTCCCTCCTACTATTATTTTCTGGAAGTACTTGTGAAAGATTGGTATTTTTTTCCCTTAAATATTGGACAGAATTCACCAGTGAAGTCATCTGTACTTAGACTTTTCTTTTTTAAATTTTTTATTTTTTGAGACAGAGTTTCACTTTTGTTGCCCAGGCTGGAGTGCAATGGCACGATCTTGGCTCACCACAACCTCCTGTCTCTTGGGTTCAAGTGATTCTCCTGCCTCAGCCTCCCAAGTACTTGGGACTACAGGCAGGTTCTAAAAGTCTTTGCTATTGTGAATAGTGCTGCAATAAACGTACGTGTGCATGTGTCTTTTAGAATGATTTATGATCTTTTGGGTATATACCCAGTAATGGGACGGTTGGGTCAAATGGTATTTCTAGTTCTAGATCCTTGAGGAATTGTCACACTGTCTTCCACAATCTTGAACTAACTTATACTCCCACCAACAGTGTAAAAGCATTCCTATTCTCCACACCCTCTCCAGCATCTATTGTTTTCTGATTTTTTAATGATTGCCATTCTAACTGGCATGAGATGGTATTTCATTGTGGTTTTGATTTGAATTTTTCTAATGACCAGTGATGATGCTTTTTTTCATATGTTTGTTGGCTGCATAAATGTCTTCTTTTGAGAAGTGTCTGTTCATATCCTTTGCCCACTTTTTGATGATGTTTTTTTCTTGTTAATTTAAGTTCTTTGTGGATTTTGGATATTAGCCCTCTGTCAGATGGATAGATTGCAAAAATTTTCTCCCATTCTGTAGACTGCCTGTTCACTCTGATAGTTTCTTTTGCTGTGCAGAAGCTTTAGTTTAATTAGATCCCATTTGTCAATTTTGGCTTTTGTTGCCATTGCTTTGGGTGTTTTAGACATGAAGTCTTTGTCCATGCCTATGTCTTGAATGGTAATGTCTAGGTTTTCTTCTAGGATTTTTACGTTTTAGGTCTTACGTTTAAGTCTTTAATCCGTCTTGAGTTAATTTTTGTATAAGGTCTAAGGAAGGGATCCACTTTCAGTTTTCTGCATATGGCTAGCCAGTTTTCCCAACACCATTTATTAAATAGGGAATCCTTTCCCCATTGCTTGTTTTTGTCAGGTTTGTCAAAGATAGATGGTTGTAGATGTGTGGTGTTATTTCTGAGGCCTCTGTTCTGTTCCATTGGCTTACATAGCTGTCTTGGTACCAGTACCATGCTGTTTTTGTTAGTGTAGCCTTGTAGTATAGCTTGAAGTCAGGTAGCATGATGCCTCCACAGCTTTGTTCTTTTAGCTTAGGACTGTCTTGGCAATGCAGGCTCTTTTTTGATTCCATATGAATTTTAAAGTCGTTTTTTCCAATTCTGTGAAGTCAATGGTAGCTTGATAGGGATAGCATTGAATCTATAAATTACTTTGGGCAGTACGGCCATTTTCACAATATTGATTCTTCATATCCATGGGCATGGAATGTTTTTCCATTTATTTGTGTTCTCTCTTATTTCCTTGAGCAGTGGCTTGCAGTTCTCCTTGAAGAGGTCCTTCACATCCCTGGTAAGTTGGATTCCTAGGAATTTTATTCTCTGAAGCAATTGTGAACGGGAGTTCACTGATGATTTGGCTCTCTGTTATTGGTGTCTAGGAATGCTTGTGATTTCTGCATACTGATTTTGTATCCTGAGACTTTGCTGAAGTTGCTTATCAGCTTAAGGAGATTTTGGGCTGAGATGATGGGGTTTTCTAAATATACAATCATGACATCTGCAAACACAGTTTGACTTCCTCTTTTCCTATTTGAATACCCTTTATTTCTTTCTCTCGCCTAACTGCCCTGGCCAGAGCTTCCAATACTATGTTGAATAGGAGTGGTGAGAGAGGGCATCCTTGTCTCATGCCGGTTTTCAAAGGGAATGCTTCCAGTTTTTGCCCAGTCAGTATGATACTGGCTGTGGGTTTGTCATAAATAGCTCTTATTATTTTGAGATTATGTTCCATCAATACCTAGTTTATTGAGAGTGTTTAGCATGAACGGGTGTTGAATTTTGTTGAAGGACTTTTCTGCATCTATTGAGATAATCATGTGTTTTTTGTCATTGGTTCTGTTTATGTGATGGATTACATTTACTGATTTACATATGTCAAACCAGCCTTGCATCACAGGGATGAAGCCGAGTTGATCGTGGTAGATAAGCTTTTTGATGTGCTGCTGGATTCGGTTTGCCAGTATTTTATTGAGGATTTTCGCATTGATGTTCATCAGGAATACTGGCCTGAAATTCTCTTTTTTTGTTGTGTCTCTGCCAGGCTTTGGTATCAGGATGATGCTGGCCTCATAACATGAGTTAGGGAGGATTCCCTCTTTTTCTATTGATTGGAATCGTTTCAGAAGGAACGGTACCATCTCCTCTTTGTACCTCTGGTAGAATTCGGCTGTGAATCTGTCTGGTCCTGGACTATTTTGGTTTGTAGGCTATTAATTACTGCCTCAATTTCAGAACTTGTTATTGGTCTATTCAGGGATTCAGCTTCTTCCTGGTTTAGTCTTGGGAGGGTGTATGTGTCCAGGAATTTATCCATTTCTTCTAGATTTTCTAGTTTATTTGCATAGAGGTGTTTATAGTATTCTCTGATGGTAGTTTGTATTTCTGTGGGATCAGTAGTGATATCCCCTTTATCATTTTTTATTGCGTCTATTTGATTCTTCTCTTTTTTTCTTTATTAGTCTGGCTAGAGGTCTATTTTGTTGATGTTTTCAAAAAACCAGCTCCTGAATTCATTGATTTTTCAAAGGGTTTTTCATGTCTCTATCTCCTTCATTTCTGCTCTCATCTGAGTTATTTCTTGTCTTCTGCTAGCTTTTGAATTTGTTTGCTCTTGCTTCTCTAGTTCTTTTAGTTGTGATGTTAGGGTGTCAATTTTAGATCTTTCCTGCTTTCTCTTGTGAGCATTTAGCACTATAAATTTCCCTCTGAGACACACTGCTTTAAATGTGTCCCAGAGATTTTGTTACCTTGTGTCTTTGTTCTCATTGGTTTCAAAGAACATCTTTATTTCTGTCTTCATGTTGTTATTTACCCAGCAGTCATTCAGGAGCAAGTTGCTCAGTTTGCACATACTTGTATGGTTTTGACTGAGTTTCTTAATCCTGAGTTCTAATTTGTTTGCACTGTGGTTTGAGAGAGAGTTTGTTGTGATTTCTGTTCTTTTACATTTGCTGAGGAGTGCTTTACTTCCAATTATGTGGTCAATTTTGTAATAAGTGCGATGTGGTGCTGAGAAGATGTATATTCTGTTGATTTGGGGTGGAGAGTTCTGTAGATGTCTATTAGGTCTGCTTGGTCCAATGCTGAGTTTAAGTCCTGAATATCCTTGTTAATTTTTGGTCTCGTTGATCTAATATTGACAGTGGAGTATTAAAGTGTCCCACTATTATTGTGTGGGAGTCTAAGTCTCTTTGTAGGTCTCTGAGAACTTGCTTTATGAATCTGGGTGCTCCTGTATTGAGTGCATATATATTTAGGATAGTTAGCTCTTCTTGTTGCACTGATCCCTTTACCATCATGTAATGACCTTCTTTGTCTCTTTTGATCTTTGTTGGTTTAAAGTCTGTTTTATCAGAGACTAGGATTGGAACTCTTGTTTTTTTTTTTTTGGTTTCCATTTGCTTGGTACATATTACTCCATCCTTTTACTTTGAGCCTATGTGTGTCTTTGCACATGAGATGGATCTCCTGAATATAGCACACCAATGGGTCTTGACTCTTCATCTAATTTGCCAGTCTGTGTCTTTTAATTGGGGCATTTAGCCCATTTACATTTAAGGTTAATTTGCCAGTCTGTGTCTTTTAATTGGGGCATTTAACCTGTTTACATTTAAGGTTAATATTGTTATGTGTGAAGCTGATCCTGTCATTATGATGCTAGCTGATTATTTTGCCTGTTAGTTGATGCAGTTTCTTCACAGTGTTGATGGTCTTTACAATTTGATACATTTTTTGCAGTGGCTGGTACCGGTTATTCCTTTCCATGTTTAGTTCTTCTTTTAGGAGCTCTTGTAAAGCAGGCCTGGTGGTGACACAATCTCTCAGCATTTGCTTGTCTGTATTTTATTTCTCCTTCGCTTATGAAGCTCAGTTTTGCTGGATATGAAATTCTGGGTTGAAAATTCTTTAAAAATGTTGAGTATCGGTCCCCACTTTCTTCTGGCTTGTGGGGTTTCTGCAGAGAGATCTGCTGTTGGTTTGATGGGCTTCCCTTTGTGGGTAACTCGCTTTTCTCTCTGGCTGCCTTTAACATTTTTTCCTTCATTTCAACTTTGGTAAATCTGATAATTACATGTCTCGGGGTTGCTCTTCTCGAGGGGTATCTTTGTGGTGTTCTCTGTATTCCTTCAATTTGAATGTTGGCCTGTCGTGCTAGGTTGGTAAAGTTCTCCTGGATAATATCCTGAAGAGTGTTTTCCAACTTGGTTCCATTCTCCCTGCCACTGTCAGGTACAGCAATCAAACGTAGATTTGGTCTTTTCACATAGTCCCATATTTCTTGGAGGCTTTGTTCATTCCTTTTCATTCTTTTTTCTCTAATCTTGTCTTCTCGTTTTTACATTAAGTTGATCTTCAATGTCTGATATCCTTTCTTCCACTTGGTTGATTTGGCTATCGATACTTGTGTATGCTTCACGAAGTTCTCATGCTGTTTCTCAGCTCCATCAGGTCATTTATGTTCTTCTTTAAACTAGTTATTCTAGTTAGTAATTCATCTACCCTTTTTTAAAGGTTCTTAGCTTCCTTGCATTGGGTTAGAACATGCTCCTTTAGTTCGGAGCAGTTTGTTATTACCACCTTCTGAAGCCTACTTTTGTCAGTTCATCAAACTCATTCTCTGTCCAGTTTTGTTGCCTTGCTGGCAAGCTGTTGTCATCCTTTGGTGGAGAAGAGGCCTTCTGGTTTTTGGAATTCTCAGCTTTTTTGCGCTCGTTTCTCCCCCATCTTTGTGGATTTATCTACCTTTGGTCTTTGATGTTGGTGACCTTTGGATGGGATCTCTGAGTGGACGTGCTATTCTTTTCTGTTTTAGTTTTCCTTCTAACAGTCAGGCTCCTCTGCTGTAGGTCTGCTGGAGTTTGCTGGAGGTCTACTCCAGACTGTTTGCCTGGGTATCACCAGCGAAGTCTGCAGAACAGCAAAGATTGCTGCCTTTTCTTTCCTCTGGAAGCTTCATCCCAGATGGGCACCCGCCAGATGCCAGCCAGAGCTCTCCTGTATGAGGTGTCTGTTGGCCCCTACTGGGAGGTGTCTCCCAGTCAGGATACCCGGGGGTCAGGGACCCACTTCAGGAGGCAGTCTGACCCTTAGCAGAGCTCAAACGCTGTGTTGGGAGGTCCCCTGCTCTCTTCAGAGCCATCAGGAAGGGACGTTTAAGTCTTCTGAAGCTGCACCCACAGCTGCCCCTTCCCCCACATGCTCTGTCCCAGGGAGATGGCAGTTTTATCTATAAGTCCCTGACTGTGGCTGCTGCCTTTTTTACTAGAGATGCCCTGCCCAGAGAGGAGGAATCTAGAGAGGCAGTCTGGCCACAGCAGCCTTGGTGAGCTGTGGGGGGCTCCGTGCCATTTGAACTTCCCAGCAGCTTTCTTTACACTGTGAGGGTAAAACCGCATACTCAAGCCTCAGCAATGCTGGACGCCCCTCCTTGCATCAGGCTGGAGTGTTCCAGGTCCACCTCAGACTGTTGTGCTTGCAGTGAGAATTTCAAGCCAGTGGATCTTAGTTTGCTGGGCTCTGTGGGGGTGGGACCCGCCGAGCCAGACCACTTGGCTCCCTGGGTTGAGCCCCCTTCCCAGGGGAGTGAACGGTTCTGTCTCGCTGGCGTTCCAAGTGCCACTGGGGTGTGGAAAAAAACACACACACAAAAAAACCTCCTGAAGATCAGTGTCTGCCTGAATGGCTGCTCAGTTTTGTGCTTGAAACTCAGGGCCCTGGTGGCGTAGGCACCGGAGGGAATCTTCTGGTCTCTGGGTTGCGAAGACTGTGGGAAAAGCACAGTATCTGGGCCAGAATGTACCATTCCTCAGGCACAATCTCTCACAGCTTCCCTTGGGTAGGGGAGAGAATTCTCTGACCCCTTCTGCTTCCAAGGTGAGGCAATGCCCCACCCTGCTTTGGGTCACTCTCCGTGGGCTGCATCCACTGTCCAACCAGTCCCAATGAGATGAACAAGGTACCTCAGCTGGGAATGCAGAAAGCACCCACCTTCTGTGTTGATCTGGCTGGGAGCTGCAGACTGGAGTTATTCCTATTCAGCCATCTTGCCAGCAACCCCGGAAGCTCTTTAATTAGGCCCTACTTGTCTATTTTTGTTTTTGTTGCAAATGCTTTTGGAGACTTCATCATGAAATCTTTGCCAAGGCCTATGTCCAGAATGTTATTTCCCAGGTTTTCTTCTAGTTTTAGGTCTTACATTTAAGTCTTTTTTTTTTTTTCTCTTTTTCCTGACACAGGGTCTTGCTCTGTCACCCAGGCTGGAGTGCAGTGGTGTAATCTCGACTCACTGCAACCTCCACTTCTCAGGTTCAGGTGCTTTTTGTGCCTCAGCCTCCCGAGTAGCTGAGATTACAGGCAAGTGCTACCACACTGTTTTGTTTTGTTTTTGTTTGGTATTTTTAGCAGAGACGTGGTTTTGCCATGTTGGTCAGGCTAGTCTCGAATTCCTAGCCACAAGTGATCCTTCCATCTCGGCCTCCCAAGGTGCTGGGATTACAGGCATGAGTCACCATGGCCAGCCTTACATTTAAGTCTTTATTCTATCTTGAGCTGACTTTTGTATATGGTGAAAGGAAGGGGGGGTCCAGTTTCAATCTAATGCATATGATTAGCCAGCACCATTTATTGAATAGGGAGTTCTTTCCTCATTGCTTATTCAACTTTGTCAAAAAACATGGTTGTAGGTGTGCTTTATTTTTGGGTTCTCTAACCTGTTCCACACAGTCTATGTGTCTGTTTTTGTACCAGCACCATGCTGTTTTGGTTACTGCAGCCTCGTAGTATAGTTTGAAGTTGGGTAGTGTGATGCTCCTGGCTTTGCTTAGGATTGCTTTGGCTATTCAGGCTTTTTTGTTTCATATGATTTTTTTTTTTTTTTTTTTTTTGAGATGGAGTCTCACTCTGTCGCCCAGGCTGGAGAGCAGTGGTGTGATCTCAGCTCACTGCAACCTCCACCTCCTGGGCTTACTCAAGCGATTCTCCTGCCTGAGCCTCCCAAGTAGCTGGGATTACAGGTGCCTGCCACCACCCCTGGCTAATTTTTGTATTTTTAGTAGAGACGGGGTTTTACCATGTTGGCCAGGCTGGCCTTGAACTCCCGACCTCAGGTGATCCACCTGCCTCAGCCTCCCAAAGTGCTGGGATTACAGGCATGAGCCACTGTGCCTGGCCTCATATGAATTTTGGAAGTTTTTTTCAAATTCTGTGAAAAATGATGTTGGTAGTATGATAGGAATAGCACTGAATCTGTAGATTGCTTTGGGTAGTATGCCCATGTTAACAATATTGATTCTTCCTGTCCATGAGCACAATGGGCAGCATGGTCATTTTAACAGTATTGATTCTTCCTATCCATGAGCATAGATTTTTTTTCCATTTTTAAATGTTGTCTGTGATTTCTTTTGGCAGTGATTTGTAATTACTGTTGTAGAGATCTTTCACGTCTCTTATTCCCAGGTATTTTATTCTTTTTGTGGCTATTGCAAATGGGATTGTGCTCTTCATTTGGCTCTCAGCTTGAACGCTGTTGGTGTACAGAAATGTTGCTGATTTTTGTACACTGATTTTGTATCCTGAAACCTTACTGAAGTCGTTTATCAGATCTAGGAGCCTTTGGGTAGATACTATGGGTTTTCTAGGTATAGAATCATATTGTCTGCAAAGAGAGATAGCTTGACTTCCTCTCTTCCCATTTTGATGCCTTTTATTTCTTTCTGTTCCCTGACTGCTCTGGATAGGACTTCCATCACTATGTTGAATAGCAGTGGTGAGAACGGGCATATTTATCTTCTTCTGGGTCTCAGGGGAAATGCTCCCAGCTTTTGCCCATTCAATGTGACGCTGGCTGTGGGGTTGTCATAGATGGCCCTTACTATTTTGAGGTATGTTCCTTAGATGCCAGTTTGCTGAGCGTTAACATGAAGGGATGTTGAATTTTATCAAAAGCCTTTTCTGTGTCCATTAAGATGATCATGTGGATTTTGTTTTTAGTTCTATTCATGTGATGGATTGCATTTACTGGTTTGCATATGTTGAACCAACCTTGTATCCCAGGAATAAAGCCTACATAATTGTGGTGGATTAGCTTTTTGATGTGCTGCTGAATTTAATTTGCTAGCATTTTGTTGTGGGTTTTTATGTGTATGTTCATCAATGATATTGGCCTCAAGTTTTTTTTTATTATGTCTGCCAGGTTTTGGTATCAGAACAATGCTATCCTCACAGAATGAGTTAGGGAGGAGTCCCTCCTTGATTTATTGAAATAATTTCAGCAGGATTGGTACCAGCTCTTCTTTACACATCTGGAAGAATCTGGCTGTGAATCCGTCTAGTCCAGGGCTTTATCTGGTTGGTAGTTTTCTTTTTTTTGTAATTACTCATCAAGTTCAGAACTCATTATTGGTCTGTTCAGTGTTTCAGTTTATTCCTGGTTATTCCAGTCTTAGGAGGTTGTATGTTTTCAGGAATTTATTAATTTCTTCTGTTTTCTAGTTTGTATATAAGAAGAAGTTTGGCATATTGTTAATTTGAGCTGAGTTTAGGTCATTTGCCACCAGAAGAATGCTGATTAACATACTTTCAAGTAGTTTGAATTTTTACTTAATTTTTTTCAGTTAATAACCTTTTTCTGAAACTGATGTGAAAGTTTTCCATTTTATTTTTATTTTTCTAGTGAAAAGATCTTAAATTTTTAACAGATATACTTTAACCATTGTTAGAGAAACACAAGTTTATCAGTGTCTATATTTCTCTACTCTTATACAGATAAGAATCATAGTATATTATTCCAATTCCTTTTTCTCTCTTATATACCTGTGATCAATACTTATTTAGTCCTAAGAATAATTTTTACCACTCACAATTGCTTCTTGCATCCCACTGTTTCCTCTAGGATCCATTTACCTTCTTGCTGAAGAATATCATTTAATATTTGTTTCAGAGATAGCCTGTGGGTATACTTTTTGCACCTCTTTTTACAAGTCTGAAAATGTCTTTATTTGTCCCTCACATTTGAGTAGGAACAGAATTTTAGGTTCATAGTTATTTTCTTTGCAGTACTTGAATAATTTTGTTCCATTTCTTTTTGTGTGCACTTTATGGATAAAGTTTTTTCTTTCTGGTAGATCTTCAGACCTTCCCTATCATTTGTGTTCTGAAATTTCACTCTAGTACAGAGGCTGACAACTGCATTTGCTTTGGTGCAGCCTGAGAGCTAAAAATAGTTTTACATTTTTAAATTTGAAAAACAAAAGAATATCGTGACATGAAAATAATAAGAAGTGAATAGCTCAGTGTCTATTATTAAAGTTTTATTGGGACATAGCCAAATACACTTGTTTACATATTATCAATGGTTGCTTAATTGTGGCAGAGACCCACAAAGTCTAAAGTATTTATAACTGGTTAGAAAAAAATTGCTGATTCCTTCTCCTATGTATCTTTTTATTTGCTTAAACAGCTAAAACTCTGGGAATTGTTAAGCTGTTATTTCTATTGCTTACAAAGAGGATTTCTTATGCCAGTATCCCAAATCAAAAACTTTTCAGTTTTTCCCATTCTATTATTCAGTTCAATGGCTGCATTTTTCCAATTTAAAAAAACTTTCATTTCTAAGAAACTGGTTCTACTCTTGGTTGAGGAGTGTGATATTCTCTCTTATTCCTTTGAAAACAGTAAGTATGTTCATTTTGATGTCTTGTTCTGATTGTGTCTCCTTCCAAGGGTGTAAGTTCTTCCATCTGTTGAGTATTTCATTGATATTTCTTAACTGTTTGATATTTGTGCACCTTTTAAGTAGTTGAGAACAGACTGCTGCCTCTGTTCTCACTGGCTGCTTAGGAAGGGGCAGTGGTGTTGTTGGGGTTTTTTAATGAGAACAGGGATAAGAGTAGGGTACAGAATGAGATGGGTTTGGATGTGTTGCTGAGGTGTACCTATTTAAGTGACTGGGCTTTCTCTGTTCCAAGCTCCATAGTCAGGGCTTTTGTCTTTCCTTTAGGGGTAGGGTGGGATATACAGGAGTTGACCTCACTAGATGCATCTTCTGGTCTTCTTGCTATTGGTTTCAGTCAAATTCAGGTGGGGATAATTAAGTGCCACTCCCATTACCTAATTGTTTTACATGTTCTACTACGAAGACTCTTAAGCTGCCAGCTCCTTCGTTCTGA
Source organism: Piliocolobus tephrosceles (assembly GCF_002776525.5). Classification (NCBI taxonomy): domain Eukaryota; kingdom Metazoa; phylum Chordata; class Mammalia; order Primates; family Cercopithecidae; genus Piliocolobus; species Piliocolobus tephrosceles. The sequence goes on along the minus strand of NC_045435.1, from coordinate 158,490,886 downwards.
TCCCATCTGCTTTCCTCCTTTTGGTGGCCCACTGAAAGTTTCTCTTCTTACTTTAACTGATGTTCTGTATATCTTACTTTTATGTGGTTTGAGACTGAAAACTATAGCATGCTTTCAGTTTAACTCAGATGCTGAGTCTAATGCTGGTCTATATTACTATATTAATGCTAGTTTTTAGAAGTCCACTGAAGTGTTATTTGTGGTCTAATATGTATTTTATAAATGGTTTATGAACATAAACCACAAAGATACTTTTATCTGTTTTAAGATAATACTTTATTGTGTCTTCAAGTAGTAGGTTTCAATTTTTCCTTTTTTGTTTTTGCTTTAAAAATCTGATGTTGAGGGGGTGGCACCAAGATGGCTGAATAGGAACAGCTCCAGCCTCCAGCTCCCAGCGTGAGTGACACAGAAGACAGGTGATTTCTGCATTTCCAACTGAGATACCAGGTTCATCTCACTGTGGTGTGTCAGACAGTGTGTACAGAAGAGTGGGTACAGCCTAACGAGCGAGAGCTGAAGCAGGGCAAGGCACTGCCTCACCTGGTAAGCGCAAGGGGGAAGGGAATTCCCACTCCTAGCCAAGGGAAACTGTGACACACAACACCTGGGAAATCGGGCACTCCCTACTAATACTGCGCTTTACCAAGGGTCGTAGCTAACGGCATACCAGTGTCTGGCTCAGAGGGTCCCACACCCATTGAGCCTCCCTCATTGCTAGCACAGCAGTCTGAGGTCTAACTGCAAGGCAGCAGCGAGGCTGGGGGAGGGATGCCCACCATTGCTGAGGTAAACAAAGTAGGTAAACAAAGCAGCTGGGAAGCTGGAACTGGGGGGAGCCCACCGCAGCTCAAGGAGGCTTGCCTGCCTCTGTAGACTCCACTTCTGCGGAAAGGGCATAGCCAAACAAAAGGCAGCAGAAACCTCTGCAGATGTAAATGTCCCTGTCTGACAGCTTTGAAGAGAGTACTGGTTCTCCCAGCACAGAGTCTGAGATCTGAGAACGGACAGACTGCCTGCTCAAGTGGGTCCCTGACTCACGAGTAGCCTAACTGGGAGACATCCCCAACTAGGGGCAGACTGACACCTCACACAGCCGGGTAACCCTCTGAGACAAAGCTTCCAGAGGAATGATCAGACAGCAACATTTGCTGTTCAGCAATATTCACTCTTCTTCAGCCTCCGCTGCTGATATCCAGGCAAACAGGGTCTGGAGTGGACTTCGAGCAAACTCCAACAGACCTGCACCTGAGGGTCCTGACTGTTAGAAGGAAACATAACAAACAGAAAGGACACCCACACCAAACCCCATCTGTACGTCACCATCATCAAAGATCAAAGGGAGATAAAACCACAAAGATGGGGAAAAAGCAGTGCAGAAAAGCTGGAAATTCTAAAAATCAGAGCGCCTCTCCCCCTCCAAAGGAATGCAGCTCCTCGCCAGCAATGGAACAAAGCTGGATGGAGAATAACTTTGACGAGTCGAGAGAAGAAGGCTTCAGACAATCAAACTTCTCCGAGCTAGAGGAGGAATTACAAACCCAAGGCAAAGAAACTAAAAACCTTGAAAAAAGATTTGACGAATGGCTAACTAGAATAACCAATGTAGAGAAGTCCTTAAACGACCTGATAGAGATGAAAACCATGACACGAGAACTATGTGACAAACGCACAAGCTTCAGTAACCGACTCGATCAAGTGGAAGAAAGGGTATCAGTGATTGAAGATCAAATGAATGAAATGAAGTGAGAAGAGAAGTTTAGAGAAAAAAGAGTAAAAAGAAATGAACAAAGCCTCCAAGAAATATGGGACTATGTGAAAAGATCAAATCTACATCTGATTGGTGTACCTGAAAGTAATGGGGAGAATGGAACCAAGTTGGAAAACACTCTGCAGGGTATTATCCAGGAGAACTTCCCCAACCTAGCAAGGCAGGCCAACATTCAAATTCAGGAAATACAGAGAACGCCACAAAGATATTCCTCGAGAAGAGCAACTCCAAGACACATAATTGTCAGATTCACCAAAGCTGAAATGCACGAAAAAATGTTAAAGGCAGCCAGAGGGAAAGGTCGGGTTACCCACAAAGGGGAGGCCCATCAGATTAAACAGCGGATCTCTCGGCAGAAACTCAACAAGCCAGAAGAGAGTGGGGGCCAATATTCAACATTCTTAAAGAATTTTCAAACCAGAATTTCATATCCAGTCAAACTATTTGTTTCATAAGTGAAGGAGAAAGAAAATTATTTACAGACAAGTAAATGCTGAGAGATCTTGTTACCACTAGGCCTACCCTACAAGAGCTCCTGAAGGAAGCACTAAACATGGAAAGGAACAACCGGTACCAGCCACTGCAAAAACATGCCAAAATGTAAAGACTACTGATGCTAGGAAGAAACTGCATCAACTAATGAGCAAAATAACCAGCTAACATCATAATGACAGGATCAAGTTCACACATAACAATATTAAGCTTAAATGTAAATGGGCTAAATGCTCCAATTAAAAGACACAGACTGGCAAATTGGATAAAGAGTCAAGAACCATTAGTTTGCTATATTCAGGAGACCCATCTCACATGCAGAGACACACATAGGCTCAAAATAAAGGGATGGAGGAAGATCTACAAAGCAAATGGAAAACAAAAAAAGGCAGGGGTTGCAATCCTAGTCTCTGATAAAACAGACTTTAAACCAACAAAGATCAAAAGAGACAAAGAAGGCCATTACCTAATGGTAAAGGGATCAATTCAACAAGAAGAGCTAACTATCCTAAATATATATGCACCCAATACAGGAGCACCCAGATTCATAAAGCAAGTCCTTAGAGACTTACAAAGAGACTTAAACTCCCAAAAAATAATAATGGGAGATTTTAACACCCTACTGTCAACATTAGACAGATCAACGAGACAGAAAATTAATAAGGATATCCAGGAATTGAGCACAACTCTGCACCAAGCGGACCTAATAGACATCTACAGAAATCTCTACCCCAAATCAACAGAATATACATTCTTCTCAGCACCATATCACACTTACTCCAAAACTGACCACATAGTTGGAAGTAAAGCACTCCTTAGCAAATGTGAAAGAACAGAAATTATAACAAACTATCTCTCAGACCACAGTGCAATCAAACTAGAACTCAGGATTAAGAAACTCAATCAAAACCACTCAACTGCATGGCAACTGAACAATCTGCTCCTGAATGACTATTGGGTACATAACGAAATGAAGGCAGAAATAAAGATGTTCTTTGAAACCAATGAGAACAAAGATACAACATAACAGAATCTCTGGGACACATTTAAAGCAGTGTGTAGGGGGAAATTTATAGCACTAAATGCCAACAAGAGAAAGCAGGAAAGATCTAAAATTGACACCCTAACATCACAATTAAAAGAACTAGAGAAGCAAGAGCAAACACATTCAAAAGCCAGCAGAAGGCAAGAAATAACTAAGATCAGAGCAGAACTAAAGGAGATAGAGACACAAAAAACCCTTCAAAAAAATCAATGAATCCAGGAGCTGGTTTTTTGAAAAGATCAACAAAATTGATAGACCACCAGCAAGACTAATAAAGAAGAAAAGAGAGAAGAATCAAATAGATGCAATAAAAAATGATAAAGGGGATATCACCACTGACCCCACAGAAATACAAACTACCATCACAGAATATTATAAACACTTTATGCAAATAAACTAGAAAATCTAGAAGAAATTGATAAATTCCTGGACACTTACACTCTCCCAAGACTAAATGAGGAAGAAGCTGAATCCCTGAATAGACCAATAACAGGCTCTGAAATTGAGGCAATAATTAATAGCCTACCAACCAAAGTAAGTCCAGGACCAGACAGATTCACAGCCGAATTCTACCAGAGGTACAAGGAGGAGCTGGTACCATTCCTTCAGAAACTATTCCAATGAATAGAAAAAGAGGGAATCCTCCCTAACTCATGTTATGAGGCCAACATCATCCTGATACCAAAGCCTGGCAGAGACACAACAAAAAAAGAGAATTTCAAACCAATATCCCTCATGAACATTGATGCAAAAAACCTCAATAAAATACTGACAAACCGAATCCAGCAGCACATCAAAAAGCTTATCCACCATGATCAAGTGGGCTTCATCCCTGGGACGCAAGGCTGGTTCAACATACACAATAAACATAATCCAGCATATAAACAGAACCAAAGACAAAAACCACATGATCATCTCAATAGATGCAGAAAAGGCCTTTGAGAAAATTCAATAGCCCTTCATGCTAAAAGCTCTCAATAAATTAGGTATTGATGGAGTATATCTCAAAATAATAAGAGCTATTTATGACAAACCCACAGCCAATATCATACTGAATGGGCAAAAACTGGAAGCATTCCCCTTGAAAACTGGCACAAGATAGGGATGTCCTCTCTCACCACTCCTATTCAACATAGTGTTGGAAGTTCTGGCCAGGGCAATCAGGCAAGAGAAAGTAATAAAGGGTATTCAATTAGGAAAAGAGAAAGTCAAATTGTCCCTGTTTGCAGATGACATGATTGTATAGTTAGAAAACCCCATCGTCTCAGCCCAAAATCTCCTTAAGCTGATAAGCAACTTCAGCAAAGTCCCAGGATACAAACCAATGTGCAAAAATCACTAGCATTCTTATATACTAATAACAGACAAACAGAGAGCCAAATCATGAATGAACTCCCATTCACAATTGCTTCAAAGAGAATAAAATACCTAGGAATCCAACTTACAAGGGATATGAAGGACCTCTTCAAGGAGAACTACAAACCACTGCTCAGTGAAATAAAAGAGGATACAAACAAATGGAAGAACATTCCATGCTCATGGATAGGAAGAATCAGTATCGTGAAAATGGCCATACTGCCCAAGGTAATTTATAGATTCAATGCCATCCCCATTAAGCTATCAATGACTTTCTTCACAGAATTGGAAAAAACTAAAGTTCATATGGAATCAAAAAAGAGCCCGCATTGCTAAGACAGTCCTAAGCCAAAAGAACAAAGTTGGAGGCATCCGGCTACCTGACTTCAAACTATACTACAAGACTACACTAACAAAAACAGCATGGTACTGGTACCAAAACAGAGATATGGACCAATGGAACAGAACACAGCCCTCAGAAATAATACCACACATCTACAACCATCTGATCTTTGACAAACCTGAGAAAAACAAGAAATGGGGAAAGGATTCCCTATTTAATAAATGGTGTTGGGAAAACTGGCTAGCCATAAGTAGAAAGCTGAAACTGGATCCCTTCCTTATACCTTATACAAAAATTAATTCAAGATGGATTAGAGACTTAAATGTTAGACCTAAAACCATAAAAACCCTAGAAGAAAACCTAGGCAATACCATTCAGGACAAAGGCATGGGCAACGACTTCATGTCTAAAACACCAACAGCAATGGCAACAAAAGCCAAAACTGACAAATGGGATCTAATTAAACTAAAGAGCTTCTGCACAGCAAAAGAAACTACCATCAGAGTGAACAGGCAACCTACAGAATGGGAGAAAATTTTTGCAATCTACTCATCCGACAAAGGGCTAATATCCAGATCCTATCTATAAAGAACTCAATCAAATTTACAAGAAAAAAACTAACAACCCCATCAAAAAGTGGGCAAAGGATATGAACAGACATTTCTCAAAAGAAGACATTCATACAGCCAACAGACACATGAAAAAATGCTCATCACCACTCACCATCAGAGAAATGCAAGCCAAAACCACAATGAGATACCATCTCACACCATTTAGAATGGTGATCATTAAAAAGTCAGGATGAGTTCATGTCCTTTGTAGGGACATGGATGCAGTGGGAAACCATCATTCTCAGCAAATATTGCAAGAACAGAAAACCAAACACCGCTTGTTCTCACTCATAGGTTGGAATTGAACAATGAGAACACTTGGACACACGAAGGGGAACATCACACACCGGGGCCTGTTGTGGGATTGGGGGACGGGGGAGGGATAGCATTAGGAGATATATCTAATGTAAATGATGAGTTAATGGGTGCAGCACACCAACATGGCACATGTATACATATGTAACAAACCTGACGTTGTGCACATGTACCCTAGAACTTAAAGTATAATAAAAAAAATAAAAATAAATAAAAATCTGATGTTATCAAGATAGTTTTTTGGGGGTTTTAATTATTTTTACATTCAACTTTTGTTGTTGTCATGCAATAATTGAATCTTTTTATTTTGGTAAGTGACTTTATTCCTTTTACATTCACTGTTCTAGAAATATGTGCATAAGTTCTGGCATCTTTAGTTTATGCTGCATCGTCTGTGTTTTTGTTTTTTTTCTTTTTTTTGAGATGGAGTCTCACTCTGTCACCCAGGCTGGAGTGCTGTGGCCAGATCTCAGCTCACTGCAAGCTCCGCCTTCCGGGTTCACACCATTCTCCTGCCTCAGCCTCCCGGGTAGCTGGGACTACAGGCGCCGCCACGTCGCCCAGCTAGTTTTTTGTAGTTTTTAGTAGAGACGGGGTTTCACCGTGTTAGCCAGGATGGTCTCGATCTCCTGATCTCGTGATCCGACTGTCTCGGCCTCCCAAAGTGCTGGGATTACAGGCTTGAGCCACCGCGCCCGGCCTTGTGTTTTTGTTTTGTGTGTACATGCTTTCTGATTTAATTAGAATATTTAGTCTGGCTTTAGTTTTGTAACAGTTTAATTTTCTTAAACCCCTAACTTATCAGCTTTTGAGAGCATCTGTTGAGACCCTGCTAATGAAACTTACACATATATTTACTTCCTCCTGTTTACATCTTCAGTTACACTATTTTTTTTTATGGAATATTATGTTCTGCTCTCTTTTAATGTCCCTAGTTGTTTAGCCTCATTTCTACATTTAAATGGATTGAATGCTTACTATTATTTCTTTTCTACCATGGCTGCTCATTTCTGAGCCTTTTATTTTGGCTTGTCTCTTGGTTTTAAGACTATGTACTTTTTAAGGAAGAGCTCCTGGGTATTATATAATCTCTAGTTCTCATATGTTTGACAATATCTATCTGTGTCTTTATGCTTGAATACCATCTTGGCTTGGTATAAAATTCTTGGATATAGAGTTTCTTTCCGTGAGGAAGTTGCAAACACTGTTTCATGGTCTTTCAGTATTCAATTTTATGGAGGCATGCTGATTTTTTTTTTTTAACTAGTTGTCTGGTGACTTGAATTTTTAAAATTGGAAAAAAAAAAAAACCCCCAGTGATAAACTTTTATTCATCCTTGAGTTCTAGTAAATTCACAATGCAAATCTGGGGTCCATCACTATTCATTATCAGTATTTCCTGGATATGGCGTGATTTCTGACCTTTCCTATTCAGGTTTTATTTCAAAAAAGCTTTTCTATTGTCTTTTACTATATTTTGCTATTTTATATATTCTTTTGTCTAAAATACATAAATAAGATCCCATTTGCTCTCCTTACATATACCTAATTTTCTTTTGGATACTTTTTTTGTTCTTTTCTATTACATTTTACTTGATCTTTCATAGTCTTCTTCCTCATCCCCAGTTTTTCCTAATTAAAGTCCAGAAGTACACATCCACAAAATGATTTTAATGCTTAATGGAACTGTACTGGGTACATGCAGTATAATTTTATTAATCTTCCCATTAGATACCTAAATTGCCTCCAAATTTTCACTATTATAAACATCCACACTTGGGGGGTACGCGTGTGTGTGTGTGTGTGTGTGTGTGTCAGGGTCTAGCTCTGTCTGCCAGGCTGGAGTGCAGCTGTGCAATCTCAGCTCACTGCAGCCTCTGCTTCCCGTGCTCAAGTGATCCTCCCACCTCAGCCTCCTGAGTAGCTGGGACTACAGGCACACACCACTACACCAGGCTAATTTTTGTATTTTTTGTAGAGATGGGGTTTCATCACATTGCCCAGGCTGGTCTCAAACTCCTAGGCTCAAGTAATCTCTTTGCCTCAGTCTCCCAAAGTGCTGGGATTACAGGCATGAGTGACTGCGCCTGTCTAATCCACACATATTCTTAACTGCAGCAATGTTGCCTCTTAAGATTGGTACGCTAACCGTAATTCCTAGTATGGAAGCTCAATGCCAAAAAAACCTTTAAATTATGCTTTTGAATCCATTTCTCTATATTCTCATGCAGTCAGGCTTAAGATACTGAGTGCACAATGAATGATTTTAAGGGTTTCCAGGTCATCGCCATAAAAATGTGGCGAAATCCTAGTGTGGCTAAGCAGGTTAAAGAAATCTCTCAATGAAAGAAAGTGCTTTGGTGATGGCTTGGTTCGGCACCCTCAAAAAAGCTAATATTTAATGGTAGAGGTATAAGATAGTACAATCTATATTGAGGACTATTTGACTTTATCTGTGGGGCTGGATAGTTTCTGTTTATCCCTCTAAACCTGCTCTTCCCCGATCTCTATGCCTTAGGAGGCTGACCTGAATGGACCACATCAGAGACCACATTTGAGACTCTGTCTCAAAAAAAAAAAAAAAAAAAAAGAATTCATCTATCTTTCTATATATACTTAGATAGATGGAGAGAGAGGCTCTTTGGAAGGGTAAGCAAGAACATGATGACACTTGTTGCTTCTGGGGAGGAGAACTGGGTAGGAGGAAACTTCTTACTATTTCTTTTGTTTCTTTGAATATTATATCATATGAATAGTGCCTGTTCAAAAAGTACACTACATTAATGAGAAAGATTAATTGAGGCCTTTACAGAAGCTATGACTTAATAAGGAAGAATTAGAAGAATTACAGAAGGAGTTACTAGAAGATGATGGAAAAAACCAGCGAATTTTAAAGTTGCTGAAATGATCCAAGGAGTCAAATTCTTGGATAATTAAATTTCTTAACATGGTCCCTTTATGGAATTATGCTCTGACTAGTAGAAATACATGTAGAAGTTACTTCCTGCACAAAACCATATATAATAATTTGTTCTAAACATGATCATCTTTTTATTGAAGGAGCTTTAGTTTAGTTTTTTTTTTGGAGACGGAGTTTTGCTCTTGTTGCCCAAGCTGGAGTGCAATGGCACGATCTCGGCTCACTGCAACCTCTGCCTCCCCCAGGTTAAAGCGATTCTCCTGCCTCAGCCTTCCAAGTAGCTGGGATTACAGGCTTGCGCCACCACACCTGGCTAATATTTTGTATTTTTAGTAGAGACAGGGTTTCTCCATGTTGGTCAGGCTGGTTTCAAACTCCCGACCTCCGGTTATCCGCCCACCTTGGCCTCCCAAAGTGCTGGGATTACAGGCATGAGCCACCGTGCCCGGCCACAGCTTTAGTTCTTTTAGCCTCCTCCTTTATGTACAGGGTTTATCAATATCAGCAAAATAGTAGTTTGATTGTTCACTGATCTTGGTTTCCAGTGAAAGATGAGACTTGTTAAAGGAAATGGACATGAGAAGACTATCAGGAAATGAGTGAAGATTGCTGGAAAAAGTAATCATTTAACTAAAGTTGGTTAAATCACATTTTTATGCTATTCAAAAATGGAAAAAATAGAAAAGGATTTTGTAAGGGGGTTTGAATACTCTGGACATGCGCATTCCTGTTAAAAAGTTCTACAAGACACAGGGAAACTCACTCACCCTTCCTGGAATTGTGCTTGGGCAGATTCCTCTGCAACAAGAGTCTCATACTCCTCAGCGGCAAACCGGTCCCAGTCTGAGGGCTCAGGCCCCTCGTTCTCAACATCCTGATTGGAAAGAAGACAGCCACAAGAAACAAAAATAATCAAAGACAAAGAATTGGAGATAGATCATCACACAAATGTATACTGTGAAAAAATCCTACCTGAAATGTTTCATTTCAACAGGTTTAAAAGAGGTCCTACGGTAATTTTCTACACCTCAAATGGCAAAATTTAACTGTTTAGAAGCTAGGTTTTTTAGGTATAGATTCCATTTTTTTTTTTTTTTTTTTTGAGATGGAGTCTCATTCTGTCACCTAGGCTGGAGTACAGTGGCACGATCTCAGCTCACTGCAGCCTCTGTCTCCTGGGTTCAAGCAATGTCTGGAGATCGGCCTCAGGCTCCCGAATAGCTAGGACTACAGGCAAGTGCCACCACGTCCAGCTAATTTTTGTATTTTGTAGAGACAGGGTTTCGCCATGTTGGCCAGCCTGGTCTCGAACTCCTGATCTCAGGCGATCTGCCTGCCTCAGCCTCCCAAAGTGCTGGGATTACAGGTGTGACCCACCGTGCCTGGCTGATTCCAACTCTTTTTTTTTAAAGAGACAGGGTCCCACTCTGTTGCCCAGTCTGGAGTGCAGTGGTACAATAATAGCTTACTGCCAGCCTCAAAATCTGGGCTGAAGTGATTCTCCTACCTCAGCCTACTGAGTAGCTCAGACTACAGGCATTCCACCTACTAAGTAGCTGAGACTGCAGGCATGCCACCATGCCTTGCTAATTTTAAAGTTTTTGTGTAGACACAGGGTCTCACTATGTTGCCCAGGCTGGTCTCGAACCCCTGGCCTCAAGTGATCCTCCTATCTTAGCTTCCTAAGTAGCTGGGATTACAAGCACAAGCCATAGCACCTGGTAAGTCTAGAGTCTTTTTTTTTTTTTTTTTGAGATGGAGTGTCGCTCTGTCACCCAGGCTGGAGTGCAGTGGCCGGATCTCAGCTCACTGTAAGCTCCATCTCCCAGGTTTATGCCATTCTCCTGCCTCAGCCTCCCAAGTAGCTGGGACTACAGGCGCCAGCCACCTCGCCTGGCTAGCTTTTTTTTTTTTTTTTTGTATTTTTTAGTAGAGACGGGGTTTCACCGTGTTAGCCAGGATGGTCTCGATCTCCTGACCTCGTGATCCACCTGCCTCGGCCTCCCAAAGTGCTGGGATTACAGGCTTGAGCCACCGCGCCCGGCCAAGTCTAGATTCTTTAGCCTTGTAATCAGAGACACTTCTCTGGTCCCCTCTCCTCTGGCACTTTGCACAGCAGTCACCTGGAGTGACTTGTGTTTTGCCACAGGCCCGCCTGAAATGTACCTTCCCCAAACCCCCATTCGCTGGCAAATTTTTGTTCTTTAAAAGCCAACTCAGATACCATGTTGTCTGTGATATCTTCCTGGAAACAGTCCTTCTCTCTGTATCACTTCCTTTTTTCTAATGTAGATACTTTGGTTGACACCTTTTGCTCTTGTATCTCTGCCATCTCCAAATATCCAGTATCTCTTCAATGCAGTGCTCAGAATTTATTAAGTACTTTCTGACTGATAATGTTCTTTGTAGATCAGAACAAATATCAATAATTATACCATTTATAAAGAAAAAATTTAAAGGTAAAATTTTTAGAGTAAAAATGGTAACACACAGAAAATAAGTAAAGAGGGAAAAGACCACACACTTTTGTGAATTTTCTTGAAATTTTATGTTTCAGATAAAATGTCTTTCCAAGCTGAACATGAGTCAGTATTGCCCTAGGGTCTAAGCTAGTTATGCCAAGAATAATGTTAAGTTCCTAAACAATGACCACTATTAATTACTATATTTAATTCATTTTAAGACCCATCTCTATCTTTCTAACATTTATGAAATTGCAATGCATTATAGGCTTACAACTGGCAACGTCTGGGGTTTCGTTTTTGCTTAGAGAAATATAAAATAGGCTGGGCGCAGCGGCTCACGCCTGTAATCCCAGCACTTTGGGAGGCCGAGGTGCGCAGATCACCCAAGGTGGGGAGTTCGAGACCAGCCTGACCAATATGGAGAAATCTTGTCTCTACTAAAGATTCAAAATTAGCTGGGTGTGGTGGTGCATGCCTATAATCCCAGTACTCGAGAGATTGAGGCAGGAGAATCAGTTGAATCCGGGAGGGGGAGGCTGTGGTGAACTGACATCACACCATTGCACTCCAGCCTGGGCAACAAGAGTGAAACTCCGTCTCACACACATGTGTGCGCACACACACACACACACACACACAAAGAAAGAAACAAATATAAAATTATGGAGCATGTTAAATTCAATGAAATATAACAGACTTTAAACCAGCAATAACGCAACTTGATATGCTGAGATCAGCTGCAGAATATTTGTTTCTGGAAGGTGATAAATTCTTATTTATCTTATTTAGAAGGTGATCATATTCTTATTACTATTCCATAACTCAAAGAGTTATGGAACATGTAGACGAAAAAAGACTGCAAAAGCTTCTTATAGTTTATTGTTACACAACTGCAACAGTCTGTTCTTAACATCATTTTTACTTCTTAGAGGAATGGTAAGAACAAGGGGTGCCATTGTTTTTATTTTTAACATGGACAGTATGTATAGGGTTTTCTGAGGGTTCACAGGTTTGTGTGTCTGGGGAAGGGTATTCATCTTTATTCAGATGTAGAATGCATTCAAAACTGATAGCCATGTATAGCAATCATTAACATGTGAAAAAGCGTTATATTATTTGAAGGTTTTCTATCATGGAGAACTTTAGTTTTCACCATGATAGGGAAAGCTAATTACCATGGAATCCTGGAAATGAATGGTACAACTGAATCAAGGCCAATATAGTTTCTAATACAGATGTGCCTATTGATATATTTTTAAAAGTTAGAAGGAAAATTTTGTTTTTCAAAACTACTCTTTTGTAACTAGTTTCCAGTGTGTGTATCAGTAGATGAGCTATAGAGTCTGCTCAGTGGAAAGTGCTTACGCAGATGCAGGTTACCTAGACCTGACGATCAGCTGTGGAGAGACATGTGCTCTACAGGTCCTTTATTGTCTCTTTTTACTCTTTAATGAAATGCTATAAATATTACCTCTTTACTGAAATTCCAGCATGCAGAGACCATTTTAATATGTAGCACACATAGCCCCTGATACTGCAGCCCTCAAATAAAAGTTAAAATTATACTGGTACCTTCTGGACCGCAAAGGGATCTCTCTGTTCATGGTCTAAGTATTTCTCCAGATTAAAGAAAGTGTCGTAGAAGATGTGAGCCATTCTGCACCGCTTCAGATCTCTTAGAGTTATTTTGCCTACATAAAAATAAACAAATCTGGTAAATCTCATGAAGAGCTGTTTTGGCAAGAGAAAAAAACTTTCACTGACATCTAAAAGTATAGGTATATGTTTATTATAAAAGTCCTATTTTCAGAATAAAAAAAATTTAAATCCCATTTCTTTTTTCAAGAGTATCAATTTCTCAAACCCATTTTTTCTTAAATTGAGGTAAAATTCACTAACAAAGTTCACCATTTAAATAATTTTAAAGTGCACAATTCAGTGGCTTTTAGTACACTCACAATGTTGCACCACCATTACCACTATCTAGTTCTGTAATAATATCACCCCAAAAGGAAATTCTGTGCCCATCAAGCAGTCCTTCCCCATCTCTCCTCATGTGCTTTCTGTGTCTAAGGAAAAATCTTCTTTCATCCCCCAAACCCTGCTTTCATTTTCTTTTTAAAAAAGAGATAGGGTCTCGCTGTGTTGCCCAGGCTGGAGTGCAATGGTTACTCACAGGAACAATCATAATGCAATACTCCCACCTCAGCCTCCTTAGTAACCAGGACTATAGGCACACACCACTGTGCCTGGTGTAAAATCCTGTTTCTTAAATAGTAGACTTGCCATCAATTGCTACACCAAGACTGGGCATGGTGGCTCATGCCTGTAACCCCAGCACTTTGCGAGAACAAGGTGGGTGGATCACCTGAGGTCAGGAGTTTGAGACCAGCCTGACCAACATGGTATAACCCCATCTCTACTAAAAATACAAAAATAGCTGGGCGTGGTGGTGGTCGCCTATAATCCCAGCTACTTGGGAGGCTGAGGCAGGAGGATCGCTTGAATCAAGGAGGTGGAGGTTGTAGTGAGCCGAGACTACGCCATTGTACTCCAGCCTGGCAGACAAAGCGAGACTGCAGCTCAAAAAAAAAAAAAAAAAAAGTTGCTACACTAATAGTCAAGGAGCAACTTTAAACACTTCTGTACTGGAAAGTCTTCTATCAAGACTCTGATATGTTAAACAATTTAGGACAATCTAGGATTCTGTGCCCCCCTCTGATACACAGGTGAACAGTGCAAATGTCCCATTGCTTGGTCTCACCATCAGCAGCTGGCTTCACTAGGTCAAGCATCTGGCACAGTAAATCATGGAATGGCAAGGGCTCAATTCCCATGGCTTCCATCCGCTCACACTGCTCCTCATAGAAGTACTCCAGCTCATACATGGAGAGTATACCATCTCCATCCACATCCATGCAGCGGAACCAATACTCAATGCTAGGCGATAAGGACAATCATTATCATGGGCCTGGTAAATACCTTTTATTTATCCAGATTTAGAATGTTTCTTTTAAAATAAAAGTTACATATTACGCACACTTCAGGCTTAGATATAGTTTTACAAAGTGTGCTAGAGAAAATGGCAGACCCCTTCTTCCCTTTATTTTTCCACCCAGAACCAACCATGTCCAACCCTGATTATTTTGCTTTTTACCTTCCTGTTTTCAGATAACATGCCTACATCGCTTTCTTGTATTTCTTTTCAGAACTATTATTAGAGGCTGGGTGCGGTGGCTCATGCCTGTAATTCCAGCACTTTGGGAGACCGAGGTGGGCAGATCACTTGAGGTCAGGAGTTCGAGATTAGCTTGGCCAACATGGTGAAACCCCGTCTCTACTAAAAATACAAAAAACTAGCTGGGCATGGTGGTGTGTGCCTGTAGTGCCAGCTACTTGGGAAGCTGAGGTGGGAGGATTGTTGGAGCCTGGGAGGTTGAGGGTGCAGTGAGCCAAGATTGCGCCACTGCACTCCAGCCTGGGTGAAAGAATGAGATGCCCGCCTCAAGAAAAATACCAACCAACCAAACAAACAAACAAAAAGTATTGATTTCACACTGTGAAAGTTGAACTTTAGTTCTTTTATAATTTGTCACCACTTTATCTACATGTCCTTCTCATCCTCTTAATACAGTTAACTTGCTCAACATTCAGAATTTATAATTTTATATTTTTCTTTAATCTCTTATTTGCTTAGTTTTCTGTGTACTTGCTACTAATTCAACCCCAAATCTCTGTCAGTTGTCTAAATCCACACTCAGTCCCATGAGGTACTCTGTCAATGGCATGTTCTTGATGAAGTCTTCCTTGGTTCCTTCTGACCTACTCTAATCTGGGCTGCTTGGTCGCTAGGCCTCGCTCAGTTTCATCCAGGGATTCCTTTCGCCTTTCTCCTATTCCTTGTTTCTCGCATTTTCCTCATTCTTTATTTTGTTTCTTCATTATTTTGTTACTCTGCGCATTCTCTAGCAGCTTCCTGAATGAAGGAGCATGGCAGGTATATTTTTTGAGATCTTGGATCTTTGAAAATGCCTCTACCCTCTAATATGGTTGATATTTTGGCTAGTTATAGAATTAGAGGTTTGCAGTGTTTTGCCTTCAGATTTTTTTTTTTTAAACTTTAGAGATGGGGTCTCACTCTGCTGCCCAGGCTGGAGTAGAGGCACGATATGGCTCATTGCAGCCTTGAACTCCTGGCCTCAAGCAATCTTCCCAAGTAGCTGGAACTACAGGTGCACACCACCATGCCTGGCTAAATTTTTATTTTTTTTTCAGATGGCATCTTACTCTATCACTCTATTGCCCAGGCTGGAGTGCAGTGGTCCGATCTCGGCACTGCAACCTCTGCCTCCCAGGTTCAAGTGATTCTCCTGCCTCAGCCTCCAAAGTAGCTGGGATGACTGGTGCCTGCCGCCATGTCCAACTACTTTTTTTAAGGAGAGACGGGGTTTCACCATATTGACCAGGCTGGTCTCGAATTTCTGACCTCAGGTGATCCGCCCGCCTAGGCCTCCCGAAGTGCTGGGATTACAGGCATGAGCCACGGCATTCAGCCTGGCTAATAATAAAGTTGTTTTTTTTTTTTTTTGTAGAGTCAGGGTCTCACTATATTGCCCACACTGGTCTCGAACTCCTGGCCTGAAGGGATCCTCCTGTCTTGACCTCCCAAAGTGCTGGAATTTTAGGTGCGAGCTACTGTGCCTGGCCTTTTCCTTCATACTTTAAAAAGTATTGATCCATTGTCTATCCAGTATTGATAAGAAGTCTAAAGCTTTATTGGTATCTATTCCTTTGACTGTAACTCATTTTGTTTTTTTCCTTAGAAGCCTGCAGAGGTTTCTTTGAGTCCTTAGTAGTTTGAAATATCATGATGGCCTTGGTTGAGATCTAACTCATCTATTTGGCTAGGCTTTTCTGAGAGTCTATTCAGTTTAGAAACTGAATCCTTCAGACCTTGAAAATGTTTGTATCTCTCTTCCCTGCCCTTTCCCTCCTTTTTTTTTTTTTTTCTTAAGAACAGTTATTGACATCTGCATAGCCCAGTATGGTATAGCTACTAGCCAAATGTGGCTTTTTGAGCCTCTGAATGTGGCTAATCAAATTTGAGATGTTTTCTCAGTACAAATACAAAACAGATACACAACAAAATTAATTTAACCTATTTCTAAATTTTTCCATTGTGGCTAAATTTTAAAATTATTTATGAGGCCTGTACCACATTTCAAATTCCAGTTCTATTAAAATTTTTTTGACCGGGTTCTCCAATTTTTGTATCTTGTCTCTATTTCCTATTGCTTCATCTTTTTTGACGGAGGGGGTTTCTTTCTGGGAGGGTTACACAGCTTTATCTTCTAAACATTGTCTTTTTATTTCTGCTATTGTAGTTTTGATTGCTCAGAGCTTTTCGGTTTCCTGAACGTTCCTTTCATAAAACGTATCATTCTGTTCATGTCCTGTGATTGTAATTTCTTCTCATATCTCTCTGAGGATATAATCACTGTGTTTTTTTTTCTTGTTGTTATAGTTTTATTTTCTCTGAAAGTCTCTGTTTCATCCAAGCTATCTTTCCCCCACTATTTGTCTGGCCTTTATCTTTTGTGCAAGAGGCTTTACTCAGGTATCTAGTGATCCTCTGTTCTCTGCTCATATTTGAGAGTAGGTGCTAAAAAGCTGATTGGAGGTTCTGATCTGTGGGTTTGTTGACTCTGGGCTTTACTGTAAAATGAATGGGCTGGGTTTTTTCCTTGGGGATGACCCAGTGTCAAATCTTCAGGTCTTTATTCTCGGGCAGGTCAGTTCCCCAGAAAAGCACTTCAGTTTCCTGCTTGGAGGTTCAGGGCAGGTAGGCAGCATTCTGTTAGCTGAGTGAGGAATGAAGACTGGGCATCTCAGCATTCAGTTTGCATACACTCGTTTTATCTGTTTCCAAGATCGCATTCACATCTCAACTGTGCCCAATGCTCCCCAGTCCGGAGGCCCCTCTGTTTTGTACTCTTCAGGAAATAAAACACCAGTTTTATGCTAGGGTAGAGGACATGACTTGAAGATCAACTGTTCATTTAAACAAACTTTCTATAAACTCTCCTGTTTTTGGCTTACCTTTACCTCACCCCCCCTTGTAAGGTTCCTAGCATCTCCAAATCCTGAATGTCTGCAGGTTTTGCTGGGTATATCTGGTTGCTTCTTGGTTTTTCCCTCTGGCTTAGGATTCAGGCAGTCTGCTATGTTTATTTGCTTTCCAGTTTCCAACACTTTGCTATTATCTCTTATTTCCTTTATGAAGCCAACAACATTAATTGGTAATAGGGAACAATATTTTTCTGAAGAACCACAAATTCACGGCAAAGTAAAACTTTTCAAGAGAAGGTTCTAGGAGACCGCTGTTCAAATTCCCACTTGTAGGCCTGAAACCATATTAAGAACCACACCTGTAATGGTTAAACAAAATCTCCTTTGGGGAGAGAAAAGTGAAAATAACTAAGTTGTAACTGTTGACTGTTTTCAAGTAAGTCACATTAAGACCTGTGTGTACCTTTTGAGAAAGATATAGTTTACATTATTGCAAAAAACTGAACATGTAATACTTGAAAATGTTTTTTACTTTTTGTTTTTGAGACAGGCTCTCATTCTGTTACCCAGGCTGGAGTGCAGTACTGCAATCATGGCTCACTGCAGCCTCAACGTCTTGGGCTCAAGTGAGACTCTTGCCTCAGCCTCCAGAGTAGCTGGGACAAGAGGCATGCACCACCACACCTGGCTAATTTTTTAGAAACTTTTTGCAGAGATCAGGTTTTCCTACGTTGCCTAGATTGGGCAAAGTCTTTTTGAGAAATATATTTCTAAAATATATTTTAAATTGTTAAAATTTAATTGTTTAAATTGTTTAAATTTAACATTGTTAAATTGATGTTTAACAACGTTATTAAAGAACAAAGGGGACATTCATTGAACCTAATGAATGTGAGGTAATAGGATGGTTATGGTGAGGTTCAGTCACATCATATCTACTCTTAGAATATAAAAGGGGCAGAATGTTGTCCCACTGTGAAACTATTCCTGATTGTGGGGAAAGCCTTGAAGAGTTACATCTCATAAGTAGAGGGCTTCGATACATGTCATAATATCTGGTTGTTACACTGTTGTGTCACTGCAAGCTCTGCCTCCCGGGTTCACGCCATTCTCTTGCCTCAGCCTCCCGAGTAGCTGGGACTACAGGTGCCTGCCACCACACCTGGCTAATTTTTTCTATTTTTTAGTAGAGACGGGGTTTCACCGTGTTAGCCAGGATGGTCTTGATCTCCTGACTGCAAGATCTGCCCACCTTGGCCTCCCAAAGTGCTAGGATTACAGCCGTGAGTGAGCCTCTGTGCCCAGCCTTTTTTTTTTTTTTTTTTAAAGTAATAATGGTTTTAGTACAAAAGGGGCAGGGGACTGTCCTCTGACTGGCCTCTAAGATCTCTTGGTGTCTTGAAATTCCTCATTACTTATCTTACGAGAACCAAAATCGGGCAAAAGGGAATAAAGTAAATCTTGATTTTGACCAAGGATGTAACAGGACTCAAATGAAAGGCAACTTATTTTACTGTGAAATAGAAACTGATATACTTTAGTTAACTTGCATTTTCAATTAAGAACTAAGACAATCTTCTCTTTACAATACATAAAGCTAAAGCATACCCTTCGGTTCTTTGCTAATAACCCATAAGAGAGAAAGAAAGCTAGAATGCAAAGATAGATATACTGCCTGAATATTTGCCAAAGGCACATAACTGCTTTTAAATATCTGAAAGATGTGGTAGATTAATCAGATATAATTCTCTGAATATTGGAGAGCATAAGGATTGATTAACGAAAGAGAAAAAATGAATAGGCTGCCTCAGTGGATAGTTACCTGTCCCTGAAAAGTTTAGCAGCAGGGGCTGGATGGATAATACATGCAGGACATGGTCAGAGGGTATTTTCCTACTGAAAGTACTGGATACTCTCTAAAGTTTCTTTCAATGAAGAGTTTCTGTTTTTTTTTTTTTTTCCTTCTTACCAAAGGTAACTGATCTTCTCAGAGCCTCAAAGTGTTGACTATTTATTGTAGGAAAATTAGAAAACAGAAAACACAGAAGGAATAACTGACCAGAGAGCACTAGTGTTAAATTTCTGCTATATTTACCACCAATATTTGTTTTTTCAAAGCATAATGATATTAATGACAAATTATATTTCTAAAATTGTAGACATAAACAAAATTACATTTTTTTTATTTTTTATTTTTTGTGAGACAAAAGTCTCGCTCTGTTGCCCAGGCTGGAGTGCAGCGGCACGATCTCAGCTCACTGCAACCTTCCTCACCTCCTCCGCAAACCCTGGGTTCAAGTGATTCTCGTGCCTCAGCCTCCCAAGTAGATGGGACTATAGACATGAGCTAAGATTACTTCTTGTCCTTTCCTTGGACTGAATGAAATTAAGTGCTGAGCCAGTGAATTCTTGCCCCTAATATAAACTCCTGTATGCTATTCAAGAAGAAAGTTATTGGAAAGTCCATTATTGCTTAGGCAGTAACTAAATGTATATTCTGTTGCATATTCAGTATACATATACATACTGTGAAAGGCACTGGCCTAATGCCCTTAGGCATAACAAAGGTGAATGAAATAACTCCTGGAGATGATACCTAGCCAGATGACTAAGGTAGAAGCAGAATATGATAAAACCAGGACAGAGAGATTAAAAGACATACGGAAAGAGGGTTTGCAAGAGTTTGTCCACAGAAAACAATCTACTCAGATACTTTCCATATCTACCTCTGTTACCAGGCATAGGAAAGACTCTAGATCCTAATTTCATATGCAGTGTTTCACACAGGATTAATCACACCTTAGTGAATGTATTACTTTTTTTACAAAATTCATTTTTTCTACCCATGTAATTCATAAGCCAGAAACCCGATTTCTGCAAAGTGATGCCTATTCCATTTTCTTAAATAAGAGTTTGATTTTAGTTCTATAGACAGTCCCTATTTATGATGGTTTGACTTAGAATTTTTTGACTTTACAATGGTGTGAAAGCCGCATGCATTAGGAACCGCACTTTTGTACCAATACAATCATTCTGTTTTCACTTTCAGTATTCAATAAATTATATGAGATATTCAATATTTTATTATAAAGTAGGCTTTGTGCTGGATGATTTTGCCCAAATGTAGGCTAAGATGTATTCTGAGCACATTTAAGGCTGGCTAGACTAAGCTATAATGTTCAGTAGGTTACATGTATTAAATAATTTTTGACTTATATTTTCAAGTGATGCTGGGTTTACCAGGATGTAACCCTACTGTGAGTGAAGAAGCATCGGTACAGATATTTTTGTCAAAATGGTGGGCACTATTTTCTGCTCACACTCTGCTTTAGTAAAGCAATGTGAACCACTGAGAATAACACACAGGGTACCTAATTAGTGCCACTAGAAACCAAGGAAACAAGTATCAATGGGCAAAATCAGTAGTTACTTTCTTATATAATTGGCCTAACATTGATTCTCTTAAGCAATAAGCAATTTCATGACACCAAAAGAACTCTCTTTTAGGGAGTCTACAGCCTAGTTGGAAAGAAGGTAGACATGCAAACGAATGGCATCTGTGTGACAGGCCATATATTACAGTGGTAAAGAGTCCAGGTTTGGGAGAGATACAAACCTGGGTTTGAATCCAAGCTAGGACACTTACTAGGTGCACAGTCTCTTAGAGCTTCTGTTTCATCAACTGAAAAATGGGACCACTGATACCTCAACTCATAGTGATATGAGGATTAAATAAGCCATTGCATATAAAATACTAGTCACCAGCAAAGAATGGAATCTCAATATGTGAGCATTAGTTAGGAGAAAGGTAACATGCAAGGTAGAAAAGCAGCACCAAAGAAGGAGGTCTAAGAAAGCTTTTGACTCAAAACACCTGTTGGTAATATTCTATGAGAATCCAGTTATGGATCTCATGATGTGAAAAACTGATCTGAAGAGCTCTACTTCTGCTAATGATTACCTAAGTGGGATCAAGCCTTCCACTGAGGAAACTGAGGGGACCCCCCCACCATAGAAAAAAAACGGTTCAAAGATGCTGGAGAATTAACAGGGCAGTGAAAAATTATGGTATCCAGATCTAGAAGAAGAAAATCCAGAGACGGGCACCTAGCATTTGGGACCATCTTTCCCTTGGGGCATCTGCAGATTCTGGAAGAGGGACCTGAAAGTTTGAGGAACTAAGCCTTGACTTACTGGTATTTTGTTACTGATTTTGGGTCTATATCAAGCGGGAGGTCTGTAGTTTTATTTTCTTGTATGCGTTTGTCTGGTTTTGTTTATAAAATGAGTTGGGAATTATTCCTCCCCTTTCTGTTTTCTGGAAAAGGTGGTGCAGAATTTGGTATTATTTCTTCTTCAAATGACTACAAGAATACAGTTAAATTATCTGGGCTGGGAGATTTCTTTTTCAGGAGGTTTTGAACTGTGAATTCAATTTTCTTTAATAGATATCTGACTATTCAGGTTATGTATTTCTTCTTAGGTGAGTTTTATTAATTTGTGACTTTAAAGGAAATTGGTCCATTTCATTGAGGTCACCACATTTGTGTGTGTATATGTTATTTGTAGCATTCCTTTATTACTTCGTGAATATCTAATGCCCCTTGAGTCATCCTTTTTAATCCATTGATTATTTAGAAGTGTGTTGTTTAATACCCAAGTGTGTGGAGATTTTCCAGTTGTCTTCCTTGTATTGATTTCTACATTAATTCCATTTTGTTTACAGAACATACTTTGTAGTATTTTAAGTCTTTTTTTTTTAAACAGGCTTACTGAAATATATTTCACATATCATATGATTGTTCCTTTAAAAATGTACAATTCAAGGGTTTTTAACATAGAGTTGTATAACCATCACTACAATTAATATAGGGACACTTTCATTACCTAAAAAAGACTCCATACCTGTTAGTACTCATTCCTCATTTTACCACAGGCTCTCCACAGATTACGCAACCATTAACCTATTTCCTGTTTCTATACATTTGCCTATTCTGGACAACTCATATAAACAAATTCATACAATATGTTGTGTTTTGTGACTGGTATCTTTTACTTCACCAAAGGTTTTCAAGATCCAATCATGTGTAGTATGTATCAGTACTTCATTTTTCTTTACTGCTGTATAATACTTGATTATATGAATAGATCACATTTGTTTATCTTGGGCTGATCCCAACTTTTGGCTACTATGAATGGTGCTGCTATGAAAATGGGTGTAAAAGTTTTTGTGTGGACCTGTTTTCATATATCTTGGGTATATACCTAGGAGTGGAATTGCTAGGCCATATGATAACTCCATTATTTAACCATTTGAGGAAATGTCAGACTTTTCCGTAACGGCTGCACCATTTTACACTCCTACTGTAATGTATGAGTATTCTGATTTCTCCACATGCTTGGCAGCACCTGTTATTATCTGACTCTTTGGTAACTATCTTAGTGTGAAGTGGTATCTCATTGTGGTTTTGATTTGCACTTCTCTGATGACTAATGATGTCAAGCATCTTTTCATGTGCTTATTGGCCATGCATATATCTTCTTTGCAGAAATGTCATTTCAGATCCTTTGTCCATTTTTTAAATTGGGCAGGCTTTCTATTATTGAGTTGTGAGTGTTGTTTATACATTCTAGATACAAGTTCCTTATCAGATATATCATCTGCAAGTATCTTCTTCCATGCTGTGGGTTGTCTTTTTACTTTCTTGATCATATCTTTTGAAGCATAAAAGCATTTTTTCTTTTTTTTGAGATGGGGTCTTACTCTGCACCCAGGTTGGAGTATAGTGACGTCATCTCAACTCACTGCAACCTCTGCCTCTCAGGCTCAAGTGATCCTCCCGCCTCAGCCTCCCAAGTAGCTGGGATGTCAGGCGCGTGCCACTGTGCCTGGCTAAATTTCATTATTTCTGGTAGAGATGGAGTTTTACCATGTTGCCCAGGCTGGTATTGAATTCCTGAGCTCAGGCAATCCACCTGCCTTGGCCTTCCAAAGTGCTGGGAATACTGGCGTGAGTCACCGCACCCAGCCAAAAGTTTAAAATTTTGAAGTCCAATTCATCAATTTTTTCTTTTGATACTTATGCTTTTGGTGTCACATCTAAGAAACTGCCTAACCAAGGTCGTGAAAATTGACTCCTCTATTTTCTTCTAAATTGTTTATAGTATTAGCTCTTACAAAAATTTTGTGCTGTGATCCATTTGACTGAATTTTTGTAGTATGTGAACTAGGGGTCCAAATTAAGGTTGGTGCAAAAGTAACTGCAGTTTTTGCCATCGAAAGAAATTGCAAAAACCACAATTACTTTTGCACCAATCTAATATTATTTTGTATGATACCCAGTTGTTCTGGCACTATTTATTAAAAACTGATGTTTTCCCCCATTGGATTGTCTTGGCATCCAGCATCCTTGTTGAAAATCAATTAGCCATAAATGTGAGGGTATATTTCTGAACTCTCAATTCAATTTTATTTTTATGTCTATCATGATACAAGTACCACACAGTCCTGTTTAATTTCACTTTGTAGTGAAATATTTTGGAATAGGAAAGTGTGAATCCTACATTTTTTCTGTACTTTTTCAGCATTGTTTGGGTTACTGTGGTCCCTTTGTATTTCCATAGGAATTCAATATTTGGCTTTTCCATTCCTGGAAAAAAAAAAAACCATCGAAAAACAAAAAAAGTTTTTGACTCAAAGTAACTAGTATTTTGTTAGGAATCTGTAGATCAGTTTGGGAACTAATGCCATCTTAACAATGATCCATGAACATGGGATGCCTTCATTTTTTCTTTCTTTTTTTTTTTTTGTGATGGAGTTTTGCTCTTGTCACCCAGGCTGGAGTGCAATGGTGCAATCTCAGCTCACTGCTACCTCCACCTCCTGGGTTCAAGCAATTCTCCTGCCTCAGCCTCCCATGTAGCTGGGATTATAGGCATGTATCACCACGCCTCGCTAATTTTTTATATTTTTAGTAGAGACGGGGTTTCATCATGTTGGCCAGGCTGGTCTTGAACTCCTGATCTCAGGTGATCTGCCCACCTTGGCCTCCCAAAGTGTGAAATTACAGGTACGAGCCACTGAAACCCAGCTAAAAATCCAAAACTTTTCGAGTACCAACAAGACACTCAAAACTCATACTCATAGGAAATTCTCACTGGAGCATTTTGGATTTCAGATTTGGGATGCTCACTGGTAAGTATAACAATTCAAAATCTGAAAAAAATCCAAAATCTGAAACACTTCTGATCTCAAGAATTTCAGGTAAGAGATACTCTACTCTGCCTGTATATGAAAAAGAATAGCATATATACGAACTTTTAATTTTTTTTTTCTGGGTATTAAAATTACTGGTATTAAAATTTACTTTTCTTCTGCTCATTCATGTTTTCTAAATAAATGATTACTTTTGAAATGGAAAACAAAGTTATTTAAAAATAACAAGCTCTCCAAGAAATGGCTTATTTTTATTTCAACATCTTCTAAACAATATATTCAACATTTATATTTTTAGAGTTGGTGTCCTGCTCATTATACTCAGGATGGAGTATAATGGCATGATCCTAGCTCACTACAGCCTCAAACTCCTGCCCTCAAGCGATCCTCCTGCCTCAGTCTCTCGAGCAGCTAGGACTACAGGTGTGCATCACTATTCCCAGCTATTTAAAAAATTTATCTGTAGAGATGGAGTCTCGCTATGTTGCACAGGCTGGTTTCAAATTCCAGGCTTCAGGCGATCCCTCCTGCCTTGACCTACCAAAGTTCTGGCATTACAGATGTGAGCCACCACATCTGGACATATTCAACATTTAGATAACTTTTCGACCCAATATTAAGATAGTTGAGTTAGTTATACCTGCAGGTACCATCAAGGACTATAACCCCTCCCTCCCTTGGTACTGAGCACAAACTACAGTGCATTGTGTTACACAAAGTAGGGATAAAAAGTGAGCCATCTGGATTTTTTGCCTGAACAAGAGATGGAAAAAAAGAAATGTGTAAATTAGTAACTCCAATCAAGCTATGTCTGCGAGTGCAAAGGAAAAGCATAGATGATTTCAACTGGCAGAATGAGGATGTGTTCTTATACACTAGTCATCCACAATTTGCTTTCCCTCTCTAATAGTAATGGTTTACCACTTACCCAGTAAGATGATAAAACAAGTAATTCACAGCATCTATTCCCATACTCCACATGAATGCTTACTAGCCCTACTTGTCATCAGCTTACATGTCACTTAATCTTTGTTTCTGTGGGTAACGGCACTTCTCTTGATATGCCATGAACATGGATTCAGTGCCAATACCCTGAGACGGAGAGCTCCAAGATGGCAGAAACTAAGTCTAATTCATCTTAGTATGGCCAGGTTGAGTTGGCTTCACTAGGTATAATATGCACCATGACTTTTTCAAGCTTTGTGCATGTGTTTAACATCTTGGCAAAGGAAACTTAGAAATCATACCTGGTAGGATTCCTTTTGTCTTCTTCAGAGATCAAAAACCAAACAAAATCTGCATAGCTCATTCTTCCCTCTTTCTGTATTGTTTTTCCCCTGAAGAAAACACATGGTTATAAAATTTACTAAGCAATTACTCATAACCATTTATCAGGATGATAGGCTAAGAAATAAAGTAATATGCCAGTTAAATTTTTTAAACTTATAATGCTAAATGCCTCATAAAGGGCAACCCTTCTACAGCCTATCTTATTTTCAAAGGCCTACAGCATGAAATCAGAAGGCATTTGCAAATATGAAGAAAAGAAATCTGGCTTTTCATATGAATGTAAATAATCACTGGGATAAAATACTGTTACCTGTATTTAGATATAGGATTAATACTCATGTTAGGCATCAATGGAAGACACCTCAAAATAGTAAGAGCCGTCTATGACAAACACATAGCTAGCATTACACTGAATGGACAAAAGCTAGAAGCAATCCCCTTAAGAACAAGAACAAGACAAAGATGCCCACTCTCACCACTCTATTCAACATAGTACTGGAAGTCTTAGCCAGAGCAATCAGGCAAGAGAAAGAAATAAAATGCATCCAAACAGGAAAAGTCAAATTATCTCTCTTTGCTGACATGATTCTATACATAGAAAAGCCTGAAAACTATGCCAAAAGGCTTTCAGAACTAATAATTTCATTAAAGTTTCAGGATACAAAATCAATGTAGAAAAATCAGTAACATTTCTATACACCAATAGCATTCAAGCTGAAAGTCAAATCAAAAATGCAATCCCATTGACAACAGCCACACACACACACAAAATAAAATACCTAGGAATACAGCTAACCAAGGAGGTGAAAAATCTCTACAGGGAGGACTACAACACTCTGCTGAAAGAAATCAGAGGTAACACAAACCAATGGAAAAACATTCCATGGTTATGGATAGGAGAATCAATATCGTTAAAATAGCCATACTCCCCAAAGCAATCTACAGATTCAATGTTATTCTTATTAAACTAATGTCATTTCTCACAGACAAGTTTTAAGAAAAAAAAAATTCTAAAATTCATATGGAACCAAAAACAAAGCCCAAATAGCTAAAGCAATCTTAAGCAAAAACAACCAAGCCAGAGGTATCATAGTACCTGACTTCAAATTACACTATAAGGCTACTGTAACCAAAACAGCATGGTACTGGTACAAAAATCGACACATAGACCAATGGAGCAGAATAGGGAGCCCAGAAATAAAGCTGCACACCTACAACCATCTGATATTTGACAAAGTCGATAAAAACAAACAATGGGAAAAAGACTCCGTATTCAATAAACAGTTCTGGGATAACTGATTAGCTATATGCAGAAGAATGAAACCAGACCCTTACTTTTCACCATATAAAATAATTAATTCACAATGGATTAAAGACTTAAATGTCAGACCTCAAACTATAACAATCCTAGAAAAAAACCTAGGAAATACCCTTCTTGACATCAGCCTAAGTCCTCAAAATAATTTATGGCTAAGTCCTCAAAAGCAATTGCAACACAACCAAAAATTGATGACTGGGACCTAATGAAACTAAAGAGCTTTTGCACAGCAAAAGAAACTATCGACAGACTTAACAGACTACCTACAGAATAGGAGAAAATATTCTCAAACTATATATTCAACAGAGGTCTAATATCCAGACTCTATAGCGAATTTAAATCAACCAGCATAAAACAACCCCACTTAAAAATGGGCAAAGGACATGAATGGACACTGCTCAAAAGAAGACATACAGGCAGCCAACAAACATGAAACAACCTCAACATTATTCATCATTAGAGAAATGCAAATCAAAACCACAATGAGATACCATCTCACAACAGTCAGAATGTCAACTACTAAAAAGTCAAAATATAACACATGCTGGTGAGGCTGTGGAGAAAAGGGAATGATTATATACTGTTAATGGGAATGTAAATGGGTTCAGTTGTGGTGGAGAGCAGTTGATTTCTACTACTGTCCGACCCAGCAATCCCATTACTGGGTATATACCCAAAGGAAAATAAGTCATTCTACCACAAAGATATATGTACTTGTATGTTTATCCAGCACTATTCACAACAGCAGAGACATGGAATCAACCTAGATGCCTACCAACAGTAGACTAGATAAAGAAAATGTGG
Organism: Piliocolobus tephrosceles; assembly: GCF_002776525.5. Taxonomy (NCBI): domain Eukaryota; kingdom Metazoa; phylum Chordata; class Mammalia; order Primates; family Cercopithecidae; genus Piliocolobus; species Piliocolobus tephrosceles. The sequence goes on along the minus strand of NC_045435.1, from coordinate 158,462,871 downwards.
TACATATATACCATTGAATACTATGCAGCCATAAAAATTATGAAATCATGTCCCTGCAGCAACATGGAGGCAGCTGAAGGCCATCATCCTAAGCTAATTAACACAGGAACAGAAAACCAAACACCATTATGTTCTCATTTGTAAGTGGAAGCTAATATTGAGTACACATGGACATAAAGATGGGCACAATGGACACTGGGGACTGCTGAAGAGGGTAGGGAGTGAGCAGAGTGAGGGCTAAGGGACTGCCTGTTGGGTGTTGTCACTGCCTGTGTGACAGGATCCTCCAAACACCAAACCTCATCATCACACGGAGTTCCCATGTGACAGACCTGCACGTGTACCCCCTGAATCAGAAAAGTTGAAATTATTTTTTCAAAAAAGAATTACTGTCTTGTATTAAGCCATAACTATGTTTTATAGGATATTATTTGCTCCAACAGCACTGCCAAATTATTCAGGAAGCTTTGCTAAAATGAGATCGTTATGGTATTACTTGTTCATTTTTAAACGCAGCATTAAACGTTTTCTTACCTTGTTACTGCCCCAGAGAATATCCTTTCAATAATCCTGTTTGATGAAGCTAAATGTAGATAAAAAAAATTACAAAGCTAGTTAGAAATATGCTCCATAAAGGCAATACTTTTTACAAATTTATTTTTCATTAGCTACAAGCTAAACCATAACCATCGTCCATGATGAGAATGTGAGTACATTTTTATTTATGCATAATTTAAAAATAATTTTAAAAAATAATAGGCAAATAAATGTGGCTGATATCTGGGAAGTATTAATATAGCTCAATGCTAAGTTAGGTCTGAACATCCTGACAACTAAGACAAAAATATATAGGATTTGTATTGATTTTATCCAATGAGACCAATTTTCCTATAAACAAGACAAATTTTTTCCTTAAATTCAAGGGGGAACTGATTGTGTAAGCTCCTAAAACAACGTAAAATAAAACAAACTTAAAAACAATGGAGAATGCTTTCAAGTAGTTTCTTAAAAGCTCCTCAAACACACTACAAACATACTTTCCTTATATTCCCATTTTATAAAAGTCCAGGGTTTAACATGATATAAGATTTTTAGAAATTCCATCAGGAAGTTTTATTCACAGAGACAATCATAGCTTAAGTTAGCATGTTGGTGAGTGAGAGAGAGAGAGAGAGAGAGAGAGAGAGAAAGAGAGAGAGAAAGAGAGAGAAAGAGAAAGAGAGAGAGAGAGAGACGACTACAGACCTGTTCTTTCTTTTATTTATTTATTTAATTTATTTTTGAGATGGAATTTCACTCTTGCTGCCCAGGCTGGAGTGCAATGGTGCAATCTCGGCTCACCGCAACCTCCATCTCCCAGATTCAAGTGATTCTCCTGCCTCAGCTTCCCAAATAGCTGGGATTACAGGCATGCGCCACCACACCTGGCTAATTTCTTTGTATTTTCAGTAGAGACGGGGTTTCTCCATGTTGGTCAGGCTGGTCTCGAACTCCCAACCTCAGGTGATCTGCCCGCCTCAGCCTCACAAAGTGCTGGGAATATAGGCATGAGCCACCATGCCTAGCCGGTTCTTTCTTTTAACAGGTGCCCCGGGCAATGGCATGCACACTAAAATTTCAGGACCAGCAATAAGGTCATTAGGGACATAGCAGCTATCAGCATCGAATTCTTCTGCACACAGTTAGGTACAGTTAGCATAAAGGTAAATTGGTTTGGCCAAAGAAAGTTGGGAATATGTGTATTGGTACAGCCATGCCTGGTCACACACCAAAGCTTATATAAAGACCTTCCATATTCTGCTGAACATTGGTTTATGGGGTTAATCTGTACTAAATAGAAAAAAAGAGGCCTATATAGGAAAGGCAAGGATATTTAATTGCAAAGCCAAAATCTTTTTTTAAAGGCATTTTTTAGCTTGGGAAGGTTGAGCTTCCTAAAATGAAGATGTTATTCCATGTTGTCTCATTAAGGACAATCTGGTGAGTGGACAATTATAGTCAGGGGCCCCTTCTTGCTCTATCGCCCAGGCTGCAGTACAGTGGCATGATCTCGGCTCACCACAACCTCCGCTTCCCGGGTTCAAGTGGTTATCCTGCCTCAGCGTCCCGAGTAGCTGGGATTACAGGCATGCACAACCACACCTGGCTAATTTTTGTATTTTTAGTAGAGATGGGGTTTCACTGTGTTGGTCAGGCTGGTCTTGAACTCCTGACCTCGTGATCCACCTGCCTCGGCTTCCCAAAGTGCTGGGGTTACAGGCGTGAGCCACTGCGCCTGGCCAACTTTATTTCTTAAATATGCAAAGCTCTATGAAACCTGACACCATATACAACAAGCCTTTTTTTTTTTTTTTCCTTTGAGACAGGGTCTCCCTGTTGCTCAGGCTGGGGTATAGCAGCAGCATCATGGCTCACTGCATTCTCAACTTCCCCAGGTTCAGGAGATCCTCCCATCTCAGCCTCCTGAGTAGCTGGGACTACAGGCATATGCCACCACAGCCAACTAATTTTTGTATTTATTTTGTCATTTAAAAGATATTTTTTAATTTTTAATTTTTGTATTTTTTGTAGAGTCAGGGTTTCACCATGTTGCCCAGGCTGGTCTTGAACTCTTAGGTTCAAGTGATCCACTTGCCTTGGCCTCCAAAAGTGCTGGTATTGCAGGCATGAGCCACTGACCCTGGCCTGATGAGCCTTTTCTTAAGAGGCACACATTAGTAACAGCCATATCAAAAAACAAAAACAAAATTCAATGCTTTTATTTAAGATTTATACTCTGCTATATCTAATAAGCTAAAGTATTGTTTAAAAACCAACAGTGCCTGAGAAGGCATTAAAGGACAGAACAGGGACAATCTCTTTTTTTTTTTTTTTTTTTGAGACAGAGTCTTGCTCTGTTGCCTGGGCTGGAGTGCAGTGGCCTGATCTCAGCTCACTGCAAGCTCCGCCTCCTGGGTTTACGCCATTCTCCTGTCTCAGCCTCCCAGATAGCTGGGACTACAGGTGCCCGCCACCTCGCCCAGCTACTTTTTTGTTTTTGTTTTTTTTTTTAGTAGAGACGGGGTTTCACCATGTTAGCCAGGATGGTCTCGATCTCCTGACCTCGTGATCCGCCCGTCTTGGCCTCCCAAAGCGCTGGGATTACAGGCTTGAGCCACCACGCTCCGCCAACAGGGACAATCTTATGAGAGAAGAATGAATCAATGTATCTTGGTGCTTAGTTAATACTAAACCAGGCCAGGCGTGGTGAATCATGCCTGTAATCTTAGCACTTTGGGAGGCCAAGGTAGATGGACTGCTTGAGCTCAGGAGTTGGAGACCAGCCTGGGCAACAAGGTGAAACCCCACCTGTATTAGTATGTTCTCACACTGCTAATAAAGATATACCCAAGACTGGGTAATTTAAAAAGGAAAGAGGTTCAATGGACTCACAGTTCCACATGGCTGGGGAGGCCTCACAATCATGGTGGAAGGCAAAGGAGAAGCAAAGGCACATCTTACATGGCAGCAGGGGTGTGTGTGGGGGAACTCCCCTTTATAAAACCATAAGCTCTCATGAGACTTACTCACTATCACGAGAGCAGCACAGGAAAGACCCGCCCCCATGACTCAGTTAACTCTTACCAGGTCCCTCCCATGACACATGGGGATTATGGGAGCTACAATTCAATATGAGATTTGGGTGGGGACACAGCCAAACCATATTGTTCTAACCATGGCTCCTCCCAAATCTCCGGTCCCCCACATTTCAAAACCAATCATGCCTTTGCAACAGTCCCTCCAGTCTTAACTCATTTCAGCATCAACTCAAAAGTCCACAGTCCAAAGTCTCATCTGAGACAACCCAAGTTCCTTCCACCTATGAGCCTGTAAAATCAAAAGCAAGTTAGTTACTTCCTAGATACAATGGGGATACAGGCATTGGGTAAATACACCTGTTCCAAATGAGAAATCAGCCAAAACAAAGGGGCTACAGGCCCCATGAAATCCAAAATCCAATACTGCAGTCATTAAACCTTAAAGTTCCAAAATGATCTCCTTTGACTTGGTCTCACATCCAGGGCACACTGATGCAAGAGGCAGGTTCCCATGGCTTTGGGCAGCTCCACCCCTGTGGCTTTGCAGGGTATAGCTCCTTGCTGCTTTCATGGGCTGGCATTGAGTATCTGTGGCTTTTCCAGGTGCATGGTGCAAACTATTGGTGGATCTACCATTCTGGGGCCTGGAGCATGGTGGCCCTCTTCTCACAGCTTCACTAGGCATTGTCCCAGCAGGGACTCTGTATAGGGGCTTCAACCCCACATTTCCTTGCCACACTGCGCTAGCAGAGGTTCTCCATTAGGGCTCTGCCCCTGCAGCAAATTTCTGCCTGGACATCCAGGTGTTTTTATACATCCTCTGAAATCTAGGTGGAGGTTCCCAAATCTCAATACTTGACTTCTGAGTGCCCACAGAACCAACACCACATGGAAGCCACCAAGGCTTGCGGTTTGCATTCTCTGAAGCAATGGCCTGAGCTGTATTTTGGCCCCTTTAAGCCATGGCTGGAGCTGAAACAGCTGGGATGCAGGGCATCATGTTCAGAGGCTGCATAGAGCAGGGGGGCCCTGGGCCTGGCCCAGAAAACCATTTTTCCCTCCTAGGCCTCCAGGCCTGTGATGGGAGGGGCTGTCATGATTGTCTCTGACATGCCCTGGAGACATTTTACCCATTGTTTTGGTGATTAGCATTTGACTCCCCATCACTTATGCAAATTTCTGTAGTGGGCTTGAATTCTCCCCAGAAAACGGGTTTTTACTTTCCACTGCATTATCAGGCTGCAAATTTTCTAAACTTTTATGCACTGTCACCTCTTGAATGCTCTGTTGCTTAGGAATTTTTTCCACCACATACCCCAAATCATCTCTCTTAAGTTCAAAGTTCCACAGATCTCTAGGGCGGGGGCAAAATGCCAAGTCTCTTTGCATAGCAAGAGTGACCTTTACTCCAGTTCCCAACAAGTTCCTCATCTCCACCTGAGACGACTTCAGCCTGGATTTTATTGTCCATATCACTATCAGCATTTTGGTAAAAGCCATTCAAGTCTCTAGGAAGTTCCAAACTTTCCCACATGTTCCTGTCTTTATCTGAGCCCTCCAAACTGTTCCAACCTCTGCCTATTACCTAGTTCCAAAGTTACTTCCACATTTTCGGGTATCTTTACAGCAGTGCCCCACGCTACTGGTATCAATTTACTGTATTAGTCTGCTCTCATGCTGCTAGTAAAGACATACATGAGACTGGGTAATTTATAATGGAAAGAGATTTAATGGACTCACAGTTCCACATGGCTGAGAAGGCCTCACAATCATGGCAGAAGGCAAAGGAGACGCAACAGCACATCTTACATGGTGGCAGACAAGACAGCATGTGCAGGGGAACTCCCCTTTATAAAACCATCAGATCTCATGAGACTTATTCACTATCATGAGAACTACATGGGAAAGACCCGCCCCCACGATTCAATTACCTAGCCACCAGGTCCCTGCCACAACAGGTGGGGATTATGGGAGCTACAGTTCAAGATGAGATTTGGATGGGAACATAGCCAAACCATATCACCGTCTTTACAAAAAAAATTAGCCAGATGTGGTGGCATGTGCCTGTAGTCGGAGCTACTTAGGGGCTGAGATGGTAGCATGCCTTGAGCCCAGGAGGTCGAGGCTACAGTAAGCCGTGTTCATGCTACTGCACTCCAGCCTAGGTGACAAAGTGAGATACTGTCTCAAAAAAGAAACAAGGATATTAAATTAGTAGGCAATAGGTTCTAGATTTACCGCTGGCAAAAATGAAGCAAAAAGGGTATTATCATGTGATACGTAATTTTTTGTTTTCTGATAAAAGAAAGCACACAAAATTCATCTGCAGAGACATATCTTTCTGGAACTGAATTTCCAAAAGTAAATTTTTGTGAATCCTTGAAAACTTGGCAAGTTAGAAACATTATTTTCATCCTTGGTTTCTTATAGAAATATTGTTAAGTGGGAAGGTTTATAAAGGTGTATACATATTCTCTTTCAAACAGATTTACACAGGTGTGGATCTTATTCAATTCATCATCAGAAAATACACACCAGCATAAAGACTCATTGCTTTATCACAACTAAGACTGTGATTGGTTACTTACTTCCAAACTCCTTCTCCTACATCAAGGCTTTTATTAATTTTAATAAAAAATTATATTATCTTCACTCATCCCCTCTTAAAAATTCTTGGCCTGTAAAGAGGACTTGATTAGGTTTAGAATTTAGCAGACGGGAATTTCTCATAATGAGTAGTGATGATTTATATAACTCTTCAAAATGGTTAAGTCTTAGCATCTACAGAATCACTTACCCTGGTCATTGTATCGAGACAGATCGGCCTGGCTGATATAGAGGTCGTGATCAGTATCTAGTTCCCAGAATTTACAATAAATAACATAGAAATGTTCATAGGAGAAGTAATCTGTAATTTGGTTTATATCTTCCTCTTCTTCCAAAAGTGCTAGGGTCTGAAATGATATGAGAAGAATTTAAACATTATGAAAAAGCAGCTTTGGCCACTGTGCAGTTTAGTGAATTTCTGTTTTAAACTGAATTTAAAATTTTGTTTCTGGTACCAAATAAGAAACCCTTTAATAGGCAACCTCATCCTACCTTTAATCAACCAATCAATCTATAAGCATTTACTGAGCTCTATAACCTGCTCAGTGAAGGGTTGGATACTGTGGAGGATGTAAAAGCAGGGAAAGGGAAGTACCATTACCTTGGGGAGTATAATTGGTCAGAGGTCAGAGACTGGCACAAAGAGAACAATTAGATCATAGTCTTCATTACTTTGCCAGAAACAAATACTGTTTTTAATTTTCAAAGTTATGTGAGCAATATTAAGAGGGGTAGGCATCTACATATAGGGTTTGGTTTTGTAATAAAAATTAAGTTTATATCACAAAGGTGACTCATACAATAGTGATGATACATGGTGGCCTGGCATAGGCATGGCCGATAGAGATGCAGGGACCTGAGCTGGAATTAAACCTGGGTCTTCCCTGACTCACTGTACTCCCCTACGGCAAACTCCAGAATCAATGATACTGAACCCACAATTCTACTGTCAGCCAAATTATTATATAAGTGGGCAGATAAATAAAGACATTTTCAGAAGTGAAAGATTCAGAAAGAAAAATAAAGCACAAAAAATGTAAGAAATATATAAAAAAAGAAATGCCAGAAATAAAATCAGGTATATGAATAGTCACAATAAAGATAAGTGAATTATATCTCCCTATTAAAATTTTTTTGATTAAGTATCAAAACCATGCCCCCAAAACAGATCTACCTATATGCATCTATAAGGGATACATCTAAAAAAAAATGGAAGGTTAAAAAAAAGATGGACAAATATACACGGTTAAACATTAAAATAAACATGTATCAATATTAATATGGACTGCAAAGTGAAAAACATAAGGGGGCAGGGTGCGGTTGCTCACGCCTATAATCCAGCACTTTGGGAGGCCAAGGCAGGTGGATCATGAGGTCAGGAGTTCAAGACCAGCCCAAGATGGTGAAACCCCATCTGTACTATAAATACAAATATTAGCTGGGTGTGGTGGCAGGCACCTGTAATCCCAGCTACTTGGGAGGCTGAGGCAGAGAATTGCTTAAAACCGGGAGGTGGAGGTTGCAGTGAGCCGAGATTGCACCATGGCACTCCAACCCGGGCGATACAGCAAGATTCTGTCTCAAAAAAAAAAAAAAAGAAAGAAAGAAAAACATGAGGGACAAAGAGGACTATTTCATAAGGCAAATGTTAGTATTTCGACAACAAATTATTTTTTAAAATATAAACACTGGAAAACCAAAGTGCTCTGGCAAACTAAAAACAACATAAATTATTATTAAGTTATGGTAAATCTGCTCAATAGAATATTATGCAGCCAGTAAAAATTATAAAGTTTACACTGAAAACCATGATATAGTAAGTACAAAATACCGGATACAAGATTGTACCCACTAAGAACTACATAAAATCCTAAGAATGCATATGTACATATGAGTAAGACTAAATGAATACAGACAAAAATGATACTAGTTGTATAAGGGTGATAAAATAATGGTTTTTCTTCTGTTTTCCAAACTTGCTCATATTTTGTTTTATAAAATGCCCTTTGATATGTAAGAAGCAGAACACTTTCAATAAAGCACATTTTAGAAGCAAAGAGCTATCATTTTTACCGACTGGATTGGCATAAAATGAAGACGACAGCAACTTTTGTTGGTGAGTATGTAAGTGAAAGTAGTGCAGGCTTTTTGGAGGGTAACTTGACAGAATCCACCAAATTAAAAATGCGCACAGTATTTGATCCAGAATTTTCCCTCCAGTGGTCTATTCTACAGACATTCTTATTCATACCACATACGAGAGGAGGGTACAAGGATGTTCACTGCATCATTGTAACAGAGGAAATCTGAAAATGATTTGGACATCAATAGAGGAATATGTAATTAATTACAGTTTAGCCATGCGATTGTGCAGTAGTTGAAAGAATGAGACAGACTTATATGAACGCAAATGAACAAAACCCTGAGACACTGTTAAGTGAAAAAACAAAGTTAACAGAATAGTGTGAACCCATATATTTTTTGAAAACCCTCAAAATAGCAGCCATACAAAACAAAACTATATACTACATAGATATATTTATATATTTAAGAGAATAAAACCACATATGATATGATACAGGTCCCCCACTGGGGAAAGGGAGTAAAATGGTAGTGAAGAACAGTGACTTCTGTTTATTACTCAAGATGTGCTCATATTATTTGAATGCTTTATGAGTATTGTTTAAGTACGAAGAGGAAGACTAAGGAGAGGGGCAGGGAAGGAAAGGCAGGAGAAAATAAATCATGCTCTAAGAAGCAGAACACTTGAGTTCTTTTTCCAGTTCAGCAACTTACTTGTGTGTGATCTTATACAAATCATTTAAGTATATTTGGGCCTCAAATTTTATCACTGGTTAAAAAAAAAAAAAAAAAAAAGGATTAATTTTAAAAGCCAAAAAAGAAAAAATATGGATTAGGCCAAGCACGGTGGCTCACGCCTGTAATCCCAGGACTTTGGGAGGCCGAGGCAGATGGATCACGAGGTTGGGAGTTCGAGATCAGCCTGGCCAACACAGTGAAATCCCATTTCTACTAAAAATACAAAAATGAGCTGGGCATGCTGGTGCACACCTGTAGTCCCAGCTACTCAGGAGACTGAGGCAGAAGAATCGCTTGAATCTGGGAGGTGGACATTGTGGTGAACCAAGATCACACCACTGTGCTCCAGCCTGGGCAACAGAGCGAGACCCCCATCTCAAAAACAAAAAATAAATAAATCTATGGACTGTAAAAATGATTCAGAAATTACAACCTATAATGTGCTTCAGGAAAGTGGGGGATTATTATAATTACTCTTGTGGTATTATGGAATTACTACCATTTTAACCCATCCCATATTACCTACTGAGAGCCCAGGCAGGCATCAGGTGTTCAATAAATATCAACACTGACTGTGATGATGATTGTTCATTTTAGAATAAAAAAATGTTTGTATATCCATCATGGACTGCTAATTTTGCCAAGTCTTCATTACTCTGTCTCAGATGAAGATAGGAAAAAATAAAGAGTAAATAAGGTTGTATTATTAGCCTAAATTCCATTTAGTATGATTCTTAAAAATAAAACCTTTAATTTTCTTCCAAGCGTGAACAATTTCACTTTCTTTATGTTTACAGAAGCTTAAACAATCAGGCATGAAGATTACTTCGGTAAAAGGCTCCCACTAGTGGTCAATACTTTCTCTCTCATTTGGTAAAATGAATAAAATAATTGAATGAAATATATTCTTTCTTAAAAGGAATTTTTAGTACTTTTCTCTAGCAGGTGCTGGATACAGAGTCATTGCTGAAAGGATCAAGTTTAAAATCTTCCAAGGGCTTTCCAAGACCCTTCCCAACCTAGCCCCAGCCCACCCCTCCAGGCTTATCTATTGTGAAGCTTTCTCTGTACATTTTATCCATGTCTATGGAAATTATCAAGTCAGGTTTAGTGTGTGTACACTTCACTTTTTTGCTCCAGAGTGAATGCTTTCAGGCAGAGATCCCTTATTATTCTCTTCATTTTTACCCCCTCACCCAAAACATTCCAGCATCCCACGACAGGTATTTGATAAATGCTTAATGAATGAAAGTAGTGACAGTGCTTTGAATACAGTAAGCATTCAAATATTTGTTAAATAGAGTAAGAAAACTATTTAAATTGCTCAGTACACATGAATTCTAATGAAAGGCATACTTGCAAAAAGTTGCTTTTTCTTATCTCTGTTGAAGTAATTTTTCCACTCCAAGATCTGTTGACTGTGTAGAATATTCTCTGAATAACCTGGTTCCAAAAGGAAAATAAAACCAAATAAAAACATTAAAGATCTCCACTACTTTCTCAAAGGCCATCTTATGAACACACTTGGGATCAATTTAACTTTTAGCTCTTTGATTATGTTAAGTGTAATTCCTAGTAAAAATCAGCACTGTATTTTTAAATATACATCCATATATTTTGAATTTGCCTCTGTACCTCCAAGAAGAATAAAAAAAATTCTCTGCTCACAGTCTTCACTTCCCAGCTGCCTTCACATCACTTCTTTTGTTTACCTCTAATTCATATAGTGATGCCTGATTCAAGTAATGCTTATTGGGCTCAATGTTTTGAGAAGGCATATGAGGTGAGAAGTATCTGCTGGGTTGGCCTAATGATTGATTAACTGGTCAGAAGGATGGCTATCAAGGTGGTATGATTCAAGAGGGTCTTATTCTGGTTATCATAGTCTTATTCACTTGAGTCTTGAAGACTCTTGGTCTTCTAGACTCTATGGAAATTCAAATACATCTGGGATAATTTATGTCCTAACTTTAATTTGGGCATCAACATCTTTGTTATTAGCTGGTGTTTTAATGGGTTTAGCAGAATTGTATCTCTGAAGAAAACCCTGGATAGAATGGCAGAAGAGGAGATAAGAAACAAATATGTCTAAATTGAGAATGTGTGTGCTGTGGTGTAGGAGAGGATCAGAGAAGGAAGACGGAAGCTGCAATCCTGGACGTAGGAGGTCACAGTGCATTCTTAACAATTTTACCTGCAGTAATTCCTACCCACTTCATTTCCTTTTCACCGATTATTTTTCTTCTCCCAAAGAAAGCAGTGGTAAAAAGAGCAATTTAAGCAGCTTTATTTTTTTTGGGCGGGGGGTGCATTCTGCTTTTATTTTGATAGCCTAATAATACAGAAATCCTGTACCTTTGGTGGTTTTTATCATGGAAGAGATTAGATCTCTTTTTCAAGCTATTTTGGTGCAAGAAGAACAAATAAGGCAAGATATTTGGACATCTTTCTCAATAGCAGGCCTAATGAAGCACTAAACCACCTTTCTTTCTGGATTCTTCAGCAGAGAAAGTGATTCTTCAACTCAACATGGAAAAACTAGCATCAGGATGAAGGTCTAGATTTCAGCTGTTCAGCACTCACCACCCCACCCCTGCTATCAGTGCTAACCCCTCTGATCCTACAGAATTGAGCTCAAGTGGCCGGGCGCGGTGGCTCAAGCCTGTAATCCCAGCACTTTGGGAGGCCGAGACGGGCGGATCACGAGGTCAGGAGATCGAGACCATCCTGGCTAACACGGTGAAACCCCGTCTCTACTGAAAATACAAAAAACTAGCCGGGCAAGGTGGCGGGCGCCTGTAGTCCCAGCTATCTGGGAGGCTGAGACAGGAGAATGGCGTAAACCCGGGAGGCGGAGCTTGCAGTGAGCTGAGATCCGGCCACTGCACTCCAGCCCGGGCGACAGAGCAAGACTCCGTCTCAAAAAAAAAAAAAAAGAATTGAGCTCAAGTGTCACACTCCATGGGAGGCCCCAGCACAGGGACTGACTAGAGCCCTGCCTTCTGTGCTCCCACTGCCACCTGAGCCTCCTTTAGCTGTCCCCGTGGTTACATTCTAAACACTGGTGCACCTGACCATCACCACCACTAAACACTAAGAGACCAGGTCTTTCTCGACTTGTATTCCAGTAACTTATATGGTACTTTCTATATATCAGGTGGTCTATAACTGCTTGATAAAATAATGAGGTTTGAAAGTTTCATAACAAAGATTTTTGTATTATCTTTGTGTTAGAGAAAGATGGGTTGGCTTCATAAGTATTTGAAGAAGAACGCTATTCAGAGTTTTGCATAGCAGATGGATGTCAACCCAAGGAAGGTCTCTAATTAGTATTTCATGTATATCAGTATTTTTGTCTATTATTTATAGATAGACTCATATATAATGCACAAAAACCACAAAACAGGTAAGTGTAACTATATCCAAAATAATTGTGAAAGATGCTACTAATGTAGTAATGTTTAATCTTGAGAAAAAATAAGACTAGAGTGTAGATGTGATCAAGATTTGAGTGGCTATTGGGTAGAAGAAGCTGACTTGTTCTGTGTTACACCAAAGGGAAGAATTACAACTGCGAGACAGAAATGCATTTATACTGAAATGCTTCAATATAAGGAAGACTTTCCTAAAATTAGCCCTGTAAAGCAACGAGTTTGTATAAAGTGGCTGGGTTTCTTTTCACCACAAGTATTTAGGAAGAAGTTGACAGGATTCCTGAATTAGGTGGGAGCTAGGACTAGCCAGTGCCTAATTTCTCTACTGGCCCCAACCACTCAGACTCTGAGGTCACTGAGGACAGAGAACGTGTCTTACTCAATACTGTATTCTTAGCACCAGCTTGGCGGAAGTTCATGTAAAAATGATGGAGGATTTTTAGCACAGAAATTTTATGTATGAAAATAAATATTAAGAATTTCATTTATCATAATTCCATGTCCCCTCTCTCAAGTTAAAGTCAATTTCAATACATATTATTAAACCACATTTTTCTGTTGAAGATTTGTGTCCTTATTTCTTGATTCTGAATGTAAATTTATCTTAAAGTATGAGTTTTTATCTAAAATTTATATTTATATACTCAAATACTTTATATTATCTACGAAATTACTGTGTTAAAAATTATAAAACTTTATAATCTGTATCCATTCATGCTTATTTTATTTTTCTCCTCTTCTTTTGGACAGAATTTTAAAAATCTGCAAACAGTTTGACTGTTAGGCATTTCCTATTTTTAGCCTGTGCTAACCTACTTATCTAATACTATAAAACAATGTATTTGTATTCCATTTTTCCATAGCCTAAATCTCCTCATTCAGTGGCCACACTTGATCAGCACATTTGCTGGTTTCCACATCACTGATTCAGCACTTTAGATGGCTGAGGTAGGAGCACCATCTAGTGGTGAAGCATGCAGCTGCCGACTCTACATTAATTGTTATTGTTTTTGTAACCTCTGTCTTCTAGGTAAATAAAATTCATCATCATTTAAAATATCAAAAAAAATTTTAAAATAAATCATAATTAGAATAACTGTTTACTACTAGTGAAATAAATGAAATTTGGCCATTTTTCACCAAAGGACCTTTAGTCAACTTGACATATAAGTTAAATCATAAGTCAGTTTCCTTTCCTCTTGGTATCTATTGAATTAAAACCTCTAATTCACAAGTATAGGTCACCAGGAATGGAAATGTTTGATGGCTCTGTCACATAGTTTTTGACAAATGAATTAAATACAGACACAGAAGTTACAAATAATTTTTACTATGTATGTGTACAGAAGAACAAATTCCAATGCTGGAAGCCTGGCTCTTACTTGGCAGGTGTGGTGAACAGATTTCTAATTCACTCTTTGGTTAACATGGCTCAGAAAAGTATTTCTTCATGGTCTTCTGTAGAGTTAGGACTTTAAAAAATATATCTAATAAAAATATATTTTTTTCTCTGAAGAGGAAAAGTTTTCAAGAGGGAAGAGTTGGTAAGCTCTTAGTGTGAGCAGTCTCCACTATACCTTAGTCATCTTGGGAAAATCAGGATTCTCCGCAAGGAAAATCCTGGCATTTCAGCCTACAGTGGTGGATTCTGGCCAATCAAGATACTGAATATATCACTAAGACACACCATCGAAGCAAGCCACAGAAATATCTCTACTGCCAGCACCAGTGTCATAAAGAAGTATTTTAAATCTCATCGCCAATTTTAAAAACTCAAGAGAGCACTTCTTTCCTCAAAAGTTGGCATATGTCGGTTTGGATAAACAAAACCTTTCATTCACTGGCAATTTTTGCACAGCATGCAAAACTGCACTCAAGGGCTATCATTTGCTGGTATTTCTAATTTTCATTTTCATTCACTATCAAAGGCTTATTTCTCAACTGCTAACTCTTTTTGGAAACAAACAAGAAGACAGACTGACTATAGGTTCAATCTTTTTTTTGGGTAATGATGTCCTTCTCTGCTGTACACATAGCTGGTGGTCTATCTTTCTAGTCTAAAAACAGCTAACAAAATAATTAACTAAACAAATAGCCTTTTCCTGTAACAGATTTTCAATGATACATAGAAAATAAAAGTTTTCTAACTTTCCTTCATCATATATGTACCACACACAAGCTAATATTTGAATCATACTCTATGTCAGTGGTTTCTTCCAAATGCAAACCGAAATAACTGAGTAACACTAGGATGCAAACATATTAATTGTTCTTTCTATACTGTATGCCACGAAGATTATATAACATTCAATAGAGTCACATAACTGATTTTGCTTTTTCTGAGATATCTGTCATTAATTCTGAGGCTGATCTTTGTATGTTTCTTAGAAATAGTGTGATCTTAACTGTTTTTGCTGTGAGCAGGGTAGAGGATGATGCCTTTTTAGTTTGGTCACTTTTATGTCTAACAACAAAATTAACTTCATACTAGAAGGCCTTATTTTACATTTGTTCTAGAAAAACTCACTGTGCTCTGAAATAATACAATGGTTTCAATGACTTCATGCCATTATTTGACCAAGTTTCATAACAGAAAAGGCACTGAGGAGAACAGATAATCAGTCTAACAAAATTCCATTTCCAGATAATCGTTTTTATAATTTTTATTTGCCCTTTTTGTGAGTTTATCACAATGGCAGTTATTCACTTATCTCAGTACATATTCACATGAAATGTTCCCAATTAGGTCTTGTTTACTATTTATTTATGGTGCTGTTTTGAGTTGCCATGTTATCATTTTATCACAAGTATTTTACACTTAAATGACTAGTTCTGAGTAACGGATTCACTTTTGTGCATTGGAGATAAAGCAGCATAATGCTAACAACAAAGTGAAATTTAACAAATGTAAAGTTATATACAAATGCCATGAAAATATTACAGCAGAGATAATTAACTGTACTCTATTAATTCACCAGTGTAGTTCATTTTATTCAACTATTATTAACACGACAGTATTTCTTAGAAAATGTGAATTATACGTTAACAAAATGGTTTCATGGCTTTTCACTCTAAAATCATAAAACTTCCTGGTGATGGCTGAGTGTGGTGGTTCATGCCTGTAATCCCAAGCACTTTGGAGGCTATGGTGGGTGGATCACGAGGTCAGGAGATCGAGACCATTCTAGCTAACACGATGAAACCCTGTCTCTACTAAAAATACAAAAAATTAGCCTGCCGTGCTGGTGGGTGCCTGTAGTCCCAGCTTCTCAGGAGGCTGAGGCAGAAGAATGGCGTGAACCCAGGAGGCGGAGCTTACAGTGAGCTGAGATTGCGCCACTGCACTCCAGCCTGGGCGACAGAGTGAGACTCCATCTCAAAAACAAACAAAAACCAAAAAATTTCCTGGGGACTACTTGGTAGATGACCAAATACCATCAAATGTCCAAGTACTTCAAAAAATATCAAACTATGTGTTCATTAAGATCATGAAAGAAAAAAAAGAAATATCAAACTGGAAACCATAAAGAAAATTTATTTCCATTTCACTCTTTTGTTCTTTAATATCTCTAATACATGCCAACAGTTTGGACTAGTTTATTTCTAAGATCTTTTCTAACTCTTAAGAGTCTAAATCATGCTATTAATATGCCCTGAGTTTTCAGAACAGTCAATATTTAGAACCCAATAATTCTTTTTGCAATTGCAGCCACAGCTAGTGTAGAATTCTTTTTTTTGAGACAGAGTCTTGCTTTGCATCCCAGGCTGGAGTGCAGAGGCGAGAATCTCGACTCACTGCAACCTCCACCTCCTGGGTTCAAGTGATTCCCGTGCCTCAGCCTCGTGAGTAGCTGGAACTACAGGTGTGCACCACCACACATGGCTAATTTTTATATTTTTAGTAGAGACAGGGTTTCACCATGTTGGCCAAGCTGGTGTTGAATGTCTGGCCTCCAATGATCTGCCTGCCTTGGGGTCCCACAGTGCTGGGATTACAGGCTGAACCACTGTGCCTGGCCTAGAATTCTTAAACAGGGATAATTTCATGTATTCACTCAGTACATATTGACTGTGTGTCTATTATATGCCAGATAGTATTCTAGGTACTGAGGATACAGACAAAGTTCCTGCTTGTGTGGAGCTTATATTATAGAGACGGAGATGGACAATAAACAAACAAAAAATTAAATATCAGATGATAGGAGCTAAGAAGAAAAATAAAGCAGGACAAAGGAATAGAGTGTAGGGGGAGGGGGCAGACGAAGAAGGGTTACAAAAACAGAGAGTGATCAGGGAGGGCCTCACTAAATAAGGGAACCGAGCAGACATCTGGATGAAGTGAGGGAGTGACAATGTGGAAATCTGTAGGAAAAACATTCCAAGCAAAGAGGAAGAACAAAGCATGTGAGGCAGAAATGGGTTTGGTTTGCTCATGGTGGCTGAAGCAGAGTAAGCAAAGGAGTGGGAGGTAGGAGATAAGATGAGACAACAGGGGTTGCCAGGATATGGGAGGATTATGGAGAGTCTTGGCAAGGACTTGGCTTTTATTCTACGTAAGCTGGGAAACTACTGCAGGGTTTGAGCAGAGGAGTGATATGATCTGGCTGACTTTTTAAAAGGACAATTGTTTGCTTTGTGGAGGCTAGACTACAGGGCAATCAGGGTGGTAACAGGGAGACCAATTAAAAATAAACCAAGTTTGAAATGAGAGCGACAGGCCAGGTTAATTGTGGTAGAGGTAATTTAGTAGAGTGTCACAGTTAACAGGAAAAAAAAAAACTTCTCAGATTGTCTTAGATAACAGTGACACCTTCTGGCTCAAATAAAATCTTACAGAGTTTTATACTGACATGAGAGCCAATGCAAAAGCACTGAATGAAAAATAAGGTTCCTATAGGAGGAAAAGAAAACAGTAGTATTTTGTAACTCGGCAGGACCTAACACATCTTTGGCTAACAAACTGTACACTAAGTATAGGAGGGTGGTCCTCAGAGGAGACTGCCCTGTTTAGCTGAGGAATCTGAGCTACAGGCCAGGGCCATCTCACTTGAGAATGTGTCAGTGAATGGCCCTGGGGCTGGTCTGTGGAATGTCCCCAAAGATAACGTGGAAGCTAGGGCAGAGTGCATGAAATGGCTACTCCATGCCCTGTGGGCCTGTGTGCGCTCACTCATAATTCCTGACCTATCTGGGACTAACCAAATGAGGCTGTGCCTGAGAAACAGGGAGTGCAAGCTCCTCACAAAATGAAATTGTGATCATGTTGTTTTAAATTCTTACATCGTTTGTTTTCTGATTACACACAAGCTATTTTCTCATTATCATTTCCAGTTCTAAGTTTGAGGTACTAGAGATCAATCTTTTTCTGGAACAGGGACAGGCTGTTGAAAATTCTTTTCAGTCTTATTTGGAAATGCTAAAGATCAAATGAATATCATATTCACAACACAGAAAAAGATATGCCTCATAAGACCAGACAGAAGGAATATATTACTTTAATTTTGCAAGTAATGGGCACAAACAAGAAGGAAAATAGATAAAAATGAAGAAATTATGAATTCACTTTTATTTTACCTTCCTTCCACTTAAAATAATCATTATAACCCATGTTACCTTTTGCATAGATACTTGAAATTCTGGATAGCAGATGGTAATAAAAAGGTGACTTATGGAGTTATATTAAGCAAAAAGATGACTCAGCCTACCGTGGTGATGTAGCGGGAGTGGAATTCTGGAGCATCTTTCAGGAACGTGAGACCAGGGTGGGTATCCACCACATCCTGAAAAAGATCAAAACCAAAACTAAATTAACAAACATACAAAAATTATGCCCATAGAAGTTTTTCCTTCCCGTATATGTTGCCAGTTGAGCAAACTTGCTATTTTAGAATAATTAATAATGCACTTAAAATTTAATTCTTTATTAAAGTTTCATTATAAGCATATTTATGCGTGCTTTTCTGTATAGACAGTATACTTCAAAAAAAGTTAAAGTTTGATTTTAGCTATGTTAGGTAATTTGTGAATCAAATGTCTCCGAGGTATGTACTGTAATTCTAACACATCAACAGCACATCAAGGCTGTGCCACAGATTATTGTAGAGGTATTATGTAAAGTGTATTTACACAGAAAGGATGTGGTGGACAGCAGATGCAAGCCAATGAAAATGATCCTCTTTCATAATCTAAAAACATGGGAAATTCTTTTTCGAAAAAAAAAGCAGCCATGTAGTCAAGTAGTTTGAATGTGTCTTTGTTAAGCTGTGTTAAGCCAGTTAATGCCCATCAGATTTTATCATAATTGTGTGGATAAATAATTTCTCAAATTAGAATTTTATTTATTTTTAAATCTTTAACCTTGTTCTCATTGAAGACTATTAGAATATTAAAACCTTAAAATACTGTTTTTATTTCCTAATTAGATTTTTTAAGCATTTGGAATGAGCCCAGAGGATCTAATAGAGATAATCACAGTATTAATTAACCAGAGGAAACAGCTATGCCATTACAGATATAATCTATTAATTGGCTTGTCATCAACAGACAGACATCAAGTATATCTCTTTTCTTTGTTTCTTCAGAGCAGTTAGCTATAATACTTACCAATATATAGTCTCAAACAAATCAACTTATTTCTTTAACTTTTTAAAGACTTATTATTATACATATTACATAATTTTCATTTTTTGAGACAGTCTTGCTCTGCTTCCCAGGCTGGAGTACTGTGCTACAATCTTGGCTTATGACAACCTCTGCCTCTCTGAGTTCAAGTGAGTCTCAGGCCTTAGCCTCCTGAGTAGCTGGGACTACAGGTATGTAGTATCACACCAGGTTAATTTTTGTATTTTTAGTAGAGACAGGGTTTCACCATGTTGGCCAGGCTGGTCTTGAACTACTGGCCTCCAAGTGATTCATCCGCCTCAGCCTCCCGAAATGCTGGGATTACAGGCATGAGCCACCGCACCTGGCTAACTTTTTATTTGGAAATAATCTTATACTTACAAAAATTATTATAGAAAAATTCCCTATGCTCCTCTCCCAGCTTCCCTTAATGGTAACAAGTCACAGACAATAGTATAATGATCAAAACCAGAAAATGAACATGGGTAAGATATTAAACTAATCACATCTCACTAGTTTTTCCCTTAATGTCTTTTTCTGTTCCAGGATCTTACACTGCATTTAGCTTTTGTGTCTCACTGGTCTCTTCCAATCTGTGAAAGTTCGTTAGTCTTTCCTTATGATTTTGATGCTTTTAATGAGTTCTGGTCAGTTATTCTGTAGAATGTCTCTCCATTTGGTTTTGTCTGATCTCTGGTCAAGATTAAGGTTACACATTTTTGGCAGGAGAACCACAGAAGTCATGCGTCCTTTTCAGTGCATCACTGGGCATACATAATACAGAGGGTATGTGATGTTGGTATGTCTTCATTTGGTGATGTTAACTTTGATCACACTTAGTTCAAGTGTGTCTGCTGCATTCTCCACTGTAAAATTGCTATTTTCCCTTAATAATTGATAAATAGCATGGGGGCAGATACTTTTGAGAGTGTCAATATCCTATTTCTCCCCAGAATTTCTCTCATTCATTTTAGCATCTATTGTTACATTATGCCTGCAACATTTACACTGTAGTGTTTACTTAATAGTGATTTTGTCTATATTCTGTCTACATTTCTTAATTGGAAATCTTCTACAAGGAAGAGCTGTCTCTTCTCTCCTATTTTTTTGAGACAGAGTCTTCCTCTGTCATCCAAGCTGAAGGGCAGCAGTGGTGCGATCTCAGCTCACTACAACCTCCACCTCCTGGGTTCATTCAATTCTCCTGCCTCAGCCTCCCGAGTAGCTGGGATTACAGGCGTGTGCCACCATGCCCGGCCTATTCATTTTTTTGAACAGCACAGACTCACTGGTATTTATTTCATTCTGTCTGTTATAATTCTATACTATCATCATTTTGTTGCTCAAATTGATCTAGCTTTGGCCACTAGGAGCTCCTTCAGGTTGGCTCCTGTGTTCTCTTTTTATTTTCATAAATGAGACAGGGTCTCACTCTGTCACCCAGACTGGAGTGTAGTGGCTCGATCTTGGCTCACTGTAACCTCTGCCTTCCAGGTTTAAGTGATCCTCCTTCCTCAGCCCCAAGTAGCTGGAATTACAGGCATGCGCCACCATGACAAATTTTTGTTTTTTAGTAGAGATGGGGTTTCACCATGTTGCCCAGGCTGGTGGTCTCAAGCGATCTGCCTGCCTTGGCCTCCCAAAATGCTGGGATCACAGGCATGAGCCACTGCACCCAGCCACTTGTGTTCTCTTGATAAGTCCCTGTGTTTTTATGGGGACTTTCATATTTTCTGGCATAAGATGACCCATGTTTATCTTGTATCTTCCTTGCCGTAGCTCTGGTATACCAACCTTTTGTCTAAGAAGCCCTGGTTCCTTTCATTGGAGAATGGTATTTGAAACCAAATCTGAGTGTGAAAGGTGTCCATTACTACTAGAATAGTATTTCATTGTGTACATCACTACATTTTCTTTATGCCTTCGTTCACTAATACTAAGGTTGATACCATATATTGTTCAGCTTTGGTTAGTTTCCTCTCTATTTGCTGATTAGTACTCTGCTGAATACTCATGGAGGAACTTCTGAAGATCTCTGAGGATTGTTCCCCATGCAATTCTCTCTTTTTTGGTACTCTGTCCTGATAATTCTAGTCATCTTGGTTCTCTTAGACCCTTAGGCTCTGTCTCCTAAACTCAAGGAGTCCACTTAACTCAGCCTGGGTTTCCCATTCTTGCACTATGACTTGAAAACTCTCTCAAGGTGGTACGCTCTCTCAATCATAAGACTCACCTTGTTTCTGTCTCTCAGGAATGAATCACTCGTTTGTGGCCTGATGTGCAGCATCTTGAAAAACCATTGTTTTATATTTCCTGTCTGTTATTTTCTGTTGTTTCAAGTGGGAAGGTACATCCAGTCCCTGTTACTCCTTCTTGGTCAGAAGTGGCAAATCTATTGATTTTTCTATGTTAATTTTATTTCTTCCTACTTTACTATTTTATTGAGTTAGTTTTATTACTAATTTTTCTGAATTTTCAAACTTTACTGTCATCTGCAACAAGATACTTTTACTTCTTTAACCAATTTTATGCTTCTGTTTTCTCTTATACAATTACTACAGCAAAATGCTGAATAGTAGTGGAGACAGTGGGCATCCTTGCCGTGTTCCTGATCTTTGTTGAAGTGCCTCTAGTGTTTTCCCATTAAATAAGATATTGGCTTTAACACTAAGGTATAGGTATTTCATCATGTTAAGAAAGTATCTAAAATGTGGAGAATTTTTTTTCCTTAGATATAACATATGACATTAATAAACGATATGGTTTGGATCTATTTCCCTGCCAAATCTTATGTTGAATTGTAATCCCCAGTGTTGCAAATGGGGGCCTGGTGGGAGATGACTGGAACATAGGGTGGATTTCTCTTGAATGATCTAGCATCGTCCTCTTGGTGCAGTCCTCGAGATAGTGAGTTCTCGTGAGATCTGGTTGTTTAAAAGTGTGCAGCAACTCCCCCACACCTTGCTCCTGCTCTTGCCAAGTGAGATTCTGGCTTCCCCCTTGTCCTTCTGCCATGACTGAAAACTCCCTGAGGCTTCACAGTAGGCTGAGCAGATGCCAGCACCATACTTCCTGTAAAGCCTGCAGAACTGTGAGCCAATTAAACCTCTTCTCTTTATAAATTACCTAGTCTCTGTTATTTCTTTATAGCAATGCAAGAACAGCTTAACACAATAAATATCCTAATATTAAAACAATCTTGCCTTCCTGGAATAAATCCCACTTGGTCATGTATATTGTTTGGTAATATTTTATTATCTTTTATCATTAATCTTGAAGCTATATTTGTTTGCAGTTTTATTCTCTGGATTGTCTTTTCCTGATTTAGGTATCAGTGTTTTACCTGCTTCATAAAAGGTGTTTTAAATTTTCCTTCCTTTTCAATACCCTGAAATAATTTATGGAGCATTTGAACTATCCAGTTGCTGAAGGTTTGGTAGAATTCCCCTGTAAAACTACCTGGGCCTTGTGCTTTTTTGTGCAGTTTTGTAATCAATATCTGTATTTATTCTATAAAAGTCTGTTTACCTTTCTAAATCAAATGGAGTCAATTTGGGTCAGATGTATTTTCCTAGAAAACTGTCCATTTCATCTAGATTTTCAAATTTATCTCCCTAGACGTCTGCAAAGTAGTCTTTTCTGATTTTAAAAAACTTTCTTCTGGCTGGGTGCAGTGATTCACCTGTAATTCCAACACTTACAAGGCCAAGGCGGGAGGGTCACTTGAGCCCAGGAGTTCAAGACCAGCCTGGACAACACATCGAGACCTTGTCTCTATAAAAAATTAAAAAATTAGCTGGGTGTGGTGGTGCACATCTGTCATCCCAACTATGCGGGAGGCTAAGGTGGGAGAATTGCTTGAGCCCACATAGTTGAGGCTGCACTGAGCTGGGATGGTGCCACTGCACTCCAGTCTGGGCAACAGAGCGAGATCCTCCTTGTTATTTCTTATTTTGTATATTAGTGTATTCTCCCTTTTTTCTTAATCAAATTAGTTTTTTATTAATATTTTCCCATAACTACAATTTCAATTTGTTAAAAGTGCTATTGGTTTTCTATTCTCTGCCTTCTTAATTTCTGATCATTACTGGGACTAGCTGAGGGGTACATAAGGCTCTGCTATACTAGTATGTATGCATTTCAAAATTCTCCATATTAAAAACTTAAAAAAGTTTATATATATACACATAGTATAAAATCAAGGCATATACAAGCATTTATATAAATAAACATTCTACTAACCTTCCTACCTTCTTTAGCCCCACTTCTTTCCAATCATTTATACTTTTAGGTCTTTTGCTGGTTACCTCTCTAACTAAACATATATTTAACAAAAATGTAATTAAAAACCATATAATAATTATTTTATCACTTTATCAACTTTAGAAAATAATGATTCTTTGCTGGGAAATATGTGGATTTAGCTCATTTATACTGTCCTACTTTACTCCCTTATCTTCGGTTGACTATCTTTGTAAGGTGCAAAGCTTGTATTTATCCATCTAATTTTCATTCATCTTAGTTCCTTACTTTCCTTTTACATAGGATAATAGCACCCCATCCTTATTTTCTCTTCTTCTCCCTGTTTTACATTCACATTTTATTGGCAATATTTTGACTTTTATGTTGTGCAGGTTTTTTTCATACTTTTCCACAACCATGATAAAATTTTCTATAAGTTATCCACACAGTGATTTTTAGATGCCATAAACTAAAATGTTCTTGTGATATTTTGACTATATAAATATAGTTGAATGTTAGGTCAGGCAATCTATGAGGAACGTATTTCATTGTGTATAGGTCCAGCATCAGGGTCTTGGAATGTTCAAAGGAGACTGTTTCTGACATTGAGGTTAAACTGTCTTTTCTAACTGCATCAGCTGTTCATAATTATGCCATATTTCAGTCTGCTTCTTGTTTAGATCGTGGCTGTCTTACATAGTTTTTTCATTTTTCCTGGCATTTCTAATTGTTTAACTTATTGACACAGGCTTCATCATAGCCTTGTTACCTTATTCTCTCTCTTTTTTTTTTGAGAGGGAGTTTCACTCTGTCGCCCAGGCTGGAGTGCAGTGGCAAGCTCCACCTCCACCTGGGTTCACACATTCTCCTGCCTCAGCCTCCTGTGTAGCTGCGACTACAGGCGCCCGCCACCACGCCCGGCTAATTTTTTGTATTTTTAGTGGAGACGGGGTTTCACCGTGTTAGCCAGGATGGTCTCAATCTCCTCGTGATCCGCCCACCTTGGCCTTCCACAGTGTTGGGATTACAGGCGTGAGCCACTGCGCCCAGCCTCCTTTTACTCAAATGTAACTGTATTGCGTGGAGTTGCTCCTCACCTCCCTCTCCCACATCATGGACAAGACCTGGGTGGGGGAATTTTACCTTCTCTCTTCTGAACTGGCTGCTCTTCAGTTATCATCCTGACACTGCCCTTCATTACTTCTCTGGATTGAATCCACTGTGTCTTAGATCTCACGCATTCCTCTTTCTTGGTTTACTTACTTTGCTGCAATGTATACGCAAGTAACTGTTTAAGAAATAAAGAGGTAACTTATAAAGGAGATAAACTTTCTGAGTTCATGAATGTCCAGGAATCAGGTTTATGTGAACCTCATTCCTAACTAGTAGGTCGGCAAGATATAGAAATCTAAGTTCAAATCCATTTCCTGAGGGATCCCAATGAGGATCTACTACCATCCTAGACTCTTCATCTACATTTTTCTAAAACTTTAAGGACATGTTTATGCATGTGTCTTAAAAAAATCATAATTGTCAGTACTCAGTGGTTTTTTGAGACAGTCTTGCTCTGTCACCCAGGGTGGAGTGCAGTGGTGCAATTTCAGCTCACTGCAACCTCTGTCTCCCAAGTTCAAGCAATTCTTCTGCCTCAGCCTCCTGATGAGCTGGGATTATAGCGGCATGCCACCACGCCCAGCTAATTTTTGGACTTTTAGTAGAGACGGGGTTTCACCATGTTGGCCAGGTTGGTCTCAAACTCCTGACCTCAACTGATCTGCCCGCCTTGGCCTCCCAAAGTGTTGGGAATACAGGCGTGAGCCACTGTGCCTGGCTTCAGTGGTTCTTTTTAACCAAAGAATCATATATTTTAGCACTGCAAAATAATTATGTATTATTTTATTCGATGACTTTTTGCTCTCCACTTTTCCCCTTTTTTCTTCTCCAGACTCCAATTAATTAGATATTAAAATTCCTGAAGTGGTCCTCTATGTCCCTTTTCTTTTTCTCTCTAAAAGATATCCTCAACTTTAGTTTCCAGGTCTTATGCTGAGCTTCTGGTACTTACATTTTAAAATTCTAACAGCTTTTTCTTGTATGAGCATTGTTTTCATACAGTTTATTCTTGTTTTTTTTTTTTTGTTCTTTTTTACATTTATTGAAATTGACAAATAAAATTATACATATTTATCATGTACAGTGTGTTGTTTCAAAATATGTATTTATTGTGGAACGGCTAAATTGAATTATTAACATATGGATTACCTCACTATTTTGTAGTGAAAACACAAAATCTACTGTCTTAGCAATTTTCAAGAATAGGATACACTGTTATTAACAATAGTAACCATGTTGTATAATAGATCTCTTGAAATTATTCCTATTTAGCTGAAATTTTGTGTCATTTGACCAACATCCTCCCAGCCTTGGTTATTAGTTCATTCTCACACTGCTATAAAGAACTACCTGAGACTGGGTAATTTATGAAGAAAACAGGTTCAACTGACCCACAGTTCTGCAGACTGTACAGGAGGCATGCCTGGGGAGGCCTCGGGAAACGTACAATCATGGTGAAAGGCGAAGGGGAAGCAAGTGCGTCTTCATATGGTGAGCAGGGGAGAGACAGAGAGCAAGGGGGAGGTGCTACACTCTTTCAAACAATCAGATCTCATGAGAACTATATGAGACAGCACTAGGGGGATGGTGCTAAACTGTTAGAAATCATCCCCGTAATCCAATCACCTCCCACCAGGCCCCACCTTGAACACTGGGAATTACAATTCAACATGAGATTTGGGTAGGGACACAGAGCTAAACCATATTATTTGGTAATTACTATTATATTCTTTACTTCTATGAGTTTACCATTTTTAGGTTTACCTATAACTGAGATCATGTAGTATTTGTCTTTCTGTGCGTGGCTTCCTTTACTTAACATAATGTCCTCCATATTCATCCACGTTGTTGCAAATAACAGAGTTTCCTTCTTTGTTTAAAGCTGACTAGTATTTCATTGTGTACATATACCATATTATCCTTTTATGTTTTAAGTTCAGGTGCCCATGTGCTGACTTGTTACATAGGTAAACTTGCATCAAGAGGGTTTGGTTGTACAGATTATTTCATCACCCAGGTATTAAGCCCATTACCCATTAGTTATTTTTGCTGATCCTCTCCCTCCTCCTACCCCCGCCCAACCTTCAATAGGACCCAGTGTCTGTTGCTTCCCTCTATGTATCCCTGTGTTCTCATCATTCAGCTCCCACTTATAAGTGAGAACATGTGGTATTTGGTTTTCTGTTTTTGTGTTAGGTTTGCTAAGGGTAACAGCCTCCAGCTCCATCCATGTACCTGCAAAGGGCATGAGCTCGTTCTTTTTTATGGCTGTATAGTATTCCATTGGGTACATATATCACATTTTCTTTATCTGGTCTATCATTGATGGGCATTTAGGTTGATTTCATGTCTTTGCTATCGTGAACAGTGTTGCAATAAACATAGGTGGCATGTCTCTTCATAAGAGAATGATTTACATTCCTTTGTATACATACCCAGTAATGAGACTGCTGGGTCAAACAGTATTTCTATCTTTAGGTCTTTGAGGAATTGCCACACTGTCTTCCATAATGGTTGAACTAACTTACACTCCCACCAACAATATATAAGCATTCCTTTTTTGTTCACAACCTTGCCAGTATCTGTTATTTTTTGACTTTTTACTCATAGACATTCTGACTGGTGTGAGGTGGTATCTCACTGTGATTTTGACTTGCATTTCTCTAATGATCAGTGATGCTGAGTTTTTTTTTCATATGATTGTTGGCTACATGCATGTGTCTTCTTTTGAAAAGTATTTTTTCATGTATTTTGCTCACTTTTTTATGGGGTGTTTTTTTTCTTGTAAATGTATTTAAGTTCCTTATAGATGCTGGATATCAGACCTTTGTTGGATACATAGTTTCTAAAAATTTTCTCCCATTCTGTAGGCTATTTACTCTGTTGATAGTTTCTTTTGCTGTGCAGAAGCTCTTTAGTTTAATTAGATCCCATTTGTCAATTTTTGCTCTTGTTACAATTGTTCTTGGTGTCTTCGTCAGGAAAGCTCTGCCTGTGCCTACGTCCTGAACAGTATTTCCTAAGTTGTATTCCAGGGATTTTATAGTTGTGGGCTTTACATTTACATTTTAATCCATCTTGGGTTAATTTTTATATATGATATAAGAAAGGCATCTAGTTTTAATCTGC
Source organism: Piliocolobus tephrosceles (assembly GCF_002776525.5). Lineage (NCBI taxonomy): Eukaryota > Metazoa > Chordata > Mammalia > Primates > Cercopithecidae > Piliocolobus > Piliocolobus tephrosceles. The sequence continues at coordinate 158,435,327 of NC_045435.1, read as the reverse complement.
ATGTGGCCAGCTAGTTATCCCAGCACCATTTATTGAATAGGGAATCCTTTCCCAGTTGCTTTTGTCAGGTTTGTCAAAGTGTGCAGTCTTATTTCTGGGTTCTCTATTCTGTTCCATTGGCCTATGTATCTGTTTTTGTACCGGTACTATACTGCGTAGCCTGGTAGTATAGTTTGAAGATGGGTAGCATGATGTCTCCAGCTTTGTTCTTTTTGCTTAGGATTGCCTTGGCTATTAGGGCTCTTTTTTGGTTCCATATTAATTTTAAAGTAGTTTCTTTCCTATTTCTGTAAAGAATGTCAATGGTAGTTTAACAGGCACAGCACTGAATCTATAAATTGCTTTGGACAATATGGCCATTTTAACTATATTAATTCTCGCTATCGACGAGCAGGGAATGTTTTTCCATTTGTCTGTATCATCTCTGATTTATTTGAGCAGTGGTTTGTAGTTCTCCGTGTAGAGATCTTTCACCTCCCTAGTTAGCTATTCCTAGGCATTTTATTCTTTTTGTGGTAATTGTGAATGGGAGTTCATTCCTGATTTGGCTCTTGGCTTGTTTTTGGTATATAGGAATGCTAGTGATTTCTACATACTGATTTTGTATCCTGAGACTTTGCTGAAATTGTTTATCAGCTTAAGAAGCTTTTGGGCTGAGACTAGCAGGTTTTTGAGATCTAGGATCATGTAGTCTCTCAACAGGGATAGCTTGACTTCCTGATGCCCTTTATTTCTTTCTCTTGCCTGACTGCCCTGACTAGAACTTCCAATACTATTGTAGTTGCTCATTCAATGTGATGTTTGTCATATATGGCTCTTATTATTTCGAGGTATGTTCCTTCAATACCTAGTTCACATTTTCGTTATGCCTCCATTCACTGATACTTAGGCTGATTCCGTATCTTGACTACTGTGAATAATGCTGCAATGAACCTGGCAGGGTAGATATCTCTTCTACATACTGATTTTATTTCCTTTGGATACACACCCAGCAGTAGGACTGTCGGATCATATGGTAGTTCTATTTTTAATTTTTTGAGGAACCTCCAAACTGTTTTCCATAATGGCTATACCAATTTACATTCTCACCACCGGTGTGCAAGGATTCCCTTTTCTCTATATCCTCTCCAACACTTGTTATCTTTCGTCTTTTTGATAACAACCCTTCTAACAGGTGTAACATGATCTCTCATTGCGGTTTTAATTTACTTTTCTCTAATAGTGATTTTGAGCATTTTTCATATACCTGTTGGCCATCGTTTGTCTCCTTTTATGCAATGTCTATTTAGATTCTTTGCTATTTAAAAAATGTATTGAGATAAAATATAAATATAAAATTTACCATATTTACCATTTTAAGTGTACAGTTCAGTTCAGTGGTAATAAATACATTTATATTCTCTTTTTCCCTTCATCTTCTCCCTCCCCTTTCCCCTTTCTGGTCTCTGGTAACCACCAATCTACTTTCTATCTTCACAAGATCCACTTTTTAAGCTCCTGCATATGAATGAGAACGTGTGATATTTATCTTTCTGTGCTTTATTTCATTTAACATAATGGACTCCCGTTCCAACCATATTGCTGCAAATGACAGGATTTCATTCTTTTTTATGACTGAATAATATTCCATTGTGTATATATACACCATATTTTCTTCACCCACTGATTGGCACTTAGGGTGATTCCATATTTTGGCTATTGTGAATAGTGCTGCAATAAACAGAGTGCAGATATACTAATTTCCTTTCTTTTGGATATTTCTGGATCATATGGAAGTTCTATTTTTAGTTTTTTTGAGGAATCTTCACACTGTTCTCCATAGTAGCTGTATTAATTTACACTCCCAACAACGGTGTATGGAGGAGTCCTCTTTCTCTGCATCCTCATCAGCACGTTATTGTCTGTCTTTTCGATACAAGCCATTTTAACCAGGGAGAAGGTGAAATGATATCACTTTGTGGCTTTAATTTGCATTTCTCTGATGATTAGTGATGCTGAGCGTTTTTTCATATGCCTGTTGCCTTTGCTCATTTTTAAATAAGGTTATTTTCTTGCTATTGAGTTGTTTTGAGTTCCTTACAAATTTTGGACATTAACACCTTGCCAGATATATGGTTTGCAAATATTTTCTACCATTCTGTAGGTTTTCTTTTCACTCTGTTGATTATGTCCTTGACTGTGCAGAAGTTTTTTACTTTGATGCAATTCCATTTGTTTTTTCTTTTACTGCCTGTGCTTTTGGGTTCATATCAAACAAAAAAAAATCAATGCCAATACCAGTGTCACAAAGAAAACCCCTACGTTTTCTTTACAGTTTCAGGTCTTACATTTAAGTCTTTAACCCATTTTCAGTTGATTTTTATACATGGTGTAAGATAAAGGTTATTTTTGTTTTATGGTTATTTTATATAACCTTCCTTAATATAGTACTTTTTAAAATAACTATTTTTTTTAAGAATAGTTTTAGGTTTATAAAAAAAATTAAAACAGTACTGAGAGTTCCCATATACCCTGCGCCCAGATTCCCCAATAATTAACACCTTACACTTACTATATGGTCCACTTGTTAAAATTAATAAACTGATACTGACACATTATTATTGAAGTCCATACATTATTCACATTTCCTTAATTTTTACCTGATGTCTTCTTTCTGTTCCAGTGTTCTATCCAGGGCATCACATTCTATTTAGTTATGTCTCCTTAGACTTCTTTTGGCTGTGACAGTTTCTTAGACTTTCCTTACTTTTGATGACCTTGACGGTTCTGATGAGTACTGGTCAGGTATTATGTAGGATGTTTCATTACTGGAATCTACCTGATGTTTTCCTCACGATTAGACTGGGTTTATGGATTTTTGGGAGAAATGTCACAGAAGTAACATGCCCTTTGCAGCATATCTTGTCAAAGGTACACACTATCAACATGATTGATGACTGCTGATGTTGGCCTTGATCATCAGGCTGAGGTAGTATCTGCCAGGCTCCTCCACTGTAGTTACTCCCCACACAGTGAAATCAGTATGCATAGCCCACTCTTAAGGAATGGTGATTCATGTTCCCCTCTTTAAGACTTCAGTGTCTACTAAACTGTTTGCAATTCTTCTGCACAGATTTGTTTCTCCTCCCCAATCATTTATTTATATAAGTATGTGTAATTTGTTTTAAAAACATTCTTATCACCACATTCCGTAAAGATGATTTCCCAAGTAGTGGTATTTCTCTAAGTTGCTCCAGAGTCTTAGGGTAAAAACCACAGTTAGTAAGCTCCTTATGAACAACCTCTCTATCAAGTACTTTGTCCATTGGCAGGCAGGTGTTAAATACAGCAGTTGGCTCGTGTGGATATAGTACTGCAGAGAAAGACCCATTCTGTGAAGATTTGAGCAGCATGGTTAGTGAATACAGAGAATGAGGCATGGTAGGACCTGTAATCTCCAAACTAAACTGGTCTCTGTATCCAGAAAGAGCTGTGTCTTCACATTTACACTTTGTGCCTTAAGATTTGCATTATGGCACCTCGGAGAGCAACAGGGGATAAGAGGGTTGGAGGAAGTCCTGCCTGTGGACCTGAGGTAGCAACTAAACTCTTAGAGTTGATCAAAAAATTAAGCAATGTAAAGATATTGATTCCTTTCACCAACACAACAGACTCAGGTCTGTGATCCATTTGTACTTCATGTTTCTCTTTACGCAGCTTGATAGAAAGTATGTCTGGCTTTTTAATTTTATCTTGCACACTCATCTCTTCTACATTTATAACTGGAGATCCTGAACACCAAAGTAAGCCTAAAAGGAATCTTTGAGAAAAAAAGCCTTGTAGCAAGGAAAGTCAAGATTCTTGAAGTTAAAGAAATATACTTTAAAATACTGAAATGTTTATAAACATTAACTTTCATAACATGCACTGAGCTACTGCATTTAAGGTTTTAAATCAGTGTTTTCTACTTTTACTATTTTCAGATTACATTTTTAGATATAAAGATAAAAAACTCAAATAACTCAAATGAGATATCTATAGCCCTACAACTTAACTGTATAGTGAGTAGAAAACTGAATTAATGCATTTCTTTGCAAACAGGAAATTGAGACTAAACACACAGCAGTTATCTCATGGCACCGTGACTAATGGCATCCGGGCAAAAATGTGTTACTTTACCCTTTACCTAAGACTGTGGCAGGTTCTTGTTTTATAAAGATAGAAAATAAATGTAGACAACATCTACTGAGCTGACTGATGATGCCTTTACCTAAACATCTTTCCTACTGATTTATAATTCCTTTATTTTCACATATACTAAATTTGTTTAAATGCATGTTAATTCAGATAAAAAGGCATTCTGTATTCCACATAGAATAGTGTTAAGAATTGTGAAGTAGGCTGGGCGCGGTAGCTCATGCCTGTACTCCCAGCACTCTCGGAGGCCGAGGCGGGCGGATCATGAGGTCAAGAGATCCAGACTATTCTGGCCAACATGATGAAACCCCATCTCTACTAAAAATACAAAAGTTAGCTGGGCGTGGTGGCGCATGCCTGTAATCCCAGCTACTCGGGAGGCTGAGGCAGGAGAATTGCTTGAACCCGGGATGCGGAGGTTGCAGTGAGCCAAGACTGTGCCACTGCACTCCAACCTGGCGACAGAGCGAGACTCCAACTCAAAAAAAAAAAAAAAAGATTTGTCAAATATGCTGAGCTGTCATGGCAAAGTAGTATTTAATGTGCTTATAGGTGTATGTGTGTGTGTGTGTGTGTATGGGGAATTGTATAATTCACATTTTTAAAATAAAAGTGCTTAGAAATCAAAAGCATTGGGTAAAGAAATAATACTATCTAAGTATTTGTTCACTTTATAATCCAGAAAATAAAGCACCACGTTTATTCCCCCCACCCCCCAAAAAAAAATTCTCGGTTCTTCTGTTTCCTGAATTAGTTTTGTTTCTTTTCTGGGCTGCTTTTTCTGTGTATGTGTTTTTTTTAACCTTTATTTTTCTTTAATGATGATCATTTTCCTCATATACCTGGTTGTCCATTCATGTTTAAGAAGGACAAGGTAGTTGATATAATTTTCTTTTGTGGAAAATAAGTAGGTCTATTTTTCAACAGGTATCTTTCTTGAGTACCAAATCTGCCTTGGGGTTCTGTGCATTTAGGGTGGGTGTGTTGACTGACAGGCATTATTTTAGAGTAAACTGGTGAGACCTCCCTGGATCCCCAACTGCTAGAATAAAGAGAAATAAGGAGAACTTTAAACTGTGGCTGTCACATTAGAAGCCTTACCATGCTTTTTGTCTTGTATGTTTATGCTTGCGAATAAATGTCAGGCTGCACTTTACATTTGTGAACCAGGAAAGGAGTCAACTAGTGATTGACCTTCAGTGAATCCCCATTTCCAATATCTCTCATTGGGTCAGCCAGCCCTGAATTTACAGCTGCTCTGGGCCTTGATGAGAACAGGAGCTCACTTCTCCACTGGAGCCCACAGACGGCTCCTGATTCTGTGTTGTGGTTTTCTTAGCCTACTTCTGGTCATTTCATTTTTTTTTTCTTTTTTTTTAGTCCATATAAATCCACTTATTATTGAACTATTTATTTACAATTTTAAGATCACAGAATCTTTTTTAAACTTTTATTTTAGGTTTGGGAGTAAATGTGAAGGTCTGTTACATAGGTAAACTCGTATCACAGGGCTTTGGGGTACAGATTATTTCACCACAGGTACAGGTATTAAGCCCAGTACCCAATAGTTATCTTTTCTGCTCCTCTCTCTCTCCCCACCCTCCACCCTCAAATAGACCACAGTGTCTGTTGTTTCCCTGTTTGTGTTCGTAGGTTCTCACCATTTAGCTTCCACTTATAAGTGAGAACATGTGGTATTTGGTCTTCTGTTCCTGCATTAGTTTGCTAAGGTTAATGGCCTCCAGCTCCATCCACAGTCCCGCAAAAGACATGCAGTCACTTTCTACCTTAAATATGTTAAGATTTCTTGTACACTGACTTTCTCTACCATTCCATTGGCTTCCATGGGTTTATCCTTTTTTAAATTTGTATACTTGAACTTCAGAAGGGCTTGGGAAAGAATGGGAGGGTAATATCTCTATTTAGTTTGTCTCTTTTACCAGAAGACTCCACAAGTCCATTTCTTAAATGAAAATAAGATTTATTCTTAGATTTAAGTGGTAAATGTCTATTAACTCATAATTATGATTTTGTTGTTGTCTGTTTCTAATTTTCTTAGTCTAAACTTAATTTACATTCCTGTCAAAGCTTTTATTAAAGCTCTCATAAAATTCAGAATTGCATCGTCAAGGTAGGGTCCCCACAGGAAGAAGAATTCACTGTATGAAGCTTTCATGAAAAGACTACATGTAGAGTTGTGGACAGAATGAAGGGAGCAAACAAGGGAATAACGAGGCACCCAGAGACTACTGATAGGAGGATACTGTTATAGTCCCGAGGGCCAAAGTAACAAGGGAAGAAGGAATGCCTAGTAGACACTAGGACCATGGACAAGGGGCTGTCCAGCAGAAGCTGTATTACAGAGAGATATAGTTACTGTGCCAAGGCAGACAGCAGGGAAGAAATGCCAGCTTTTCTTTCCTCTGTCCTCCCAATTACTGGCAATGCTTCCCATTGCCCAGATCCAACCAGAAGCTAGTCAGTAAGAGAGCCCCACAGACACAGTCTGTAGGGTCAGCAAGGCCAAGAATGGATTGAGAGAGTGAGGATGGAGAGCAAATAGAGAACTGGTAATAAAACCTAATGTTTTATTACAATGTAGTTCAAATATTGAAGATTTGAGATTTCACAAAACATAGCAATATTTAATGTTGGCTATTATCAGGTAAAATGGTGTTAATTAAATGCCAAAAACTATTAAGAATCTTTGTTCTCATGAGTATTTTTTTGAGGGGAACAAAACCATGTAGCAGATGAGGATAATCAAAGCCATGATGCAAATTAGACAAGCCCAAGGGCCCTGAACATAAAATAAAATCAGAACCAAACTTCATATTTTAAACATGGAAAATTGTTACTATAATTAAAAATCTATGTACTATGGTGTTATTAGTCAGGGTAGTGGTTATTGTTGGGTGGCAGTGACTGAGATGGAGCGTGATGGGCTTTGCATGTGCTGGTAATACTATTTTTGGATCTGTGTGCTAGTTATATGGGTATGCCCACATTGTGAAAATTCATTGACTAGTACACTTGTGATTTGGGTGTTTTGTGTGAGTATATTTCAGCAAAAATCTTTTTAAAAAATCATGGTGTGGTGAGGCGCCGTGACTCATGCCTGTAATCCCAGCAGTTTGGGAGGCCAAGGCGGGCGGATCACTGGAGGTCAGGAGTTCCAGGCCAGACTGGTCAACATGGTGAAATCCCGTCTCTACTAAAAACACAAAAATTAGCTGGGTGTGGTGGCAGGTGCCTGTAATCCCATCTACTTGGGAGACTGAGGCAGAAGAATCCCTTGAACCCGGGAGGTGGAGGTTGCAGTGAGCCGAGATCATACCATTGCACTCCAACCTGGGTGACAAGAGCGAGACTCTGTCTCCAAAAAAACAAAAAACAAAACAAAACAAAAAATACATGGCAGCCATGAATACAACTTTAAAAAAACCTCAACTATTTCCACGTATTTTATGCCCTTCTTTAGTATATATACTAAGAACTAACAAGGATTTACTGTAACACCTAAAACAATGATGCATATTCAACAGGCATGAAAAGCTTATCTTAGCTTCAAAGAATTTGTGATCTGCTTAGAAAAACCAAATATGTAGATATGAAAACAAGAATATTAACAAGCAATATCTCAGGCTATGAAGAATGCTATAGTAGAAACAGGTGCAATACTGATATGTAACTGATTCCCATGGGAAGGCCTAGATAGAAACACTCCCCAAGTGGGCTCTTTCTGTCGGACATCTCTTTCTCTCTAAAACCTTAACAAAGGTCAACTAGGCCAAATGACTGTGGACCCTGCATTTAAGCCTACAATACACACAGTGCCATAAAAGCCATGAAGATTTTGAGGTCACTTCTCTTCTCTGCCCTGAAGTAGTGAATAGGGAGCCCACCCCTACCTGAAAGGGAAGAAGACAACACAAGGAAGGAGAATTGAAGGCAGAGATAGGGAAGCATAAAAGAACACGGCAGCAGGAGATTTCTGCAGAGTAGAAGACCTCTTAGTGTCAGTAAGAAGAAAGAAGTCTGTGGGTGACAGGAGCAAAGGGACCCTGCTGTCTGGCAACACCCTAGGGACGCGGCTAAAACCTCAAAAGAAAACAGCTGTGTGTGCATCTAGTCAGACGGGCCATAGGTATCTTCACCAAAGGGTTCTGGGGCTTGACACATGGCACAGAAACAGCAAAGATCTCTGGATCTGAAGGGAATCTTCTAGCCAAAGATGGCTGATGTCTCAGCAGTAACTCCCAACCCTAACGCTTTGGTACCATGTAATACCTCAGAACAGTGGCACAGCTCCAGGCTGAGAAACCTCAGGAAGGTCTGCGGTTAAAAATATCCACCAACCTGGTAAATGAGGGCTAATGTGAGAAATTCAAATCCAGAAACTTACACTTCTGATAGATCTGAAGTTTATTCAGGCTTGAGACTTATCCTTTTGTTTTACATGTATAATATATGGATATACAACACACAGAGTTTAAAATTTCATACACAGAAAAGGAAAAATGAGAAGTATAGTGCCATTGTTTTATCTGGTTCCATCAGTGAAAGCTGCTCCCTGTGAGTTTTCTAGATAAGTACATATAGAGTCTATGCTACTAAAATAAATTACTAATGTCAGCTGAAATCTGGTAATGGGATTGGGACTACTGCCATTATCCTAAATTACTCCCAGACTAGAGTATATTTAGAGCTTTTGTGTCTTTTGTGTGTGTGTGTGTGTGTGTGTGTGTGTGTGTTTCTTACTCTCCTCACTACCTTTGTAGTCTGGTGGCAAATGTCTTTGCAGCTCTCCGTGCACTTGATTCTAGTTATCCTCTCTCCCTTCTCCTATTCTAATTTTCTGTTTCAAATATATCTTGGGTTGAAGAATCAGGAAACCAAGCATTTAAAAACTGTATTTAAATAAAGAGTCAAGAGGCAGTGAGTGAAGACCCCAGCGTTCGTGAGAGTGATTCTGGTTACATCATGACCTTTCCTTTCTTTCTATCAGGTTCTTAGCTATGTTCTACACTAACAGAGAAGTTATCTTCTTGCATTCTATCATTTCAGAAGGTGCCTCAGTGATTGCTGTGGGTGGGCAAGGGGGTGGCTGAGTAGCCCCTCTCCTCTGCTTCAGTGGGAGTAGCCCTGAAGGAGTAGCTCTTCTACTACTATGGGTTCTGTTTCAGATGTCATTTAAAGAGGATCTTACTGCTAAAACAAGTTTGAAAACCACTCTTTTAGAAATCTGATCTCTAGATTTGTGTAGCTCAACTGACATGTTATAGTTGTAAATTTTAAACAAAACTGCTGAAACTCCAAAATTAGAACCTATTTTCAAAAGGAAATGAAAATTACCTGAAGTAGAGGGATGAAATCCTCCTGTTCTAGAGAGCTGCAGTTGGGTTTTGCTAGAAGACAGATGAATTTAGAGGCATCATCATGATGGTTATTCAGCAACCTATAAAAGAAACGACCGCTTAGGAAGATTAGCTCCTCTGAACAAACAATGACGATAACATCAATAGTTAATTTCAGTTTGATCTGAAGGCCACTTAGATCAATAATCAAGTAAGGAATTTATATAATCAAAGGATGTTTTAGAATGATGAGCTGTCTATGACATAAGGCTGGATGAGTACTGAAGCCTATCAGACCCTCTTCCCTTCCAGTGGTCTCAGCATGAAGTAATAAGGCCTTGACCTTGGTGGTACAATGGAAAGAGAAAGGAAGGAACAGCTGTCTAAACCATTTTCAGGAAACATTCCTCAGGACTCCAGTTACCTCATCTAGTATTCCAAGCATCCCAATGGTTCAAGCTAGAAACTTGGGAGTCGTCATGAACTTCTCCCTTCCTTTTACCCCCACACCTATCAACTACCATGTTGTTTCATTTATACCAAATTTGCCCCTTTCTGTCTCCCACTGCCAATATCCATGCTTAGGCTCTTGTTTGTTGCTTGATATTTCTGAATAACACATTTGATCACGTCACTGTCCAAGTTAAAATTCTTCTGTCAAGTAGGCTAAAGTCCCATTTTTTTTTTTTTTTTTGAGACGGAGTTTTTGCTTGCCGCCTAGGCTGGAGTGCAGTGGCACAATCTCAGCTCACTGCAGCCTCCGCCTCCCGGGTTCAACCAATTCTCCTGCCTCAGCCTCCAGAGTAGCTGGGACTATAGGTGCATGCCATCACGCCTGGCTAATTTTTGTATTTTTAGTAGAGATGGGGGTTTCACCATGTTGGCCAGGATGTTCTTGATCTCCTGACCTCGTGATCCGCCCACCTCGGCCTCCCAAAGTGCTGGGATTATAGGTGTGAGCCACAGCGCCCGGCCCAAAGTCCCAGCTTCTTGACCTGACACAGAAGGGCCTCCAGAATCTGATCCTACCTGCTCATGTCCCCTTCTCTTAACCATTCCTTCACTTGTGGTTGCACAAATGTTCCATGCCTTCTCACACCAGGTATTTGTAAATGCTACCGTCCTACCACAATACCCTTTTCCCTTACTGCACTTTCCAGGAAATATCACTAGCCTCCTGTGTCCTTCCATGTCCTTATTATTTCTGTCATGGCTGTTCCACAGTAGCATAACCTTATCAGAATAATTCTTTTTTTCTTTCAACTTTTATTATAGGTTCAGGGGTACATGTAAGGGTTTGTTACGAAGGTATACTGAGTGATGTAGAGGTTTGGAGTATGAATGAATCCATCTCTCAGGTAGTGAGCACGTACCAATAGGTAGTTTTTCAGCCCTTCCTCCCTCCATCACTGCCCTTTCTTGTATTCCCCAGTGTCTGCTGTTCTCATTTTTTTTTTTTTTTTTTAATTTGAGACAGAGTCTCGCTCTGTTGCCTAGGTTGGAGTGCAGTGGCACGATCTTGGCTCACTGCAAGCTCTGCCCTCTGGGTTCACGCCATTCTCCTGCCTCAGCCTCCCCAGTAGCTGGGACTACAGGCGCCCGCCACCATGCTCAGCTAATTTTTTTTTTTTTGTATTTTTAGTAGAGATGGGGTTTCACTGTGTTAGCCAGATCTCCCGACCTCGTGATCTGCCTGCCTCAGTCTCCCAAAGTGCTGAGACTACAGGTGTGAGCCACCGTGCCCAGCCTGTTCTCATCTTTATGTCCACGTGTACTTGATGTTTAGCTCCCACTTATAAGTGAAAACATGTGGTATTTGGTTTTCTGTTTCTGTGAATTTGCGTAGGATAATGGACTCCAGCTGCATCCGTGTTGCTTACAAAGAACATGATTTCATTCTTTTTTATGGCTGCTTAGTAGTCCATGGTGTACCTGTATCACAATTTCTTTATCCAGTCTACCATTGATGGGCATGGCATGTATGTTCATTCCATGTCTTTGCAATTGTGAACAGTGCTTCCATGAACATATGGGTGCATAAGTCTTTTTGGTAGAATGACTTATTTTTCTTTGGGTATATACCCAGTAATGGAACTATTGGATTGAAAGGTAAACTCTTAGTTCTTTGAGAAATCTCCACACTGCTCCATGGAGTTCAGCCATGTCCACCTCTTTAGCGAGACTGGGGAAATTTCTGTGGATTATATCCTCGTATGTTTTCCAAGTTGCGTACTCTTGTTCCTTCTCTCTCAGGAATGCCAATGAGTTATAGGTTTAGTCTCTTTACATAATCCCATATTTCTAAGAGTTTTCATTTTTTAAAATTCTTTTTTATTTTTGTCTGCCTGCATTGATTCAAAGGAGTGGTCTTTGAGTTCTGAGACTCTTTCCTCAGATTGATCTGCTCCATTATTAATGCTTCTAGTTGTATTATGGAATTCCCATAGTAAATTTTTCAATTCTAGAAGTTCAATTTGGTTCTTTCTTAAAATGGCTCTGTCATCTTTCAACTCTTGGATCATTTTACTGTTTTCCCTGGGTTGAGTTTCAACTTTCTCCTGTATTTCATTGAGCTTTCTTACCATTCATATTCTGAATTCTGTCACTTCAGCTGCTTTAACTTGGTTAACAACCATTGCTGGGGAGTTAGTGAGATCATTTGGAGGTAATAACACACTCTGGTTTTTAGAATTGCCAGAGTTCTTGTGCTGGTTCTTTCTCATCTGTGAGGGTAGGCGTTCCTTTATCTTTTGATGTTGCTGTCCTTTGGATGGAGGTTTTGTTTTTGTTTTTGTTTTTGTTTTTGTTTTTTTACTTTATTTCCTTTGAGGGTTTGACTGTGGTGTAAGCTGAGTACAGCCAATTGGCTTTATTTCTGGATGCTTTCAGAGGGCCAAGGCTCTGTATGGGATCTTTTCTGTTTTTTTTTTTTTTTGAGACGGAGTTTCACTCTTGTTGCCTAGGCTTAAGTGCAATGGCATGACCTTGGCTCACTGCAACTTTCGCCTCCCGGGCTCAAACGATTTTCCCACCTCAGCCTCTGGAGTAGCTGGGATTATAGGTGCCTGCCACCATTCCTGGCTAATTTTTAGTACTTTTTAGAAGAGATGGGGTTTGCCATGTTGGCCAGGCTGGTCTTGAACTTTGACCTCAGGTGATTCACCCACCTTGGCCTCCCAATGTGCTGGGATTACAGTTTTCTCTTTCTTGAGACAGAGTCTGGCTCTGTCACCAAGGATAGAGTACAATGGCATGAACACAGCTCATTGCAGCCTCAACCTTCTGGGTTCAAGTGATCTTCCTGCCTCAGCCTCCCAAGCAGCTGGGACCAGAGGTGCATACCATCATGCCTGGCTATTGTTTTTGTAGAGACAGAGTCTCGCCATGTTGCCTAGGCTGGTCTTGAACTCCTAGGCTCATGCAATCTTACTGTCTCGGCCTCCCAAAGTGGTGGGATTATAGGTATGAGTCACTGTGCCTGGCCTGTATGGGATCTTTATTTGTGGCCAGAATTCTGTACTGGGTTTTCTCAGGCAATTCATGCTGGAATTTTTTGGTGATATAATTCAAGCTGTAACCCAGGAGATAGCGTTTAATAGTAAGGGCTGCCAGGTAGACTGCAGGTTAGGGGTATGTCTGTGGGTGGTCTGTTCATGCAGTAGGTCAAGGGCGAGGGATCCCTGGGTAGAGCGACGCTGCCTTGGCTGTGCAACTGGTGTGGTGCCCACAGCCTAGGTTTTTTTGGCCAGCAGACAGCAGTGAGAACTGCCCAGCTTGCGCTTCCTTGACAGGGTCTCCTGGTTACTGCCCAGAATTTGGCCCAACCAGCTAGTTTGTCACAAGACTTCTGCACCCAGATCACTGGGCTATTAGGTGTTCCAGACTGTCAGGTTCCCTCGGGGAGAGGCTGCGGCCCAGTTCCTGTGCCAGCCCATGAACCCATGCCTCACTCTTCCCAGTGCTCTGAGAGTGTGGGTTCTTCCTCCACTTGAGTTCCAACCACAAGTCTCAGCTTGGCACTTCTGGACTGTGTGCTCTAACCCTGGGGGCCTGGGACCAGGCCCGCAGCTTTGTTCTCTGGCTCCTTGAGGTGGAGCGCCAGCTGTGTTGGGTGAGCCAAGGTGCTCCCGGCCACCAGCAAAAGTGCTCCATTGGGGGCCACTGGCAAAAGTGTTCTCGCAGGGCAGTGGAGGCTGTGCTGTGTGCCCACTCCTATGGGAGCAGTCAGACAGGGGCCCTGGGAGGGGCTGGTGGACATGGGAGTGAACGGATCAGATGTGCCCTAGTCCTGTGGGAAAGACAGCCCTGCTCTCCAGGACTGGTAGTCAACAAAGGTTAGAGCCTTAGAGGAATATGGAGAGCCTTGGGGAATAGATGCCTACGGTTGTGTTTTGTTGCAGCTATTCCCATGCAAAACCCCGTGGGCTCTGTACAGCCTTGAGCTCTGTCTCTGCCAGCTCTCCAATCTGTTTTCCCTGCCAACTCAAATGTCAATGGTGGCCGTGGGATCTCTTGCAGCTAGGATCCCAGAGGTCCACAGTGAGGGTGGCCTGCTCTGCAGTTACTTCTTTTACCCCTTCCTTAGGAGCCATTCAGAGCCCATGCAGGGTTCTCAGTTTCCTCCCTCTTCAGCCACAGTGACTGCATCATCTCTCCACTGATTGTCAGTGCTTTCTATTAACAAATCTGTTCAAAGTATGCTGGTTTACTCGATATTTTGGTTTCTCTTGGTAGGAAAGGGAAGCTCTTCCTGGCTGTGTCTTCTTGGCCATCTTCACATCTTTGTCTTTTTTTTTTCTTTTTTTGGAGACAGGGTATCATTCTGTTGTCAAGGCTGTGGTGCAGTCTCATGATCATAGCTCACTGCAGCCTCAAACTCCTGGGCTCAAGCAATCCTCCCACCTTAGCCTCCTAAGTAGCTAGGATTACAGGTGCAAGCCAGCACACATGGCTTGGTGTAACTCTTTCACTAGACTGTAAGCTCTCTACAGGGTATAAAATTGTGTCTTACTTTCTTTGTATCCCAACCACCCTCAAGGCCAGAACACAATACCTGGCATATAGTTAGCATTCAACAAGTGATTAAGGAAGAAAAATAAGAAAATGTTTTTGATCAAACAGATGTATACTTCATTTGTGCTTATTAGAGCTACAGTATGACTTTTATACTTATTCTCCTTACCATTCCTCAACATGCTTAAGGCTCCTGAAGTTAAATAAATACGTGTTTCAGAAAAAGATTCCCGCAATAGATGCTAATAGGAACCACCTCTCAGGATTAGAAAATGGGTGGGATGATCACAGTAGAAAAACAGTGAGGTCTTTCAAAAGAACTACTTTTATATATAAAACAGAATAGTAAGATACAGAAATAGCATGATAGATGAGAGCTACTCTGAGAGGACAAAGTAAAATCAGAAATGGTCTTTTGCTATGAAATAGAAAGACACGGTAAATTATAATTTTCTTCAATGTTACTGGCTGGTCAATTCTATGGCAGGAGAAAAGATAAAAATCATGAAAGCTAAAGAATGAAAGTAAGCACAGCTATTCTAAACTAGTATCTTTCAGAACTTTTAGCACAAAATATTATTTTGTTAATGGACAAATGACACATTTATATGAAAAGGTAAAAGAAAGAAAAGCATAATAAAACTGAAGCAACATTACTGATTCCATTTGAGATGAGTTCTGTCCAAAAGCTGATATTCTAGGACCTCAAAAATAAATGCTATGGAGCAATGTCTTTCTCCTAAAAATTTCCTGACAAAAAATGTATGTCAGAGTATAGATGTGAAATGGGCAGTGGCACAGGGAAAGGAAGTGGGATAGAACCCTTTGGAGGAGAGATACTGAGGCCTCCACCCCATGAGCAGTCTGACATGAGGGAAATTATTTCCTTATATTCTTATGACTTCTATATTTGACTTTTTTTTTTTTAAAGATTATGGAGAGCTACTGGAGCAAGTCAGCATATATATGTATTCTCCAAAATGTTTTAATTCTATAACATTACCTGTTAGTGATTATTTTGTATTTAAAAATTATAATACACTATACTTGAGCCCACATTACTTTATACAAAGGGTGCAATTTGTAGAAAAAAAAATTTCAAAACTAAACACGTCTTCTCCAAGGTCAATGTGGTAACCCACACCACCACGCTTAGGTGCTTAGTCTCCCAAAATAGCCACAATCGGGGCTCCCTGAAAGCACCCTGGCTTTTAAAAGACATTTTAAGAACTCAAAGAGGAGTTTCCACTAGAGGGCACTCAAACCATTTTAATATCTGACTGTAAAATAACACTTTAATTTAGAGACACACTTAACTATTCATAGAATTTTTCTGATGAAAAAAAAAAAGATAGGGATAGTTGCTCGCGCTATATAACTTCATAAGCAATTTTCCTGCAGTTAACCGAAATGGAGACTTGTACTTCATGTCTTTCCCCTGCTTTCTGCGTTTTGCAGAAATGTCTTCCTTACAGATAAAATTTAAACAATTCATCTGAATAAAAGAATACAGCTGTTGTGGTGGCGGCTGCTGATCTATCCACCAACATACACTCTTTTTAAAATCTAAAAAAAATTTTTAAGTTCCAAGGTACATGTGCAGGATGTGCACATCTGTTACATAAACATGTGTCGTGGTGGTGTGCTGCACCTATCAACCCATCACCTAGGTATTAAGCCCAGTATGCACTAGCTATTTTTCCTAATGCTCTCCCTTCCCTCACCCCACCTCCTGACAGGCCCGTGTGTGCTGTTCCCCTCCCTGTGTCCATGTGTTCTCACTGTTCAGTTCTCATTTATGAGAACATGTTCCACCAACACACCCTTTAGTTCTAATGTAATGTATGAAGAACTTGGTGAACTTGACCTGCTGCTAGATTTTTAAAAATAAGAATACATTTATTAATCACCTACTATATTCTTAAGCATTACCCTATTAAGGGCTTTTAGCTGAAATGAAGAAATCAGAAAGAATCTGTCTGTTCAATCTGCTGCTATTGTAGGTTGACGTTAAATAATAATAACAATAGGTGAGTAGCATTTCCCAATAGTTTACCAGAAAGGATATTTAGCTCAGAAAAGGCGAGAAGAACACGCATAACAAGGGTGTTGATCAGTTAAAAGAGGCAGAAGGGGCAAGCTGTGATACTTAGCTAAGATGTATAAATATACCAAGAAATAACTCCTAAAGAAGAAAGAAGGGAGAAAAAAGAGATAAAGAAGAAAGATGTTGGGTTTGAGTTCAAGAAAATTTGTCACAATGTTAGAATCCAGGAGGAGCTTGATAAATATACTAGTCCTTTGTTTACTTAACTGGGGCTTTCAAAAAGTAATGATTAAAATCTATTAGAATTCAGTATTTCTAATAAATCAACTAGATATAATTCTAAATTGGATCATATGGGAATGAAAATGTATTTCTCATGTGACACATATGATTTGCCCCTCCTTAAAGGGGAGTTCTTATTTGCTTCTATTTCACTGCTGCCGGATTCAAATCCCGAGACCCAAATTTAACAAGTAAAATTGGCTGGGTGTGGGGTTCACACCTGTTATCTCAGCACTTTGGGCAGCCGAGCTCGGAGGATTCCTCAAGGCCAGGAGTTTCTGACCAGTCTGGGCAACAGAGTGAGATCCAGTTGCTATAAAAAATTAGCCAGATGTGGCAGTACATGCCTGTAGTCCCAGCTACTTAGGAGGCTGAGGTAGGATGATCACTTGAGTCCAGGAGTTTGAGGCTGCAGTGAGCTATGACTGGGTCTCTGCACACTAGCCTGGGCAAAAGAGTGACACTCTGTCTCAAAAAAACAAAAATAAAAAACAAACAACAAGAAAACCCAAGTAAAACTCATCAAATAGTTTTTAAAGAAAGATTTCTGCAGATCTGCTTTACTGTTTTTTAAACAGGTTAGATAAAGGCTTGTGGCAAATAACTTGTGTGTGGGTATAAATGGTTATAAATCATTGAATTTTCTTTGTTGATATAAAGAGTAAAGGGAAAATGAATAAATGAGTAAAATAGGTGACCTTTAGAGAGCACGTCATGATGGTCACACAATTCTCTGCCTAGCCGCAGAGTGACTGTTCACATACTTACTTTCTCCACATGGCAATGAATGACTGTGATGTCACAAATCCTGTCTTCTCTCCCCCTGCAGCCCTGAACATGGGGGCTTTCCAATAGAGAGGACAGCCACAGACCTGCAAATATAAAACACATACAGGGTAAGCCAAGAGGGAATGAAGAGATGACATGGCCAAAGAAAAGGTCTTTTTGTGGCTTTTACCCTTCATGCCACAGTGGATGGAAGAGCCCTCAGGAGAACAAAACTGGAGCATAGGCAAATATATCAACTAGGGTAGATTCAGAGAGAGGCCAAGGGGAAACAAAATAAGAGGAAAGAACATATTTAATGAAGAAAATGGAAATCCATTTACATTTTCTCCAAGTTCATTTAAGGTGATTCCTTCCTCCAACCTGACAGTTAAAGTGACCAGCATCCCTTCCCACCATTTTGTTTTTTTCTTTTTTGAGACGGAGTCATGCCTCTCTTGCCCAGGCTGGAGTGCAGTAACACAATCTCAGCTCACTGCAGCTTCCACCTCCTAGGTTTAAGCAATTCTCCTGCCTCAGCCTCCTGAATAGCTGGGATTACAAGTGCCCACCACCACACCTGGCAAATTTTCGTATTTTTAGTAGAGATGGAATTTCACCATGTTGGCCAGGCTGGTCTTGAACTTCTGATCTCAAATGATCCACCTGCCTCAGCCTCCCAAAGTGCTGGGATTACAGGCATGAGCCACCACACTTGGCTTACCACTCTTAGAAATTTACTACCTTCTAGAAAGAAAAAGAAATGACTGAATATCATAGTTGTATATACGTCTTTCATTCATTCCTTAAGCAGAAAAACACAGCCACCTTTATTACTTGGTCACTTGGTGTTAATATTCCACTACCTATCTCCTTTTCTCTCCTTTGCCTATTATGTTATTAAGTCCTAGGTTCAGGAAGAACCAGAAAATCCTAGACTGCTCAAGAAAACAGCTATCATATCTATTTAAATGGTTCTAATTCAGGTAAAAGATGAAAGGTAAAATGCTATCATTTATTTATCTATTAGAGGCTACCACAAATGATTACAAAGCCTTAGGAAAGAATGGGAATGAATATAAAACAATTTAGTACCCTAAAAGGTATTGATTTTTCTCCACATAAAGCTCTTCCTTTCAATTAAAAAAAACTGAAGGAGAAAAAATTCTCAGGAAAAAAGGAGGTAAATTTAGTAAGAACTCTCTTTCTTATAAGAGTAAAATGACAATTTCTTTTTAATTGAAAGGAAGAGGTCCCCATCCCCCAGGCCATGGACACATGGACAGGTACCAGTCCGTGACCTGTTAGGAACTGGGCCAGATAGCAGGAGGTGAAGGGCAGGTGAGTGAGCAGTACCACCTGAGCTCCACCTCCTGTCAGATCAGTGGCAGCATCAGATTCTTATAGGAGAGTGAACCCTATTGTGAACTGTGCATGCAAGGGATCTAGGTTGTGCACTCTAAGACACGCTTGACGATCTGAGGCAGAACAGTTTCATCCTGAAACTATCCCCCCATTCTACCCGCATCCATGGAGAAACTGTCTTCCACAAAACTAGTCCCTGGTGCCAAAAAGGTTGGGGACCACTCCTATAAGCAACAATATAATCCTTACTACTAGCAAAGATAGTCTCCAAATCATCTCAATTTCTACATACACAGAAAACATATTCCCAAATGTGGAACTCTTCAACAAGTCACATTTTGTTATGAGATAAATATATCATTATTCACATTAGACCCAGGATCTGTTGCACCCTCATCATTATACAGAGGAAAAGCCTCTCCTCTGGAGGAAGACTAGATGTGCATCCACATTAGGCTTAGGTGAAGCCGCTCCTGGTGTGAGGCCTCAGTGCACAGGGGACCCCCACAGGAGCCTGAAGAGTACCTAGTCTGACATTAGTTACCCTGAAAGAACACCTAGGCTGCTGGGTTCATGGAGATATGGAAGGCGAGATTCAAGACAAGGGAGGTAAGGACAGGGCAGAAATAAGAGGTTGCTGCTGCTGGGGCCACTAAAGCATGTCTGCAAACAGAGTAGAATTTAAGACTTCTTAAGTCCAGAGGTCGAACACCTCATACCTCCACTGGGGTCAAGAATGAGGGGAAGGTGTTGCTTAGCAACCATGTGATTTTTGTTTATTGTATAAATAATGATTGCCAAGGTACAAAGCTCACAATTAATGTATTTTGGCTGTATAAGCTGTTGAATCCACTTTCCCCAATCCCAAACTCTCCTTTCATGCAGAATGGTGGTTTGCCAAGAAAATGCTCTTAGATAGTCTCAGTGATAGGCTAGTGGCAACCACTGGGAAAGAATCATCTGTATCATGGAGGCAGGGTGAACGAGCCACAAACAGAAGGTGTGTGGAGACGGTGGAACCGGCTTACCAAAGTGCTTCAAACTCCCACCATTAGAGTCACTCATGAATTTTTCAGAATTGGAGGGATCAGGAATCTTCTAACTTCCTGATCAGAAACACTTCCAGGGGCTGTGTGCTTACTATCTTCTGTGGGGTAACTTCCACTAACTAAGCAAATTTCATTCTCTTACAGTCTTTTCTCCAGAAGACTCCTGTTAAAATGGATATATACCAGCTCAAAAGGAGGAGTAAGTCTCTGAAGATTAATAAACTTATTATGACCGAAACACAAAATCCTCAGAGACAGGGTACAGAACAAAGATGTTCTGAAGTAGACTGGAAAAGGTCAGCCTATTGTTCTTATACCGGGGTACAATGAGTAGCCGAGTGTTAAACAGCAGGAGGGTATTACGCCCTTGGAAAAATGACAAAGGGAAAAAATGGGAAAGGCAGAATGGTAAGGGCTGTGGACATTACATTCTGACTATTAAAAAAACTACGCTAGCCTGCATCTGCTTAAAAATCAAAGATTTAAGATCAAAGGAGCCAAGAGATCAATAAGAACTTAAACAGTAAATGGCATTAATCTGAAGGCAAGAGAATGGCACTTTTATTAACAGAAGAGAGAACAAGCTTTTTTTTTTTTAACAAAGAAAGAGAGTGGATAGCAAGTGGGTACACACAGAAATACAGAAAATGGATTTAGGAAACTTATTTTAAGAGGAGGAGGTGAGAGTCAATATGTGGTAATCAAAGTTGCTGGAGCAAAGAAAACTTGATTAACACCTACGGTTTGATCTAAGAATGGCCAACAAAACAAATAATCCAAAGCAAGGTTGTCTAATGATACACACAGGAGAGGATGATTACCCAATATCTGTAATCTTCTTTTAACAATTTAAGATGTCTCAGGTTTATAATTTCATCTGGCCCTCACGTGATCCTCATGTAGACGAGGGCAGCTATTTTTTTAATCCCATTTTGCAGATGAAGAAATTCAGACACAGAGAGGTTACCTTCCAGGCTATAGGTGTGATGGGTAAAGATGGTGCTATGTCAGCCAGAAGACAGGAGCTGCAGGGCTTTGTATGGTTCAGAAAAGAGTCTTATTCTTCTTTCTCAACTTTCTGCTAGAAGTTAAAACGTCATGATGAATCCTTTGGCCCAGTCTCTGAAAAACGTATTTCTTACCGTTTCTCTGTTTCTGTTCCTATGTTGCTTTCATTTCTCTGAGATTCATTCCCTATTCACTTCTTCTATATCATTACTTAAAGCTGTGGAAAAACGTACAAACTACACACTGAGAATTTAACCAGATGTGAGCATTAAGTTTTTCAGGGCTGTTTGAGGTCTAAGATGAATGAGCTAAACTTCACCAACAGATGCAGATTTCATAAACACAGAGTTTTCCAGGCACTTAAAAACAGATCCCAGTCTTTATAGCTACACTTGAGTGCCACTAAGAGTAGGCGGCAAACTCAAGCTGGTCTTCCAAATAACTTTATAAACTACAAGAATCCATAAGAACATTCATTTATTGCTCTAACAAACTCTCTCCTCCTTACTCCTTAAAGGTTGCCTCTCTTCTCCTTTTCCTATGCCAACCTATCATAAGAATATGAACAGTAAGTGCTGGAGACACAGAGCTCACTGCCTGGTACCAAAAAAGACCTGCATGCATAGTAAAGAACTGTCGAAAATAAGGATGACTTAGTGAGTACTAACAGACTGCAATAGCCAAGTAAAAGCTAAATTAAAAGACAATTAGGAGTAACAAAAAGTCTCTGAGGACTGAGGCGATCATGGTGGACTGGACGCAGGACTAGACTGCAGCTCCAACTTGGGACAGAGAGAGCAGTGTGTGGAAGATTGCATTGTGAATTTTTGCTCCAGAACAACTGCAGGAACAAATCAGGAAACCTGAGAGGATCCACAGACCCCCTGAAGGAAGCGGACTGCTCCTGCAGGACCCAAGAGACACTCCAAATACTGTGCTGGTATCCACGGCTGAGAGACCCACAGAGGGTTCACATCACAGGACGCTGTGCAGGCAACCCCCAGTACCAGCCCAGAGCCTGGACTTGCTGGGTGGCTAGATCCAGAAGAGAGATAACAATCACTACATCTTGGCTCTCAGGAAGCCACATCCATAGGAAAAGAGGGAGAGTAGTAGTACATCAAGGGAACAACCCGTGGGACAAACGAATCTGACCAACAGCCTTCAGTCCTAGACCTTCCCTCTGACAGAGCCTACCCATATGAGAAGGAACCAGAAAACCAACTCTGGTTATATGACAAAACAAGGTTCTTTAATACCTCCAAAAATCACACTAGCTCACCAGCAACAGACCCAAACCAAGAATAAATCCCTGATTTACCTGCAAAAGAATTTAGGAGGTTAGTTATTAAGCTTATCAGGGAGGCACCAGAGAAAGGCGAAGCCCAGTGTAAGGATATCCAAAAAGCGATAACGATAAAAGTGAAGGGAGAAATATTCAAGGAAACAGCATAAATAAAAAACAACCAAAACTTCAGGAAACAATGGACACACTTACAGAAATGCAAAATGCTCTGGAAAGTCTCAGCAATGGAATTGAACAAGCAGAAGAAAGAAATTCAGAGCTCAAAGACAAGGTCTTCAAATTAACCCAATCCAACAAAGACAAAGAAAAAAAGAAAATATGAACAAAGCCTCCAAGGAGTCAAGGATTATGTTAAATGACCAAACCTAAGATTGACTGGTGTTCCTGAGGAAGAAGAGAAATCTAAGTTTGGAAAACATACTTGGGAGAATAATTGAGGAAAACTTTCCTGGCCTTGCTAGAGACCTAGACATCCAAATACAAGAAGCACAAATAACACCTGGGAAATTAATCACAAAAAGATCGCTGCCTAGGCACACTGTCATCAGGTAATCTAAAGTTAAGATAAAGCAAAGAATCTTCAGAGTGGTGACACAGAAGTACCAGGTAACCTATAAAGGAAAATCTACCAGGTTAACAGCAGATTTCTCAGCAGAACCCTACAAGCTAGAAGGAACTACGGCCCTATCTTCAGCCTCCTCAAACAAAACAATTATCAGTTATCAAAAAAAAATTTTAAAAGCCAAGAATTTTGTATCCAGCGAAACTAAACTTCATATATGAAGAAAAGAGTCTTTTTCAGAAAAGGAAATGCTGAGAGAATTTGCCACTACCAAGCCACCACTACAAGAACTGCTAAAAGGAGCTCTAAATCTTGAAACAAATCCTGGAAACACATCAACACAGAACCTCTTTAAAGCATAAATCCCAGAGGACCTATAAAACAAAAATGCAATTTAAAAAACAAAATCAAAAAACCAAGGTATACAGGAAACAAACAGCATGATGAATGGAATGGTACCTCATATCTCAATATTAACACTGAATATAAATGGCCTAAATGCTCCACTTAAAAGATAAAGAATTGTAGAATTGATAAGAATTCACCAACCAATTGTCTGCTGCCTTCAAGAGACTCACCTAACATATAAGGACTTGCACAAACTTAAGGGTGGAAAAAGACATTTCAGGCAAATGGACACCAAAAGTGAGCAGGAGTAGCTATTCTTATAACAGACAAAACAAACTTTAAAGCAACAACAGTTTAAAAAGACAAACACGAACATTATATAATGATAAAAGGCCTTTTCCAACAGGAAAATATCACAGTCCTAAACATATATGCACTAACACTGGAGCTCCCAAGTTTATAAAACAATTACTAATAGACCTAACAAATGAGATAGACAGTAACACAACAAGAGTGGGGGACTTCAATACTCCACTGACAGCACTAGACAGGTCATCAAGACAGAAAGTCAATAAAGAAACAATGGATTTAAACTATACCCTGGAACAAATGGACTTAATAGATATATACAGAACATTCCATCCAACAACTGCAGAATATGCATTCTATTCAACAGCACATGGAACTTTCTCCAAGATAGACCACAGAAGAGGCCACAAAACAAGCCTCAATACATTTAAGAAAACTGAAATTATATCAAGCACTCTCTCAGACCACAGTGGAATAAAACCTGAAATCAACTTCAAAAGGAACCCTCAAAACCATGCAAATACATGGAAATTAAATAACCTGCTCCTGAATGATCACTGGGTCAAAAATGAAATCAAGATGGAAATTTAAAAAATTACCCAAACTGAATGACAACAGTGACACAACCTATCAAACCCTCTGGGACACAGCAAAGGCAATGCTAAGAGAAAAGTTCATAGCCCTAAATGCCTACATCAAAAAGTCTGGGCTGGGTGCAGTGGCTCACGCCCATCATCCCGGCACTTTGGGAGGCCGAGGTGGGCGGATCATGAGGTCAAGAGATTGAGACCATCCTGGCCAACATGATGAAACCCCGTCTCTATTAAAAAATACAAAAATTAGCTGGGCGTGGTGGTGCGCACCTGTAGTCCCAGCTACTCAGGAGGCTGACGCAGGAGAATCACTTGAACCCAGGAGGTGGCGGCTGCAGTGAGCCAAGATCGCGCCACTGCACTCCCGCCTGGTGACACAGAGAGATTCTGTCTCAAAAAAAAAAAAGCCTGAAAGAGCACAAACAGACAATCCAAGGTCACACCTCAAGGAATTAGAGAAACAAGAACGGAAGAAACCAAACCCAAACCCAGCAGAAGAAAGAAAATGACCAGGATCGGAGCAGAACTAAATGAGATTGAAAAAAATAATACGAAAGAAAAAAATAATAGAAAAGATAAATGAAACAAAAAGCTAGTTCTTTGAAAAGATAAATAAAATTGATAGACCATTAGCAAGATTAACCAAGAAGAGAGAAAATCCAAATAATCTCAATAAGAAACAAAACAGGAGATATTACAACTGACACCACAGAAATACAAAAGATCATTCAAGGCTACTATGAACACCTTTATGCACATAAACTAGAAAACCTAGAAGACATGGATAAACTCCTGGAAAGATACAACCCTTCTAGCTTAAATCAGGAAGAATTAGATACCGTGAACAGACCAGTAACAAGCAGGGATACTGAAATGGTAACTTAAAAATTACCAACAAAAAGAAGTCCCGGACAGACGGATTCACAGCAGAATTCTACCAGATATTCAAAGAAGAATTGGTACCAATCCTACTGACACTATACCACAAGACAGAGAAACAGGGAACCCTCCCTAATTCATTCTATGAAGCCAGCATCACCCTAATATCAAAACCAGGAAAGGATATAACCAACCAACCAACCAAACAAAACGTACAGACCAATATCCCTGATGAACATAGATGCTAAAATCCTTAACTAAATACTAGTTAACTGAATCTAACAACATATCAAAAAGATAATCCACCATGATCAAGTGGGTTTCATATCAGGGATGCAGGGATAGCTTAACATATGCAAGTTGATAAATGTGATATACCACATAAACAGAATTAAAAACCAAAATCACATGATCATCTCAATAAATGGAGAAAAAGCATTTGACAAAATCCAGCATCCCTTTATGAAGTCCTAGTCAGAGCAATCAAGAGAAAGAAATAAAGGCACCCATATCAATAAAGAGGAAGTTGGCCGGGCATGGTGGTTCATGCCTGTAACCCCAGCACTTTGGGAGGCTGAGGCAGGTGGATCATGAGGTCAGGAGATAGAGACCATCCTGGCTAACACGGTGAAACTCTGTCTCTACCAAAAATACAAAAAATTAGCTGGCATGGTGGCAGGCGCCTGTAGTCCCAGCTACTCGGGAGGCGGAGGCAGGAGATGGCGTGAATCTGGGAGGCAGAGCTTGCAGTTTGCAGTGAGCTGAGATCGAGCCACTGCACTCCAGCCTGGGCAAGACTCCGTCTCAAAAATAAAACAACAACAACAACAACAGCAACAAAAAAAACAAAAATAAAGAGGAAGTCAATTTCTCGCTGTTTGCTGATGATATGATTATTTACCCGGAAGATCCTAAAAACTCCTCCAGAAAACTCCTGAAACTGATAAAATAATTCAGCAAAGTTTTCGAATACACAATTAATGTACACAAATCAGTAGCTCTTCTATACAACAACAGTGAGCAAGCTGAGTATCAAATCAAAAACTCGACCCCTTTTACAACAGCTGCAAAAAAACAAAAACCAAACAAACAAAAAAAACATACTTAGCAATACACCTAACCAAGGGGGTGAAAGACCTCTACAAGGATAACTACAAACCACTGCTGAAAGAAATCACAGATGACACAAACAAATGGAAACACATACCATGCTCATGGATGGGTAGAATCAATATTGTGAAAATGACCATTCTGCCAAAAGCAATCTACAGACTCAACGCAATTCCCATCACAATTCCTATCAAAATACCACCAACATTCTTCACAGAATTAGAAAAAACTATTCTAAAATTCATATGGAACCAAAAAAGAGCCCGCATGGCCAATGCAAGACTAGGAAAAAAGAATAAATCTGCAGGCATCACATTACCTGATTTCAAACTATACTATAAGGCCACAGTCATCAAAACAGCATGGTACTGTTATAAAAATAGGCACATAGACCAATGGAACAGAATAGAGAATCCAGAGATAAAGCCAAATACAGCCAACTGATCTTTGACAAAGTAAACAAAAACACAAAGTAGGGAAAGCATACCCTTTTCAACAAATGGTGCTGGGATAATTGGCTAGTCACATGTAGGAGAATGAAACTGGATCCTCATCTGTCACCTTTTACAAAAATCAACTCAAGATGGATTAAGGAGACCTGAAACTATAAAAATTCTAGAAGATAACACCGGGAAAACCCTTCTAGACATTGGCTTGGGCAAAGATTTCATGACGAAGAACCCAAAAGCAAATGTAATAAAAACAAAGATAAACTGCTAGGACTTAAAGAGGTTTTGCATGGTGAAAGGAACAGTCAGCAAGTAAACAGACAATCCACAGAGTGGGAAAAAGTCTTCACGATCTATACATCTGATAAAGGACTAATATCCAGAATCTACAATGAACTCATATCAACAAGAAAAAAAAATCCCATCAAAAAGTGGGCTAATGACATGAATAGACAATTCACAAAGGAAGATATACAAACAGCCAACAAACATATAAAAAATGCTCAATGTCACTAATGATCAGGGAAACGCAAATCAAAACCACGATGCGATACCACCTTACCCCTGCCAAAAAAAAAAAACAAAACCCAAAAACTAACAAAAAAACCAGTAGATGTTGGCACGGCTGCAGTGAAGAGGGAACACTTCCACACTGTTGGTGGGAATGTAAACTAGTACAACCACAACGGAAAACAGTGTGGAGATTCTTTAAAGAACTAAAAGTAGAACTACCATTTGATCCGGCAATCCCACTACTGGGTATCTACTCAGAGGAAAAGAAGTCACTGTAAAAAAAGATATTTGTACATGCATGTTTATAGCAGCACAATTCGTAATTGCAAAAACGTGGAACCAATCCAATGCCCATCAATCAACAAATGGATAAACAAACTGTGGTGTGTGTGTGTGTGTGTGCGTGTGTATGATGGAATACTACTCAGCCATAAAAAGGAATGAATTAATGGCACTCACAGTGACCAGGATGAGATTGGAGACTATTTCATGTGGAGTAACTCAGGAATGGAAAACCAAACATTATATGTTCTCACTCAAAAGTGGGAGTGAAGCTATGAGGATGCAAAGGCGTAAGAATGACACAGTGGACCTTGGGAACTAAGGGGGAAAGGGTAGGAAGGGATGAGGGATAAAACACTACAAATAGGGTACATTGTATACTGCCTGGGTGATGAGTGCACCATAATCTCACAAATCATCACTAAATAACTTACTCATGTAACCAAAACCACCTGTTTCCCAACAAACCATGGAAATAACATTAGAAAAAAAGAGAATTAACTAACTGGAAGACATGATTAAATCAACTTTTAAATAAACAGTTTTAAGAATAAAGAGGCAAAAAAAAAATACAAACTGACACACACATGATTATCTTTTCAGGTAATTATATACGCATCCCCCTCAACTTCCCAGGTAATTATATACACAACCCTGCCCCCAACTTTTTATTGAGACAGGGTCTCACTCTGTCACCCAGGCTGGAGTGTGGTGGCATGATCATGGCTCACTGCAGCCTCAACCTCCTGGGCTCAGTCTCCGATCCTCCTGCCTCAGTCTCCTGAGTAGCTAGGACCACATGCACATGTCACTACACCCAGGTAATTTTTAAAAATTATTATCTGTAGAGATGGGGTCTCACTATGTTGCCCAGGCTGGTCTTGAACTCCCAGGCTCAAGCGATCCTCCTGCCTCGACCTCCCAAAGTCCTGGGATTATAGGCATGAGTTACTGTGCCTGCCCACGCATCCTCATTTTGTAAAAATGCAACATTGATTTTAACTTTTTAAAGGTATGTGCAGTTTACTTTGCTACCTGAGCTGACAATTAAGATCTAACAGCAATGAACAAAAAGGCTTGGTGCCCATGAATAGAATTTAGGGCTATAACTAAGTATAATTCAGACAAGTTAATCAGACATATATATGTATAATCGCTATTGCACCACATGATTATTAGGTATAAGAAGCAAATTGTTATGTAAACGACTGTTACTATGGCTAAATAAATTAGTTTTCTATCTTTTTAAACTTCTCCATGTTATCTGTCAGTTTCAACACTGCTGTTTTTTTCTGATACCACATACAGACTGATTCTCACTGCACATAAATGGCAAAGTTGTTCCTCTGGCTCCCCACCTTCCAGAGACTTCTACCCTGCCTTGACTATATTCTTTCGACACCTCCCTTGAGTACTGTGGAGTCTTTAGGCTTTCTGCTCTCCTCTCACTGAATCTGTGGATTGTTAGCGGGGCCCTGAGCCACAGAGCAAGGCAGGGCTACCATGGCACAGGAATGGGAGGCCAGACCATAAAGGATGTGGAGACAGAGCAGTACAAAGACACAGGAGAATGGGCTCCTCAGTCAGTAGTTGGGAATATTCAGAGGAAGAACGGCTCTCCAGACATGGTGACCTCAGCACTGTACCAGGGAATTACTATGCTCTAATCTGGAAAGTTTCTCTTTGTCTGTTTACCTGAAGCAATCCATGAAACTTTCTGTCTCTTTCACACAAATTGCTCTCATGTTAGAAACACCCTGTTGGTGTAATCCCAGCACTTTGGGAGGCCGAGGTGGGTGGATCACCTGAGGTCGGGAGTTCAAGACCAGCCTGACCAACATGGAGAAACCCTGTCTCTACTAAAAATACAAAAACTAGCCAGGTGTGGTGGTGCATGCCTGTGGAATTCCAGCTACTCGGGAGGTTGAGGCAGGATAATCACTTGAACCTGGGAGGCAGAGGTCGTGGTGTGCCAAGATAGCGCCATTGCACTCCAGCCTGGGCAACAAGAGCGAAACTCTGTCTCAAAAAAAAAAGAAATACCCTGTTGGCATTTATGTAGTTACCATTATTACCTCCAAATGCAAATTTCATTCACCCTTGCTAAATTTTATCTTTTGGACTTACAGCCATAGTTCCAGCCCATTCAGAAATTTTATCATCAGGGTTCTGTCATCTAATGTAATAGCCACCTCTAAAAGAATTGGGTAAGAAAATCCTGAATGCCCTTAAAGAACTTGTAATATATTTGTGTGGCTATTAACTGGAAATTAGTTACTGTTACCACATGTCCAGGGAGATGACATATGTAGAAACATCACCACGCTAGAAGTTAGACAACTTGCCTCTCGGCATGAACTAGCTCTGTGACTTCAGATAAGTATTTGTAGAACTGCAGTTCTCTCACAAGTCAAATGGAATGGAAACAGATAAGCTCTTATTTCTGGAATGAGTTTGTTTTTCATTAAAAGCATCTAGGGGGTCAACAAGCAATTTTTAAGGAGGGATGAAGAAAGAGAAGAAAGAATTCCTTTTCATTTCCCTTAAAATCACTCTAGTTACATGTCATTTAACAGCAATGACAAATGTTTTGTGAGGTCAGAGGTAGCGCAGGGCATGATAAGTGAGGATTCAGGGACTTCTCCAGTAATACACAACGGAAGATAGGTCTTCAACAAAGTGGATGCTGAGGAGGTTGGCAAGAGGGGAAGCCCACTCTGGAGGGAGAACTCTGAGAGTCCAAATGCCTATAAGAGGGCAAGAGGGTCACAATTATACAGGAAAGTTTTAGGCAGGTTTGGAAAAAAAAACTCTGGGCCAGGCTCTGGAAGCCATGGAATGCCAGAAGAGAAGTTTGAGGTTTATTCTGAAGAATGGTAGTTTTCCAACTTTTTAACATTACTCCTGAAAGCAGGGGAACCCTTCTCAGTGGAAGTGTGCATGGGCTCTCAGGTTTTCCCACTTGGTCTCCTACTTGCCTCCATGCAGCCCTTAGCCTACTAAACCCCTCTGCCTCTTGAAGCACAGCCTAAAACTACTGCTAAAGCCTGAAGTGTGACCTGACTCTTCAATATTCATGCATAACAAAAATAAAGCCCAAACAAAACAAAGCACTGCTATAGAGGGTGGGAATTCCTGAATATTGCTAAATTGGGAAATGGCATAATCAAATATAATCTGATGGTTATGCTAAGTATTAACTGTTCTGGCTGGAGGCATAGAATCAAGTCATAGTAGTCCTGACATTAGAGGGGTAAGATTTTAACTCAGAAGCAGTTGGATATATTTGAAAGTTCCAAAGACTTGCTTCCCGTTGTCAAATCCATTTATTTCTGGGTAAAATGACTGTATTGAGATAGTCTACTGCTTCCTTGTCTGGCATTAGGGCAGTTATGATCAATGGGTGGGACTAAAAATCAGATTCTCATTCAGCACAAGGAAAAATTTTCTAACAACCAAGTATTTAACAATGGACCAGCCTGTCTGGCAAGGTAGAGCTTTTAGTGTCTGAAAGCATTCAAGCAGAGAATGAATTTATGAATTGGTGGTGTCTTGGAAGGGATTCTTATATTAAATAGGAGGTTGAAATGGAAGACCACTATGGAAGAAGAAAAAAAAAAACAACTCCATGCATGCTTCAAAACAGGGCAAAGAGGCAGTGAAGAGTGGAAGATCAGGGTTTCTAGAGAAGGGGAGATTATAAAGTTACATTACCTTTGCAATTTTCCCCATTTCATAAATGTCTGCTTTCTGATCTTCAATATCCATGAAAGCAGTTTCAATTCTGCTTAGAGTCTGTTCATGATTACTGCAGGTATCTGGGAGTCCTTCAGGGAAGTAGAATCGTGGAATGTTTATGGACAATGGTGCATTCACAACATTATTCACATGGGGAACCGGGGAGAGAGGTTGGGGACTACTTGGAGAGGTGGCCGGAGGTGGGAGTGGTGTTCCAGGTTTCTTTTCTGGTTTATTTTGAATCTAAAAGAAAAATAAGATTATGAGACACAAAAAATTTAAACAGCATTCATTGACTGAAAATCCTCACGAGCAATGTAAGAAACCACAATCAGAGACAGGAGAGGTTAAGGGCTTCATGTACTCTAAAGGGTGGTAAGCATGTTTCTAGGGAATGCTTATCTGCACTAAATTAATTAATTAATATCTGCCAGTACTCAAGTTTATATAGATTTATGTTTAAAAAAATACATAGGTTTCTCCATCAGCTATTTGGCAGACATTGCAAAAGAATCAAAGAGCAATGTTAGTTGATATATTAAGAATCTCAAGGTGTATTCTCACTCTGTTGGAACTGGATTAATACATTCTTTCTGAAGACAGTTCTTGGTCTTTCTGTGACTTTTACCTCTCCTTCAACAGGCAAAAACAACTTCCTTTTAAATATATATATCTAAAAAGTATTTGGGGAAGGGGCTCCTTTTACCTTCTCTAGTTTGACTTTGCTGAGGCAGAATCACTGCCAGCCCCTGATGCTGAGAAAATCTCTGTTAAGAAAATTAAAGCATTTTAGTTCTGAAATGTCCCCTACCTGGCTGATTTATTTGCCACTAGGGCCATGCCATTTTCTGCAAGATACACATTTATCTTATTTGTGGTTTCCTCCAATAGGCAAAAACCATGTTCATTAATTTCATCACAACCAAACTCCCTTTACAGTTTAATAACTCATTTAGTTTATATTCTTCTTCTTTTAAAAAAATGATTTGAGGTGGCATACTATAAAGAGACATTAGAAAGGTCAGTAAAGAGTGGTGGGGAGGCAATGAGGAAACTGAGATTGCCCACGATGTAGGAAAAAGGGAGGGGAGGTACATCATTATTCAGGTAGAAATTTATTTTACCAATAAAGACTAAATTTACTTCTGAGATTCTTATCAGAAAAAGCAAAAAAGATTCTATTAGAATTTTTATAGTTCTAATTTCTACTCTTAATTAATGGCCAGACTATCAAGGCTCATGAGCATGGTACTGTATTAGATGTTACATAAAGTATGAAAGATGAATATAACTGTTGACTAGCTAAATATATTTTATAGGTATTATGAACACAAAGTATTATTCAAATGTTCTTCCTTAAATTACTCCAATGCCATCTCTAAAGTTTGAACAATGATATATCTGTAAGAAGTAGATCTGTCATATTTCTTAACATATAGGTTTATAATATGATTTTAAACTTCGGGATAAAAATCTTAGCTACCCTTAAAAATGTGAGTTTTATAAAGAGTTAAGATTTATTCATATAAATATATGAAAATGGTTAAATCTCCTATTTTTGTCATAATAGCCCAATTTCCCTGTATTAATATCTGACATTAATACACGGAATGGAGTCTGCTCATATATTTAAGACTATTAGGGATATGAAGGCCAGTTGTCACACCATGTCTTTGCTACAGTTATCAGGATGTTACCTGTATAAAGCAATAGTCAAGGAAGAAACAGAACAAAGGGAAGTGATGCCAATGAAACATGAAAAACTTAAAACACTGATGGCTTACTAGTCTGTGACCTCAAAATGGTTACTTAACCTTTTGGAATTTCAATAATAAAACAGAAATTACAATGTCTACTTCTTAGAAGGTTGTTGTGAGGATTAAAGGAAATTGTAAGATGTAACATAGGTAAAAGGTTCAGAACAGTGCTGGGCAGAGATCTATCTATCATGTAAGAAAATGAATGACAATACCAATGGATGAGATTCTCAAAAAAATTAGATGAAGCATAATTTGGCATAATCCTTCAGATTCAATAATAAATAAAATAATCATTTACACATGTAAAGCAATTTGAAGTTTATAAACCAGTTTTGAGTTAACAAATTTATTTATTTATTTATTTATTTTTGAGACGGAGTCTCGCTCTGTCGCCTGGGCTGGAGTGCAGTGGCCGGATCTCAGCTCACTGCAAGCTCCGCCTCCCGGGTTCACGCCATTCCCATGCCTCAGCCTCCCGAGTAGCTGGGACTACCGGCGCCTGCCACGTCGCCCGGCTACTTTTTTTTTTTTTTTTTTTTTTTGTATTTTTTAGTAGAGACGGGGTTTCACAGTGTTAGCCACGATGGTCTCGATCTCCTGACCTCATGATCCGCCCGTCTCAGCCTCCCAAAGTGCTGGGATTACAGGCTTGAGCCACTGCACCCGGCCTGAGTTAACAAATTGACAATCCATTTTAAGTCAACATTTCTCTCTGCCTCAATGCTAAATCTGTAAATATTACATAGTCCCAGAAGTCAATAAGTTATTATTATTGTTCAGAGTGTTCTTAAAATTCTAAAGTAAGGCACAGAATTCTTCAGGGGCTTTACCTAGACCATTTATATTAGTGTCATCCCTTTCCATTATTCTATGCTGAAAGAGATTTGTGAGGTTCAGGTGTACAATCACCAATGTTTTCTGTGGTGTGATATCTAGGGCAGTTATGCCCATAGAATTAAGACCACTGGTGCCAGTAGGGATGAAACCTGAGAGTCTCATGAATACACACTAGTGGGAAAGGTTTAGAGCAAAGTCTTCAATGTTAACTCTCTGTTTTTGCTTTGACAGAAATAAGTGATACTCAGAACACTGGCTGCCAAAGATTTTATTTGAACGGGAAAATATCTCATTATAAAATATTCTGTTCTGCTTTTCTTAGTGTACTTAACACAGAGCAATTCACTGATAGGCAACTATTTATTAATTCACTGGTCAATTCCGTATTTAATAAAACTGATGTTAATATTTAAAAGGAAAATAACACTAAAATAATGAATGCATTTATTTTGAGCTTTTGGGAACTCAATTTACTTTCCATTGAGTTCTACAGGAGACATATAATTTAAACCTTAAAGTAGCTGAATAAAACTGATTGTTTACAAACATTATGGAAGAAAACCTAGTAATATAAATTCTGCCAAATTTACTGGCAAGTTTAGCATCTGCTCACTTTGGATACAGTGGTTTCAGTCCAGTCTAGGAGCAGCATTAGAGTATAATTGGCTGGGTAGAGTATTTCAATTCTCCATTTCAGTCTTTCGCTATAAACACAGTATCACTTAGATACTCATTCAGAATAGTTTCCTTGTGCTATTATGTCACTGTAGCATTTCCAATATTTGATCATTTTTGACCTACAAAAAAAGCAATTTCATATTTACCCAAATAATTTGAGATTATTCTGGGTCAGAATAACCATAAAACTATGGTTTCTTGCCGGATTTTGGATGGCCAGCATTTGTACAGTCCTTGATTTATATTGTAGTCAATGTTAGGCACTTGTTTGGTGAAACACTGCCATAGATTTTAAGCAAGCAAGTAGGTACTCTGCAAAGTACTCATCATAGGCAGAAATGACTCAATTGCATAGCCTGATTAGGGAAGACATTTTTTCACAATCTAGAAGTAACCACCATTCTTTGTTATCTATATACATTACAACACACACATACACAATTGTCTATATAGACAAAAATGTCTTGTTTTTAAAAAAGATTACCAGGATTAACATACTTTTTAAACAAACATCTGTTACAGATGTGTATGCATGCTAATATATAATCTATTGATTCAAAGTGCAAACAAGGCTTTTAATACAGAAATTCTAGTTTCTCAAGGATATTTCTATTAAAAATTCCAGTAATTTTCTAGCTAAATTGTAAAACGTTCGTTAAGTTGTATTTGTTGTCTCTAAAACTGGATTCCTTCTCCACAAGAGAAAAATGTGAGTACTGTACTCCAGGTCCAAAAGGTCTATTTTTAAACCTGTTGGAATCCCTCTGCAAATAGCTTTCTGCAAATAGCTGAATAGAGGACACACATTAATTCCTTGATCTAATATCAAGATACAAGGGAGCTGTAAAATTATTTGTGAGTTAGTTCACTGGATGGTTTTATTAGTAATAAAAATATTAAAAAAAAAAAAAAACACCCAAATTTCAAACCTGTGTCTGCTGAAATGACTTCAGCCGCTTCTTAAACCGTGAAGGGAGAACAAAATCACAGCCCCTTGCCAGGAAAGCTAGCTCTCCCCTTAAATCCGGGTCCCTTCGTAGAGATGTTTCCTTGATCATCATCTTTGAAAAGTGAATGTTTACTTCTCAACTGTCCAGCACACTTCTGAAGATAATCAGATTTAGCAAGTTGTCAATCTTGTCAGGTAGGAAGATTTTTTTCTTCTTATCTCCCAAAGAAATGAAATTCAAGCATTGTGCTCTCCCAGCCTCCACGGACCACAATCTATGCTTGTCCTGACATGCAGCTGGTTCCCAAATACAGTCTGTGGCTCCCAATACCTGTTCATAATTTTCAAGTTATAAACACAGCCTGCAATGGGCCTGTTGCTCCTTGTTGGTAGCTTTATGTCAAATTGACCTGCACATGTTGAGAATATGGAGCCTTCTGGGAAAGGAAGCACCCACTACTCTGTGTACCAAAGTTAGAAACATTACAGCTGGACCTAAAAATAGTACCTTCTCAGATAATGCTAACTTCTTAAACTCAGAGTATGTGAGGTGTCAATCCGCATAAAGCAGTTTCTTTTCAAACTAGAAGAAAAAGAGCATGTAGAACATTTTCAGCTTCTTCTCTTTAATATTTTATAAAAAAAAGAACAGGATGCTGAACTTTGAATTTGAAACTATTATTTTAAGAATAGTTTTTTATTTTTTATTCGAAGCAAAGTAAATATCCAAAACTCTCCAGATCTCTCCCAGTCAAAATAAGAGGAAAAACAGAAACTTTCATTCTCAAATGGGAATTTACAAAAAGATCTGTTGATCTCAGATTTAACATTTTTTAAAGCAAAAGACTATCTTAGTTATCAAACATTTTCTTGAACTGATTATGAACATATCTGAAAATTTGTTCTCAGAAGTATTGGTTAAGAAAGTAGAACAACTGAATGCCATAGAAAATAAGTTTTAGATACATATAAGCAAGTCAAACGTGGCTAAAACAAAAAGGACAGAAAAGATGATCAAACAACAATGACATAGTACATACTGAATTTGTAAGATTTCTTCCTTTGAGAAGCTTTAAAGAAATCAGTTAAGATTTTTAAAATATCTATTATTTCATCATATATTAAATATCTGCCTCATATAGTTATTTGTAAGTGAATCATAAAGTCATCCTTTGGTATCTGTGGGGGATTGGTTCCAGGACCCCCCATGGACCAAAATCCACGGCTGCTCAAGTCTCTTATATAAAACGTGTAATATCTGCATACAACCTACTCACATTCTCCCATATACTTTAAAGCATCTCTAGATTACTTGTAATACCTAATACAATATAAGTCTTACGTAAATAGCTGTTACACCCCATTGTTTAGGAAATAATGACAAGAAAAAAAAAGCCTATACATATCCAATACAAATGCAACCATATTGTTTCCCCAAATATTTTCCAACTAGATGCAGAACCCATTGATACAGAGGGCTGACTGTTTTCTCTCACATTTAATATTTAGATTTCATTATTTATTTTCAATCAACCACATCAATCAGCATTTATTTGCTATGTCTAGAAAATATACACCAAAGATTATTAAAACAAAACAAAAAAAAAAACAGCTTACAACCCTCTTTTACTGAACCTTTGCCTAATTTAGTGGAAATTAAATTATTTGGTTTTCCACTGTTTCCTACAAATTTAAGTCTGCTTTTTCCCACTGATTTCTTTTCAAGACACTGACAACTCTTTATAATGTATACATTAGGCTTATATGTCTAAAGCTGTGTTTTAAAGAATTTCTTTTAAGTGGCAGAGTCTTCTGTTCACATCAAATTTTATCTGAAAGCTTTTGTTATGTACTATGATTGAAAGAGGATTACAACTGAAAACCACTGGTCTTATGCTTCATCCTGAGGCTTTCCTTATTTTCTCAATTTTCTCTCTCACTGGGCTTCCATGTTAATTCTTTGAGGCGGGTGGCTTTCCCAAATTTTTCCCTTACACTCCCGACTAGAATACTCTTTTTCTCCCTCATTATTTATCTCCTAAATAAAATGTCCAAGCCTGTAATCCCAGCACTTTGGGAGGACAAGACGGGCGGATCACAAGGTCAGGAGATTGAGACCATCCTGGCTAACACGGTGAAACCCCGTCTCTACTAAAAAATACAAAAAACTAGCTGGGCGAGGTGGCGGGCGCCTGTAGTCCCAGCTACTTGGGAGGCTGAGGCAGGAGAATGGCGTAAACCTGGGAGGCAGAGCTTGCAGTGAGCTGAGATCCGGCCACTGCACTCCAGCCTGGGCGACAGA
Source organism: Piliocolobus tephrosceles (assembly GCF_002776525.5). NCBI lineage: Eukaryota > Metazoa > Chordata > Mammalia > Primates > Cercopithecidae > Piliocolobus > Piliocolobus tephrosceles. Next base: position 158,397,650 of record NC_045435.1, on the reverse strand, counting down.
GCGAGACTCCGTCTCAAAAAAAATAAAAAATAAAAATAAATAAATAAATAAATAAATAAAATAAAATAAAATGTCAAAAAGGTATGTAGGAATGCAACTAGGCTTTTAGACTTACAATTTAATGCTTATTCTATTAAACCACACTTTAAGTTATATTTCCTCTCCTTCCCAACACCAACCTGTGGCTTTAGGTGAGCAGGTTCATTCCTTTCCTGAGAATGCTCCCTTTCCTCAAATTATACATTCTAATCATCTTTCAAGATCCAACTCAAAATTTAACTATTTCATGAGGACTTCCTGATTATTTAAGTCCCCTTACTGTAATTCTTAACTTTATATATACAGCACTTAGTGAAATACTATATAACCTCTCTCAAATGACCTCCACTTAACATATTATCTTATTCAACCAATGCTCTCCATTTCTCCTGTGAAACAGAGCAACTAATGCCCATCACACATGGATTTGTGGCTAACAGCTTCTCTTACACTCTCATATTTCTTACCTTACTAGTTGGGTTGTGTGCTAAGAGTCAGCTGCATTTGTCCTCAGTCTGTTTATGCTGGTTGTACTTTTCACAGTAACTACTCAATTCAATTACATAAACTAACAAAATGTAAGTGTGGAAAAGAAAAGTTGTTCTAAAATGTAAAAAAAAACCCTAAGTTTTAGTAAAAGTAAACTACTAAAAAGATTTTGCTGTTAAAATTAGGTAAGGGTGGGATGAAAGAGAAAGCTCACTGAAGTTTAGAAGGTGTCTACATTCAAACTGCTTTACTATTACGTTCTCTCTCTAAAGAAACTAAAACCACAAATCAGACAACAAACATATTATGAGTGTGATTTATCAAAGAAATATGTCACAGAACTCTAATTATGTATGAGACTCATTCTCAGAGAAAAGGCTTTGACCCTGTATCAAAAGACATCAGAATAAATGCCTGAGTTCAAATGTTTCTATACACATTTTATAGTACACATACATATAGTTTATGATTCCCTACTAGCAAACTCAATCATGTTCAGGTAAAGGGGCTTCCACTGTAATATTTTATAACTTGATCATTATTTTCCAGTAGTGTCTAAACTCTTGAGGACAAGAGTTTAGATTTTAATTTTATAGTCATTCAATTGCTCAACAAATATTTTTATATACAATTACGTATATGCCAGACACTTTGCTGGATATGAAGCTAGAGAGATGATAAAGATGTGGCCTCTTCTTTTTCTTACTGCACTTTCTAGTACAATGTTGGTTTGGAGCAAAGGACAAGAAATACTTTCATTTAATTGACTTCCTATAAATCTGGTAAGTTTCAAAGTCAGAATAGTCGTTAAAAGCCTGCCCTGTTGTTATACTCTTAAGCAAGAAAACATTTCTTCATGTCTTTTGATGAAGAAATAATCTGTAAGTTTTGATATATTGAAATGTTTTCCAAAAAATTCAGAGAGGCAAAAAGACCAGGACTACTAAAGGGCTTAGAAAAGAACTGGTCTGTGGCAATGAGTTATTGACAGAGGAAGACTAGCATGAAGTTGGTTTATTTGCTTTTTTACTTATTTACTTGAGTTTGAATGGAAGTATTAATATATGTGCTTGGTTTTTGAAAGGATCTGAGAACACGAATTAGTTTCAAGGAGTTCATGACAACTGGAATATAGCACCAAAGAACATGGTTTTTAGAGTGACCTTTTCTAGGAAAAGATCAAATATAGGGGAATTTCACTACAGAGAAATAAATGATCTGTGATCTACTCTCTTCTCTCTCTGCTTTGATCACAAGGGAATGTACAATCCATGGTGCTGGGAATTGTAAGAGAAAAGCTGTTTTGGGGTGAGAGGTTTCTCCTGCAGGAACTAACCAGAATTAAGGAAAAATAGAGACTCATAAACACTTAGGTTATAAATTGTTTGAGCACATGGAAAATTAGGAGCTGTGTGCAGTTACAATGGAAAGAGCCATTGTAAAAGTTTTCTGAATGTCTTTCTAGAATAAACTAAAAAATCTTTTCTCCTGCTCCCTGCAGCATATAATTAAGTCCGTCCTAACAAGCTAGCTGATTATCACCAGTAGGCACTTCCTGCACAGCTGCCTGCATCTCTTCTTGGCCTGCAGATCACTCATGAACTTTCCCTGTCTGAAGACACAGGCAGTCCTATCTGGACCATGTGCTCAATCTGAGTCTTCAGGATGACAATGATAAGAGAGCTTCAGTAGGCAAGAGACTGGTGCTCTTTGCTGTGGGGGTGACTGGAACACATCAGCTGTTAATTTGAGATCCAGCTGTCTTGGTCTGGGGTTCCTTTCCTGCCTTACCATTCCACATATCTTTCTCCAGAACAAGCATGCTTGGGCAAGGGAGACAGTCTTTCTCAAAAAGAACCAGGTAGGGTAAGCTGCTAGGCATGAGTTTTACAGGTTCTCTCTGGCAGAGTTATATGGAAGAGAAGCTGGCCTCTCCACTATGACCCTAAAAACTAATTTTTTTTTTCTTTTTTAGGATAACCTCTAACATCCCAAGCGAGAAAAGATGCTCCTTTACCCTATACTAAAAGGACCTACAAAACTGAGGAGTAAGTTTAAAATGAGCCTGTACCCTGAAGGAAAGTGAGATTGGGTAGGAGACAGAGGAGAACAAAACTGTGAGACACGACACATTCTATATTTATAGAATTCATTCTGTTAGGCTTAGTTTGAAATTTAGGACAGATTTCTTAGAACTTTCTGAATCCCCTTACTATTCCTTGCCCTTCCCCCTTTGAAAACGAGGACAATAGTGATTTATAATATTAATTCTTTCTTTCTGGGGAAATCAGCTACATGGGATGTTTTAGGAAAAAATGGGTTAAATACACAGAATAAAGAAAATAATTTTGAACATTAGTCTGAAGAAGTCTCTTATTCTGATTTGTGTATAACTGCTAAAAAACAGTATTATATATGAAACGTGTTGTACCAAAGTAAGTCTAGCCCTTTATTTTATTTTTTAGAGATAGGGTCTTCCTCTGTTGTCCAGGCTGGAGTGCAGTGGCATGATCTTGGCTCACCGCAACCTCCACCTCCCTGGCTCAAACTATTCTCCCACATCAGCCTCCTGAGTAGCTGGGACTATAGGCGCATCGCACTGTGCCCAGCTCATTTTTGTATTTTTAGTAGAGACAGGGTTTCGCCATGTTGCCCAGGCTGGTCCTGAACTCCTGGGCTCAAGCAATCTGCCCACCTCAGCCTCTCAAAGTGCTGGGATTACAGGTGTGAGCCACTGTGCCTGGCCTAGCCCTTTATTTTATATATAAACATGTAAAATCATTCAACAGCCTCAGTTGAATGTAGTTATGGAGAACTGAGATGATAGCATCAGCTAAGGCCTTAGAGTAGGAAGGGCAGTTGGGATAACACAGGCAGCAAAACTATAAAAATCTAAGTGACAGAAACACATAGCACAGTGAGGCTGGGAAATCAGCTCAGCTAAGTGAGGACCTGTATTGAGGTGAGTGTTAGAAGCAGGTCCAGAAAGACAGCACAGTCACTCTGAAGTGACACCAAAGACAGAGAGTCACTCTGAAGTGACACCAAGGGATTTTGCTCAGAAGATGCTACAAAAAAAAAGTTACATATTGAAGTGGAGGTCCTGGTACATCATGAGGGTGCTTCTGATTAACAAAAGCCAGCCAGCTGTTTGGAAAAATCTAAATATGTTAACAGCCTGTCTTTGTCCACACAAAAACTTATACGCATATGTTCATAGCTGCATCATTCATAATAGCCAAAAAGTGGAAACAACCCAAATGTCCTGAAAATGAATTTTATCTCAATTTTTAAAAAGCCTCCTCATGTTGTAGTTCTAACAGGCTGAGTAGCGTAGAAAGGTAATAACAGAGTGAATAATCAAGGAAAACTTCCCTGGTGTTGCTAGAGATCTAGATATCCAAACCACCTGGGAAATTCACTGCAAAAAGATCATCACCTAGGCACATAGTCATCAGGTTATCTAAAGTCAAAATGAAGGAAAAAATCTTAAGAGCTGTGACGTAAAAGCATTAGATAACTTTAAGAGGAAAACCTCTAAGATTAACAGCAGATTTCTCAGCAGAAACCCTACAAGCTAGAAGGGATTGGGGTCATATCTTTAGCCTCCTTAAACAAACAATTACCAACCAAGAATTTTGTATCCAACTAAACTAGGCTTCATAAATGAAGGAAAGATAAAGTCTTTTTCAGACAAACCAGTGCTGAGATAATTCACCACTACCCAGCCAGCATTACAAGAACTGCTAAAAGGAGTTCTAAATTTTGAAACAAAACCTCAAAATACACCAAAATAGAACCTCCTTAAAGCATACATTTCACAGGGCATATAAAATAATAACACAACAAAAAACCCCCAAGGTATTCAGGCAACAACTAATACGATGAATAGAATAGTACCTCATATGGCAATATTAAATGGCCTAAATGCTCCACTTAAAAGATGCAGAATGGCAGAATGGATAAGAATTTACCAACCAAGTATCTGCTGTCTTTAACAGACTAACCTTATGTATAAGGACTCACATAAACTTAAGGTAAAGGGGTGGAAAAAGATATTCCACGCAAACAGACACTAGAAGTGAGGAGGAGTAGCTATTCTTATATCACATAAAACACACTTTAAAGCAACAACAGTCAAAAAAGACAATGAGGGACATTATATAATGATAAAAGGACTAGTGGAAAATATCACAATCCTAAATATATATGCCCCTAACACTAGAACTCCCAAATTTATAAAACAATTACTACTAGACCTAAGAAAGGAGACAGACAGCAACACAATAATAGTGGGGACTTTAATACTCCACTGAACGCACTAGACAGGTCATCACATCAGGAGGTCAACAAAGAAACAGTGGACTTAAACTATACCCTAGAACAAATGGACTTAACGGATATTTACAGAACATTCTACCCAACAAATGCAGAATATACATTCCATTCATCAGCATGATAGACCATATGATAGGCCACAAAACAAGTCTCAGTAAACTTAAGAAAACTGAAATTATATCAAGTACTTTCTCAGACCAAAGTGGAATAAAATTGGAAATCGACTCCAAAAAGAACCCTCAAAACCATGCAAATACATGGAAATTAAATAATCAGTTTCTGAATGATTGTTGTATCAACAATGAAATCAAGATGGAAATTAAAATATTCTTTGAACCTGACAATAATAGTGACACAACCTATCAAAACTTCTGGGATACAGCAAAAGTGGTGCTAAGAGGAAAGTTCATAGCATTAAATGCCTGCGTCAAAAAGTCTGAAAGACGACAAATAGACAATCTAAGGTCACACCACAAGGAACTAGAGAAACAAGAACAAACCAAACCCAAACCTAGCAAAAGAAATGAAATAACAAAGATCAAAGCAGAACTAAATGAAATTCAAACAACAACAAAAAATACAAAAGACAAATGAAACAAAAAGCTGGTTCTTTGAAAAGATAAACAAAATTGACAGACCATTAGAGAGATTAGAGAAAAGGAGAGACAATCCAAATAAGCTCAATTAGAAATGAAACAGGAAATATTACAACCGATACCACAAAAATACAAAAGATCATTCAAGGCTACTATGAACACCTTCATGCACACAAACTGGAAAACCCGGAAGAGATGGATAAATTCCTGGAAATATACAACCCTCCTAGATTAAACTACAAAGAAACAAACTCAACGGACCAATAACAAGCAGAGAGAGTGGTAATTTTTAAAATTGCCAACAAAAAAAATTCCAGGACCAGATGGATTCACAGTTGAATTCTATCAGACATTCAAAGAATTGGTACCAATACTATTGAAACTATTCCAAAAAACAAAGAAAGAGGGAATCCTCCCTGAATCATTCTATGAAGCCAGTATCACCCTAGTATCAAAACCAGGAAAGGACATAAAAAAACTACAGACCAACATCTCTGGTGAACATAGATGCAAAAATCTTCAACAAAATACTAGCTAACTGAATCCAACAGCCTATTAAAAAGATAATCCACCATGATCAAGTGGGTTTCATACCAGGGATGCAGGGATGACTTAATATACACAACTCAATAAATGTGATAACACCACATAAAGAGAATTAAAAACAAAAATCACATGATCATTTCATATAGATGCAGAAAAAGCATTTGACAAAATCCAGCATCCCCTTATGATTAAAACCTCAGCAAAATTGGCAAAGAAGGGACATACCTTAAGGTAATAAAAGCTATCTACGACAAACCCACAGCCAACATTATACTGAACAGGGAAAAGCTGAAAGGACTGCCCCTGAGAAGTGGAACAAGATAAGGATGCCCACTTTCACCACTTCTATTCAACGTAGTACTAGAAGTCCTAGTCAGAGCAATCAGGCAAGAGAAAGAAATAAAGGGAGGAAGTCAAACTGTTGCTGTTTGCTGATGATATGATCATACACCTGGAAAACCCTAAAGACTGATCCAAAAGGTCCTAGATCTGATAAATGAATTCAGTCAAGTTTCAGGATATAAAATTAAAGTACACAAATCAGTAGCACTCCTATACACCAACCGAGTCCAAGCTGAGAATCAAATCAAGAACTCAATCCCTTTTACAATAGCTGCAAAAAAATAAAATAAATAAAATACATAGGAATATACCTAACCAAGGAGGTGAAAGACCTCTGCAAGGAAAACCACAAAACACTGCTGAAGAAATCACAGATGACATAAACAAATGAAAACATATCCCATGCTCACAGATGGATAGGATCAATACTGTGAAAATGACCATTCTGCCAAAAGCAATCTACATATTCAATGCAATCCCCATCAAAACACCATCATCACTCTTCACAAAATTAGAAAAAACAATCCTAAAATTTATATGGAACCAAAAAAGAGCCCACACAGCCAAAGTAAGACTAAGCAAAAGAACAAATCTGGAGACATCACATTACCTGACTTCAAACTACACTATATTGCTATAGTCACCAAAATAGGCACATAGACCAACGGAACAGAATAGAGAACCCCAGAAATAAAGCCAAATACTTACAACCAACTGATCTTTGACAAGCCAAATAAAAACATAAAGTGGGGAAAGGACACCCTATTCAACAAATAGTGCTGGAATAATTGGCAAACTACATGTAGAAGAATGAAACTGGATCCTCATTTCTCATCTTACACAAAAATCAACTAACGATGGATCAAGGACTTAAATCTAAGACCTGAAACCATGAAAACTCTAGAAGATAACATTGGAAAAAACCTTCTAGACATTTGCTTAGGTGAAGACTTCATGACCAAGGACCCAAAAGCAAATGCAACAGAAACAGAGATAAACAGATGGGACTTAATTAAACTAAAAAGCTTCTGCATAGCAAAAGAAATAATCAGCAGAGTAAACAGACAACCCACAGCGTGGGAGAAAATCTTTGTAAACTATGCATCTGACAAAGGGCTAATATCCAGAATCTACACAGAACTCAAACAAATCAGCAAGAAAAAAACAAACAATCCCATCAGAAAGTGGGCTAAGGACATAAATAAAAAAGTCTTAAGACATACAAATGGCCAACAAATATATGAAAAAATGCTCAACATCACTAATGATCAGCGAAATGCAAATCAACACCACAATGCGATACCACCTTACTTCTGCAAAAATGGCCATAATTTAAAAAATCAAAAAAGAGTAGATATTGGCATGGTGGTGAAAAGGGAACACTTTTACACTGCTGGTGGGAATGTAAACTAGTACAATCACTCTGGAAAACAGTATGAAAATTCCTTAAAGAACAGAAAGCAGATCTACCATTTGATCCAGCAATCCCACTACTGGGAATCTACCCAGAGGAAAAGAAGTCATTATACAAAAAAGATACTTGCACACTCATGTTGACAGCAGCACAATTTGCAATTGCAAAACTATGGAACCAGCCCAAATGCTCAGTCATCAATGAATGGATAAACAAAATGTGATACATACACATACGCACGCGCACACACATACACACAACCATGGAATACTACTTAGCCATAAAAAGTAACGAAATAATGGCATTTGCAGCAACCTGGATGGAACTGGAGACCATTACTGTAGGTGAAGTAACTCAGGAATGGAAAGCCAAACTCGCATGTTCTCACTTATAAGTTGGAGCTAAGCTATGAGGATGCAAAGGCATAAGAATGATAGAACGAAGACGGCCGAATAGGAACAGCTCCAGTCTCCAACTCCCAGCGCGAGCGACACAGAAGACCAGTGATTTCTGTATTTTCAACTGAGACTCCACCTCTGGGGACAGGGCACAGCTAAACAACAACAACAAAAAAAGCAGCAGAAACCTCGGCAGACGCAAACGACTCTGTCTGACAGCTTTGAAGAGAGCAATGGATCTCCCAACACGGAGGTTGAGATCTGAGAAGGGACAGACTGCCTGCTCAAGTGGGTCCCTGACCCCTGAGTAGCCTAACTTGGAGACATCCCCAACTAGGGGCAGTCTGACACCCCACACCTCACAGGGTGGAGTACACCCCTGAGAGGAAGCTTCCAAAGTAAGAATCAGACAGGTACACTCGCTGTTCAGCAATATTCTATCTTCTGCAACCTCTGCTGCTGATACCCAGGCAAACGGTCTGGAGTGGACCTCAAGCAATCTCCAACAGACCTACAGCTGAGGGTCCTGACTGTCAGAAGGAAAACTATCAAACAAGAAGGACACCTATACCAAAACCCCATCAGTACGTCACCATCATCAAAGACCAGAGGCAGATAAAACCACAAAGATGGGGAAAAAGCAGGGCAGAAAAGCTGGAAATTCAAAAAATAAGAGCGCATCTCCCCCTGCAAAGGAGCGCAGCCCATCGCCAGCAATGGATCAAAGCTGGTCAGAGAATGACTTTGACGAGATGAGAGAAGAAGGCCTCAGTCCATCAAACTTCTCAGAGCTAAAGGAGGAATTACGTACCCAGCGCAAAGAAACTAAAAATCTTGAAAAAAGAGTGGAAGAATTGACAGCTAGACTAATTAATGCAGAGAAGGTCATAAATGAAATGACAGAGATGAAAACCATGACACGAGAAATACGTGACAAATGCACAAGCTTCAGTAACCGACTCGATCAACTGGAAGAAAGAGTATCTGCGATTGAGGATCAAATGAATGAAACGAAGCGAGAAGAGAAAACAAAAGAAAAAAGAAGAAAAAGAAATGAACAAAGCCTGCAAGAAGTATGGGATTATGTAAAAAGACCAAATCTACGTCTGATTGGGGTGCCTGAAAGTGAGGGGGAAAATGGAACCAAATTGGAAAACACTCTACAGGATATCATCCAGGAGAACTTCCCCAACCTAGCAGGGCAGGCCAACATTCAAATTCAGGAAATACAGAGAACGCCACAAAGATACTCCTCCAGAAGAGCAACTCCAAGACACATAATTGCCAGATTCACCAAAGTTGAAATGAAGGAAAAAATCTTAAGGGCAGCCAGAGAGAAAGGTCGGGTTACCCACAAAGGGAAGCCCATCAGACTGACAGCAGATCTCTCGGCAGAAACTCTACAAGCTAGAAGAGAGTGGGGGCCAATATTCAACGTTCTTAAAGAAAAGAATTTTAAACCCAGAATTTCATATCCAGCCAAACTAAGTTTTATAAGTGAAGGAGAAATAAAATCCTTTACAGATAAGCAAATGCTTAGAGATTTTGTCACCACCAGGCCTGCCTTACAAGAGACCCTGAAGGAAGCCCTAAACATGGAAAGGAACAACCGGTACCAGCCATTGCAAAAACATGCCAAAATGTAAAGACCATCGAGCCTAGGAAGAAACTGCATCAACTAACGAACAAAATAACCAGTTAATATCATAATGGCAGGATCAAGTTCACACATAACAATATTAACCTTAAATGTAAATGGACTAAATGCTCCAATTAAAAGACACAGACTGGCAAACTGGATAAAGAGTCAAGACCCATCAGTCTGCTGTCTTCAGGAGACCCATCTCACATGCAGAGACATACATAGGCTCAAAATAAAAGGATGGAGGAAGATCTACCAAGCAAATGGAGAACAAAAAAAAGCAGGGGTTGCAATCCTAGTCTCTGATAAAACAGACTTTAAACCATCAAAGATCAAAAGAGACAAAGAAGGCCATTACATAATGGTAAAGGGATCAATCCAACAGGAAGAGCTAACTATCCTAAATATATATGCACCTAATACAGGAGCACCCAGATTCATAAAGCAAGTCCTTAGAGACTTACAAAGAGACTTAGACTCCCATACAATAATAATGGGAGACTTCAACACTCCACTGTCAACATTAGACAGATCAACGAGACAGAAAGTTAACAAGGATATCCAGGAATTGAACTCATCTCTGCACCAAGCGGACCTAATAGACATCTATAGAACTCTCCACCCCAAGTCAACAGAATATACATTCTTCTCAGCACCACATCACACTTCTTCCAAAATTGACCACATAATTGGAAGTAAAGCACTCCTCAGCAAATGTAAAAGAACAGAAATTATAACAAACTGTCTCTCTGACCACAGTGCAATCAAACTAGAACTCAGGACTAAGAAACTCAATCAAAACCGCTCAACTACATGGAAACTGAACAACCTGCTCCTGAATGACTACTGGGTACATAACGAAATGAAAGCAGAAATAAAGATGTTCTTTGAATCCAATGAGAACAAAGATACAACATACCAGAATCTCTGGGACACATTTAAAGCAGTATGTAGAGGGAAATTTATAGCACTAAGTGCCCACAAGAGAAAGCAGGAAAGATCTAAAATTGACACTCTAACATCACAATTAAAAGAACTAGAGAGGCAAGAGCAAACACATTCAAAAGCTAGCAGAAGGCAAGAAATAACTAAGATCAGAGCAGAACTGAAGGAGATAGAGACACAAAAAACCCTCCAAAAAATCAATGAATCCAGGAGTTGGTTTTTTGAAAAGATCAACAAAATTAACAGACCACTAGCAAGACTAATAAAGAAGAAAAGAGAGAGGAATCAAATAGACGCAATAAAAAATGATAAAGGGGATATCACCACCAACCCCACAGAAATACAAACTATCATCAGAGAATACTATAAACACCTCTATGCAAATCAACTAGAAAATCTAGAAGAAATGGATAATTTCCTGGGCACTAACACTCTTCCAAGACTAAATCAGGAAGAAGTTGAATCCCTGAATAGACCAATAGCAGGCTCTGAAATTGAGGCAATAATTAATAGCCTACCAACCAAAAAAAGTCCAGGACCAGATGGATTCACAGCTGAATTCTACCAGAGGTACAAGGAGGAGCTGGTACCATTCCTTCTGAAACTATTCCAATCAATAGAAAAAGAGGGAATCCTCCCTAACTCATTTTAGGAGGCCAACATCATCCTGATACCAAAGCCTGGCAGAGACACAACAAAAAAAGAGAATTTTAGACCAATATCCCTGATGAACATCGATGCAAAAATCCTCAATAAAATACTGGCAAACTGGATTCAGCAGCACATCAAAAAGCTTATCCACCATGATCAAGTGGGCTTCATCCCTGGGATGCAAGGCTGGTTCAGCATTCACAAATCAATAAACGTAATCCAGCATATAAACAGAACCAAAGACAAGAACCACATGATTATCTCAATAGATGCAGAAAAGGCTTTTGACAAAATTCAACAGCCCTTCATGCTAAAAACCCTCAATAAATTCGGTATTGATGGAACGTACCTCAAAATAATAAGAGCTATTTATGACAAACCCACAGCTAATATCATATTGAATGGGCAAAAACTGGAAAAATTCCCTTTGAAAACTGGCACAAGACAGGGATGCCCTCTCTCACCACTCCTATTCAACATAGTGTTGGAAGTTCTGGCTAGGGCAATCAGGCAAGAGAAAGAAATCAAGGGTATTCAGTTAGGAAAAGAAGAAGTCAAATTGTCCCTGTTTGCAGATGACATGATTGTATAGTTAGAAAACCCCATTGTCTCAGCCCAAAATCTCCTTCAGCTGATAAACAACTTCAGCAAAGTCTCAGGATACAAAATTCATGTGCAAAAATCACAAGCATTCTTATACACCAGTAACAGACAAACAGCCAAATCAGGAATGAACTTCCATTCACAATTGTTTCAAAGAGAATAAAATACCTAGGAATCCAACTTACAAGGGATGTAAAGGACCTCTTCAAGGAGAACTACAAACCACTGCTCAGTGAAATAAAAGAGGACACAAACAAATGGAAGAACACACCATGCTCATGGATAGGAAGAATCAACATCGTGAAAATGGCCATACTGCCCAAGGTTATTGATAGATTCAATGCCATCCCCATCAACCTACCAATGAGTTTCTTCACAGAATTGGAAAAAACTGCTTTAAAGTTCATATGGAACCAAAAAAGAGCCCACATTACCAAGACAATCCTAAATCAAAAGGACAAAGCTGGAGGCATCACGCTACCTGACTTCAAACTATACTACAAGGCTACAGTAACCAAAACAGCATGGTACTGGTACCAAAACAGAGATATAGACCAATGGAACAGAACAGAGTCCTCAGAAATAATACCACATATCTACAGCCATCTGATCTTTGACAAACCTGACAAAAACAAGAAATGGGGAAAGGATTCCCTATTTAATAAATGGTGCTGGGAAAATTGCCTAGCCATAAGTAGAAAGCTGAAACTGGATCCTTTCCTTACTCCTTATACGAAGATTAATTCAAGATGGATTAGAGACTTAAATGTTAGACCTAATACCATAAAAACCCTAGAAGAAAACCTAGGTAGTACCATTCAGGACATAGGCATGGGCAAGGACTTCATGTCTAAAACACCAAAAGCAACGGCAGCAAAAGCCAAAATTGACAAATGGGATCTCATTAAACTAAAGAGCTTCTGCACAGCAAAAGAAACTACCATCAGAGTGAACAGGCAACCTACAGAATGGGAGAAAATTTTTGCAATCTACTCATCTGACAAAGGGCTAATATCCAGAACCTACAAAGAACTCAAACAAATATACAAGAAGAAAACAAACAACTCCATCAAAAAGTGGGCAAAGGATATGAACAGACATTTCTCAAAAGAAGACATTCATACAGCCAACAGACACATGAAAAAATGCTCATCATCACTCGCCATCAGAGAAATGCAAATCAAAACCACAATGAGATACCATCTCACACCAGTTAGAACGGCAATCATTCAAAAGTCAGGAAACAACAGGTGTTGGAGAGGATGTGGAGAAATAGGAACACTTTTATACTGTTGGTGGGATTGTAAACTAGTTCAACCATTATGGAAAACAGTATGGCAATTCCTCAAGGATCTAGAACTAGATGTACCATATGACCCAGCCATCCCACTACTGGGTATATACCCAAAGGATTATAAATCATGCTGCTATAAAGACATACGCACACGTATGTTTATTGCGGCACTATTCACAATAGCAAAGACTTGGAATCAACCCAAATGTCCATCTGTGACAGACTGGATTAAGAAAATGTGGCACGTATACACCATGGAATACTATGCAGCCATAAAAAAGGATGAATTTGCGTCCTTTGTAGGGACATGGATGCAGCGGGAAACCATCATTCTTAGCAAACTATCACAAGAGCAGAAAACCAAACACCGCATGTTCTCACTCATAGGTGGGAACTGAACAATGAGATCACTTGGACTCGGGAAGGGGAACATCACACACCAGGGCCTATCATGGGGAGGGGGCAGGGGGGAGGGACTGCATTGGGAGTTATACCTGATATAAATGATGAATTGATGGGTGCTGACGAGTTGATGGGTGCAGCACACCAACATGGCACAAGTATACATATGTAACAAACGTGCACGTTATGCACATGTACCCTAGAACTTAAAGTATAAAAAAAAAAAAAAAAAGAATGATAGAACGGACTCTGGGGACTTGGGAGGAAAGGTGGGAAGGGGGTGAGGGATAAAAGATTATACATTAGGCACAGTGTACACTGCTCAGGTGATGGGTGCACCAAAATCTCAGAAATCACCACTAACAAACTTTTCTATGTAATCAAATACCATCTATCCCCCCAAAACCTAGTGAAATAAAAATAAATAAAAAATAAATTAAAAGGGGTAACAGCTTGGAATCACAGATTTTCTTTAAAATATCCCTGTAAATAGGCTTTATGAAAGCCAACTGGTTATAAGCTAATTAGTTAATACTAAGATTTCATGACCTTTCTGCTCTAACTTGGTGTTTTCTTCATTGTTTAGTGGCTTGCTCTGTGTAACTTTTTTTAACTCTTAAATAATGAAACACTGGTTGGGGAAAGGAGGCCAGGTAGTGGTAGTTTTCTATAGTTTATTTGTTCCCAGCCTCATTCCCTAGCCTTGACTTCTCTGGCTGCAGCAAAATAGGAAGGCATGTATATGACAGAGGAGACCTAATAAGCATTTTTGTGTTTTGCTTCAATTGCCTCCAAATTACGGGAACACATTCTATGACTCATAACAGAAAGAACTCACAAAATCTGATACTTTTGCTTTTCAGTGTTCTTAATACTTGGGGTAGATTTGTTCTAGGATCTGGGACAACAAGAAAGAATTAGAACTTAAAATGATCAGGAATAATAATTCTGGGATCCCTAGAATTTCTAGTGTCTAGAGTTCTCTGTACTTCTTAGTCTGCTTTTTTTCTTCCCTTTCTCCTTGAGGAATTAATTCAATTAGAGATTGCTCAATACAGACCATAATAATTCATTTTTGGCCTATAAATATGTTGGAGAAAAAAGAAATGAAGGGATTCCATTTCACTGACACTGCCATGTTAAATAAATGCCTGGTGACTGGTGCTATAAAATACTCTGCCCCAGTGTCTTTCTCGTGTGTGGGGTGGGGGGGGAGAGAAAGAGAGAGAGAGTATGTGTGTGTGTGTATGATTTCTCAGTAATTGTGGGTGACAGTTGAACTCACAGATGTCAAAACAGGAGCTTGGAACTGAGAGTCAAGGACCCCGGTGACAATGAGCATTACGCTGGAAGTACAACAAATATGTCTCTTGGATGCCAAAGCACTTCCCAGGGTAAACACCTTAACTGTGGTCTCCAAAAGTAGATCCATGAGAGGGGATGACAGAACAACCCCTCAGACCTAGTCTAGATTAGTTACAGTTTGCTGGCAAATCTCAAGGGAGATGACTCTGATTCAAAGATCTCTATATTCTCAGTTCTTATGAAGGAGGTAGACTGCAAGATATGGTACAATAGAGCTTCTGAAGTGATCAGTTTACACAGGTAATTTTATCCAACTTCTGAAGATGATCATATTGGGAAGCCTGGTTTCAGGGGCTCAAGCCTGGCTAAAATAGTGGAATCTCTTAGGGTATCTAAGAGAATTTAGAAAAATTACCTTTATTATATTTTTCTTCTTACAAAAGGATAAGGTTAGTTGTAAGGAAAAATTTAAATACTACAGAAATATAACATAGAAACAAAAGTCCCTATACAAAGTGACAATTACTAACAAATATCAACTGAGCAGGAACTGAGTGCCAGCTACCAGGGATATAGCAGTGAATGTAACAGATAAAATTCCCTGTTCTCACAGAGGTTTCATTCTAGTGGTAGGAGTCAGGGGAGAAAAACAAACAGTAATTGAAATAATATATCAGGGGGTGGTGTTAGAGGGGAAAAAAACAATAAAAGGGGAAAGGGAATACCAAAGACTGTATGTGTGCATGCAATTTTTAGGGCAAAAAGGCCTCAGTGAAGTGATATTTTTAAGAAGACAGATGTGGTGATGGAATGAGTCCTGCAAGTATGGGATGGGGGCATCATAGGAAGAGGGCACAGCAAATGGGATTATGTCTGGTATATTTAGAAAGAGGAGGGCTAGAGGAGGAACTGGAAACAATAATAATAGACAGCTCTTTCAAAGAGTCCTGGAGTGAAGAAGAGCAGACAAATGAGTGTTAACTCAAATGGTATGTTGGAGCACTAGGGGTCTGTTTGTTTTAAAGCTGGGAGAACTGCAGCATGTTTATCTGCTGAAGGAGTGATTGAGCAGAGGAGAAAAACTGATGACTGCAGGGGAGAAATGGGTCAATCTCTGCAGGAGTGTTTGTGAGTTGATGGGAGGGGATGGGATCTATTAACAAAGCCCAGTGTAGGCCTGGCCTTAGATAGGAGCTTGGGGATGGGGGCAGTGGCTCACGCCTGTAATCCTAGCACTTTGGGAGGCTGAGGTGGGCGGATCACGAGGTCAGGAGTTCAAGACCAGCCTGACCAACATGGTGAAACTCCGTCTCTACTAAAAATACAAAAATGAGCCAGGCGTTGTGGCATGTGCCTGTAGTCCCAGCTGCTCGGGAGGCTGAGGCAGGAGAATCGTGGGAGGCAGAGGTTGAAGTTAGCCGAGATAACGTCACTGCACATCAGCCTGGGCGACAGAGTGAGACTCCATCTCAAAAAAAAAAAAAAAAAAAGGAAAAAAAAAAAAAGATAGGAGTTTGGATGGTTCATGTACAGAAATAATAGAAATAGAAGGAAAGGGAGAAGATATTTAGTACTGATATGGGTAGGAGATGGGTAAAGGTCTCTTCTCATTGCTTTAGTTTTCTCAGTAAAATAGGAAACAAGACTATTAGCTGAGGGTGAGGATGGGAAAGATGCTGGAAGTTAGAGGACAGGGAATAAGGCACCTGCAGAGGGGGGAAGTGAATGGACTAAGGAAACACAGTAGGACTGCCAGACGGTACTAAAGACCCACTGGACGTTGATGGTCATGAATTTAAAGCAAGACCACTCAGCATGGTTGTGTGATCTTCTCTAGCCAAGTTCAGCTGCACAAACAAAAGCTCAGAGTAGACAGACAACACAATTTAATCTGAGTTGGAGCTGTTCCAGGTGGGTACCAAGAAATGAGGGGATAACAAGGAAGCTGAGAGTATATTCAAGGAAATGATTTTAGTGACGAATTATGGCAGTGATTCTCAAGCATAATCATGCATCAGAATCACCCGGAGGGCTTGTTAAACCAAAAAGTGTTGAGCCCTACCCCCAGAGTTTCTGATTTACTAGGTCTGGGCTGGGGTATGAGAATATGCATTTCTATCAAGTGCCCAGGTGATGTTAACACTATTAGTTGGGAATCATATTCTTAAAACCACTGACATAAACATAAGCCAGAAAATGAACGAAGAAGGGCAAAGGAGAAACTCAGTAGAGATCAAGGAATTGAGAAGTTCCTGTATTGGATACCTTATCTATTGAACACTTGAACAGTGGCAACAGTAATATTGAAAAGTGTGTCATAAAGCCAGGAGATAAAACCTCCAAGAAATAAGTGACCTGGGGTGGTAGATGACTACAATCAGAAGGGGTAGTGGATAGCAGAGTCTAATGATATTAGTTCAAAGGTGGGATGGGGCTGGTTTCAGGGAGGCGGCCAGAATATTCTAGAGCAGCAATGAAATGCAAGAACACTTACTGCCCCCTCCAGGCCCACTGGGATAGCGGGTGGGAATGAGAAAGAACAGAGCCACCATTTCACTGGCTACAGTATCCTTAGGAAGAGAGGAGTTTCAGTTATAACAGGAAAGGAAATGTTTAGAGAAGAGAGATGACATAGGAAACTTTGCTGGTGAAAGATCATGAGTTCAGAGTGCAAGAGGACATGATGAAAGGATTTCAGGAGTTGGGAGGGTTGGAAGTGGACTTAGGAGATATATAAGAGCAGTGTGAGAAGGAAAGTGGGGTGGGGGATGGGGGGTGATCTGGATTCCTTGACTTCTGGTGGTGACTAATGTAAACAGGGATGAAGGCTATATTACATCAGTCCTGATGACCTTAACTCGGAGAGTGGTGGTGAAGCTGTGAGGGTTGGACAGGCCTGTGGGCTTAATGGAGCAAGCTGAGTTCTGGGAGCTCCTCTTCACTCCTGCCAAGGGTGGAATGGAGGCTGGGAGAGGGCGGACTTATCAGGAACACCTAGATATGAGATTCACTTTCTACTTCTGGAGGAACATGAATATGGAGCATATGAAGCCCAGACTTTCTGTGTGCATAAAAATATATTAATAACAAAAAGGAATCATAATGGTACATCTTGCAATTTACATTTTTAACTTTATCTTGACCTTTCTACATCAGTACATATATATCTACCAGGCTCTTGTGAACATAGGTGGGGACATATTTGAGATACCTGATGTTAATCAGAAAGAATGGAGGTATTAATGCAAAGGGACGTGATGTCAGAAGCCACCAAAGGTGGAGGGGGATATTCAGGTTGGGCTCATTCCACAAATTCCTATTTGCCACCAGGCAGATCTGTTTACTTTTATTAATCTGCTTGGTGGTAATTGAGAGGAGGAGAGAATGGTTTCCTATTTCATTGCTTGATTTCTACAGTGTCTTGTAGAAAAGACACTGATTTCTTCAAGTGTCTTGATTTCTATCAAGTATTCCCAGCACTGAACCTAGGCACCATGAATACCTACAAAGCTAGGGAAGAACAAACATTTTCCCTCAGTGACATGACTGGCTAATGTTAATGAAGGCATGGATATAAACCTAGAAAGTAAAGAGAGAAAAGTGTTTATTAATGTTCCAGAAGGAACGTTTAACAAAGTTCCTAAAATGTGCTTTGCTAAAATGTTAAATTTATTTTCCTAATTATTCTGCATTCAAATATACATACAAAACTATACACTATACTATCTAAACATTGAGGAAACCTAAATGTTAGATCATTAACCTAGGAAGATCCTTTATTTACTCTGGAATGAAATTTCAAATACATATTCCTGCTCAGGGTTAGAAGAAAGCAAAGTAAGTTCCAGTAACAACAGAAATTGTGCCCACCTTCAAAGATTTCTCTCTCGGGCATCCAAAAATAAATAAAAAACAAACAACTGTACAAAAATAAATGGCCAGAAATATCCTTTTCCAACCCAAATCCATGAGGAGGAAGATAGCAACTTCTAAGAATGGGCAAAAGGACAATATATAGGTATTCCTTAAAGAGAAAATAAATGGTTACAAAATTTTCAAAATGTAAACAAAGAGCTCGTATATGGTGTACTGTAAGAAAGCCTGTGGGAACAATGGTGATCAAGAAAGCACTCTCTCCTCGAAATAGCTACAGCATATTATCGAGGGATTTCTGCCCCGCAATAAAGTAAAACAATCTACACTCTCATGATGTCTTCCCCTCTTGCCAGGAAAGGTGACCGGACCCTTCCTAGGGTGCTGTCATTTTTTAGGTGTTAAAAGCTAGAGGAATTAAAAGACTTAGAGGTCTAGGTAAGATACTTGAGTCTTGCTGAGGCACTACCCTGAAGTCCGAGAAGGGCACCCTGAGGTCAGGTCTTCTTGTACCCATCCTTGAGAAGCAAAAAGCAGGGAAAGGGACAGTCCTCGGGCAAGGGAGCAGTTTCCATTTGAGAAGGAGACAAAGCAGGAGAGTGAAAATTCCCTCACTTGGTTATTCCTCCACTTATTCGTTTATTCATTCAAAAAATAGCTACTTAATGCTAAATAGAGGCCAACAGAGGCTAGTAGCCCAGATGTGGAAACTTAAAAAGAGAGATTCACACATCTTCTTCCATATTCTTATTTCAATATTTCATTTTCACCTCGGGTACATTTGAGAGCTTGAGATAACATTTTTGGAGGCTGAATGGAAAAAGGGAAGATTAGATGTGAATTAGGTTGTCAGGTAGACTGCCTGCTTAAATTCTGACTTGAAACTCCAGAAAACCGATGGGAAAAGGTTACCATCCGAAAGACAGGTAGGCTTCTTACTCTCTATCCCTTATTGGTGTGGATTTTACTAACTTGGAATTCACAATAATACAAGCACAGCAGCCTGAAATTTCCCTTTATATTCTCTAGGAAGGAAAGTTCTGTTAGAACAATTTTTGTTGCCCTTTATTATCAAGATAAAACTATCACAGAGCTTAGGTTTGAGAGAAATAATGGATTCATGACATATCTATTTAGTCTCTTGCTGAATTCCCCTGGGACAAAAGGTGGAGTTTTGAAGCTAACAGTAAAATGTTAAGATTTGACAAAGCTAAGTGATGAGTGATAACAGTGCTTTTATATCATTCACCATACTTTTCTATTTGCTTAAAATGGGTTGACAAACTTCAGTCTATTGACCAAATCTGGCCCACTGCCTGTTTTTTTAAGTCTTAGAGCTAAGAATGGTTTACATTTTTAAAGCATTGGGTCGTTTGGCTGTTGGTTTGTCTTGCGAAGAGCAAATAAGACTACATGACAGAGACTCTGACCCATAAAGCCTAAAATATTTACTATCTTGCCCTTCACAGAAATGTTTGCCAATTCCTCACTTAAATTTTTCATAAGATTAAAAAAAAAAGACAAGTAGGAATGGAACTGAGTCAAGGAAGAATGGTTTGTCTTCTTACATTAAGCATCTTCCTGAATTAAACATTTTATATTATCTGTCTCTTTAAATTAGCTTTTCATTAATTACTTTTTCAACTTCTATCAAGAAGAAATCTCATCAAATTTTACATTCTGTGATATTGAAACTTATTTAAAAGAATGGCAGGAGACAGTCTTTTAATAAGATTTTGATTTCAGTCCATTACTTGTCGAAAAACTGGGGAGCACATTTAGAGCCCAGTGTGACATTTTAAGGTAGCTGTACCTAGATTGGGGGGTCATGGGTGTTGGCCAGGGACACAGGACACGTGATACTCAGACATTTTCTACTTTATGCAGTCCATCTCTTTTTAGAGAATTTGTCTCCTTTTTGTCACAGAAGATAATGGGGGAAGAGGGTTGAGTAAAATTCAGAACACCGTATCACAGTGAGAGTTTCTGGTTATAATGGTTTTAAGACATTGGAATAGGTCATCAGAGAAAGCAGATGTTCTTCAATGGGCAGACAGGTTATTGTGAGGGAAAATAGCGAGATAATACCTTTAAATGTCTTAGTATGCCTTAGTTCACAATAACTAGTCACTTTTATGACATTATTATCATTTTGAAGTTGCTATGTAGGTATTTTCTTTCCTTTATAACAAACTATTAAGTACAACAGTATTGCCTGTGTCCTGCAATGTGTCATGTGGGAAAAAAACCACATGAAGGGATTTTTCTCACTTTTGTGATTGATTCCAAGTTTCTCCCCTAGTGTTGACCCAAAACTAAAGATATTACCACCTGTGAACCAACAAATGAGGAGATTCACACAAAGTAATTTCACAGAAATGCTCAGGGAACATCTACAATATTTAGAACCAAATAATCACTTAGTAACCTTATTAAGTATGTATTGTTTTAAACTTTAGTGTTGCTAGTAACTAAAAAAGTCCACAGAAGAATAGCAGCCACAGAACATACAGATTAAGTATCCCTTATTCAAAATGCTCAGGACCAGTTTAGATTTAGAATTTTTTTTGGATTTTGGAATATCTGCATATACATAATGAGATACCTTGGGGATGGGGCCCAAGTCTAAATATGAAATTTATTTGTTTCATATATACACATAGCTTGAAGGTAATTTTACACAGTATTTTAAAGAATTTCGTACGTGAAACAAGGTTTTGACAGCGTTTTGACTGTGACCTGTCACAAGGTCAGGTGCAGAATTTTCCACTTGTGGCATCATGTTGGTGCCCAAAAAGTTTCAAATTTTAGAGCACTTTGGATTTTGGATGCTTAACCTGTACCACGGAAAGAAAGATTCTTCTGATTTTTTTCCCAGTTTTTCCCCTGCTCAAATGAAACTTGTAATGAGAAGCCTAATAAGTAACTTGTATTTTAACTTGGTCACATAAATGGCATCTCAAATATCCAATTAGTTTTTTAAAAAATTACTATGTAATATTTAAGAATATAAAAAGCACAAAGAATAACATGACAAAATACTTATGGATCCACTACCCAGATTATGAAGTAAAATATGACTAATACTATTCGGGTCCCCTGTATGCCCTTTCTAAGTTGCATTTCCCTTCCTCCAGGATTAACAATTAACACTGGATTTTGTGTATCCATGTATTTCTTCATACTTTTTGTAAAAATGTATATATCTCAAAATTATTCATATCCTTATTTTACCACTTGCTTTTGTCGATTTGGCTTTATGTCTGAATTCATACATGTTGATACATATAGCTCATTCATGTAGTAGGGGCAGTGCTTAACAAATATTCCATGTGCTTTTCTATGTTTCTCAGATTTTAGGTTGGGAATCACTGGACTGTGATCAGAAATGAAGTGTGTCCAAGTTTGGGACAAGGCAGTTAAAAGCATCACCCTTTGTTCCCCTCCTTCAGTGAACTCAAAAGCCACATATTCCAGATGAGTCAATGGGCAGCAGTGAGAACATGGAGCCTCCATCAGACTGGGTCCTTGAGTGAAGTAGAGCAGAGCCTCTTGCTAACCCATGTTGGACTTACAAAATGAACAAGGAATAATCTTGGTGCGCTACGACACACATATGTAAATAAAATGGGAAGATAACTGCCTTTCTGGGAGTATTCAAAAGCAGTACTTTCAGTAGGGGGATGGATTAAAAACTTTTGAAAATACTTCTATGATTCTAGATTGATATTTATGCTCAGGTGCCTGGAGAATCAAATCTTATCCTTTAGTCTTTACCTTCTTTGAAGGCCTACTGTTATGACAATGCTTTCAGAATGGTGTTCACATGTTTATAAACTGTTTCAAAAATTGTCAGTTTTGTCTCTACAAGTAGATTTTAAGATCTCTAAGAATCATGTCTTCTCTTCTTTTGTACTCTACACTAACCTTACACAGGTCTACACAGGCATGTAACAACCGGTCTCTTGGTTGGCTGGGGAGGGTGAGGACTAATATTAAATGCCTACTTTGTGTAAGGAACCTTGCTTATGTTTCACACCAGCTATTTTGATCCTTATTTCTACCATAAAGATGAGGATATTAAAGGTAAGTAATTTTCCTTTGGTCACAGAGCTGGAAAGAAGATGAACGGTATGGGGAGGGTAGTAGAAACCAGTCTGAGTCTAAAGTCTGCTTTTTTCTTTTTTTATATATTATCCTGTATAATCTTTGCTTTTTACTGACTCTGAGCTGAGTGAGATCATTCCTAGAGCAGGGCAGGAGTTTTAGTAGAACAAAAAATGGCTAACAAAAAAGTTTTTCTTTATAAAATTTTCAAATTAAAGAGTTCCTAGGACTCAAAATTGTTGGGGCTTACCTTGATCACCTCTGGAGTCTGCTGAATCAAAACTGCTGAAGTAGTATCTTTGGCTTTATCACCAACAGGACTTCTACAGACTGATAAATTGGCCTGGGAGGAAGTTGTCAAGGTTTCCTGTAGAATTTGCATCATTTCCTTCTCTTGTGATAGGCTCCCTCTGCTTGATTTGCATTCAACTAGTTCTTGAGCAAAATCTTCAATGCTTTCCAGAATTCGCAGTAAGAGGGCTCGATCCTCTTCCTCTATTTTGTGTCCATTGGTTTCAATAATCCTTGTTAGACAGGAAGGCGAGACTTTTTCTATGGGTGAAGAGACTTTAGATTTAGGCTCAACATCTACAAGGGACTGACCAGTCAACTGACTGTGACTATTTAAAGAATTAGAGTTTTTACCCTTTGCAAGTGGCTCTCTTAGAGAGGTCTCCATCTTCTGTGAAAATGATTCCAAATCCATTAACAATTTATCTATCTCTTCTTGGCTACTGGAATTTGTAAAATCTCTCTGGTCTCCCTCTTCAACTTTAGAAACTTTTGATTTACAGCCTTCCTTAGGTAGATGAACAAATGATTTCTCAAATATCTTACCAATTTCATTTTGCATTGAGGCGGGGCATTTTTTAAGATGAGTAGCATGTTCTGGAAATTCTGGTCTATGTTCATGTATCTTTAATAACTCATGACTAGGTCCATTCTCTGTCTTCTGTCCTTTATCTAATGCTTTCTTTCCATCTGACTCTTCTTCGATATAAAGAGTTTCCATTAAGTCATTAGAAGAAACATTTTCTAAAGGGTTCATGGTTAATGACTGTGCTTGAACCCGGACAGCTTGTAGAGTTCTAGGATCATTTACCTCTAAGTTATATAAGGAATTTGTGGAGTTGTTTGGAATGGATTGTACAGTGTCCATCTTCCTAGAATTAGGCTTGTCATCTTGCAATTCAATAGTTTGAAATTGTCCACAGTCAGAAGCTGAGAGCTGGACAACATCTTCATATTTAGGGGGTTGTTCAGTGCCAAACACTGGAGAGAAGGGAGTCAGTTGTAAGCTAGGCATATTACTGATCAGTTCTGTTAAATCTAGAGCCTCATTATTCCCAGACTGCATGAATTCAAATGGTAACTTTTTCAGATAGGATGCTAACCTGGTCATTACATTCATATAGACAGTTTCAGAACTAGAAAATGTATCATTACCACTTCCTTCATTGATGCTACTCCCTGACTTTTTCTTTATGCATTGTTTTATGATGTCTGTGCATTTTTTTAAATCCTCAGAGCATTTCAATAAGATGTCCAAGCACATCTTTATGTCTGTCCCAGAAGAAAAATTATCTATTTTATGTTTTTCCAAAATCTGAGTAACCAAGTCTTCTTCAGAGAAGTTTTGAAGAAACATGGAAGTCAGGTTCGTATCAAGTGAGTTTCTATGAGATAAAGGTTTTTCCTCAACTGAAGAACTCCTCAGTAAACCAAAGGATGGGGCGTTCCCATCATTGTTATAATGGCCACAAAGCAAGTCCAAATCAACTGACCTCCTATTAAATGAGTCAGACTTAACTTTCCTTCCCTTTCTGTAAGTTGCATGGTTAGAGTTTTTGAGTTTTTCAAGGGAAAATTCTTTTATTTTCCCACTGGCAAAACTGATTGCTTCTCCTGCAATGTCCTTTAAGTTGCAGGTATTCTGAAATGTAGATCCTCTCTTAACCCTGGGTATGCCTGTGAAGGCCTGTTGGGGATATTCTCCTTCGGTCGAGCAAAGCCCATTTTCGTGGGGTAGAAACACAGAGTTCAGATCTGCATTTTTGAACTGAGACACAGGGATGTGCAAGAGGTCTGCACAAACACTATGGTGTACCACAATGCAGTCAACTCCATGTGTGAAGGTGTGGCAGGTTCCAGTGCAATAATGTATAGCTTGTTCAAAACGCCGGTCTATCACCACACTGCTGTAGTGGTTCACAGTACTAACCACAAGTCTGTAAGTTGCTGCCATAATATCAAATCCACTTACTGGTGGGACTTGGAACTTTCTAGAACTTGTTTCATGAAAATTCTCCTAAATGACAATTAGCTGAAAATATATTTAATAACAATGTTCAGTGGTTTCTTCCAAATATAATGGCTTTTCCCATGAAGGGAAATCATTTATATTTGAGGTTTGGTAACTATCAGGATACAGTAGCTGCTGCACATGTGTGCTTGTACTGGCAAATTTAATAATTTAATAATTGTGCTTTTTAATTTTATTTAGTAATATGATACTGCAGAATTATTTTGATGAAAGAATATCCTCTTTTAGTTCAACAGTTCCATAACATGGAAGTTTGCTGTCATAAATTTACTATCATAAATCTTAGTTGGTAGCAGAGAAGTATTGTGATAACTGAGTCCTCCAAGGGTTTAAATGATCCATTTTTCTGTGAATGACAGAGAAACCTGTAATAAAAAAGAAAATAATTAAAAAGAAATATTATTTTTAACGCTGGAACTTTTAATTTCCTCTTTCTTTGCATCCCATATGCAGTTAACCACCAAGCCTTATTATCTGCAATATCCTTACAGCTGATATTCAACTCATGCCTTTGTTTCATCACACCTTATACTCCTTATTGCCTAGAGTAATATTACCTCAACTCTACCTTGTCACATCTACCTCTGAGATGAATTTCTTATTGCACGCTCCTTGCCACCTTATATGACACTAAGCTTAGATTTACATGGCATTGTCATCCCTCACAGCTTAAGAATTCACATTTCTGATCTTCTCATGGATCACAGCAAGTCTACCTCTTTTTGACTCACTTTTAAGTCCCTCGACACCTGTTCCCATCCATCTATAATCATATTTTCTACTATGTCCCCGCACCAACCTTTCGCTTCCATCAACCTAGTCTTCTCAACGACTACCAACACCTAGTACCTGTTCTTGAGTCTCAAATTTCCTCTATCCTTAGAAATTATTCTCCCATCATCTTCTCTTTGCTTACTGAGAGAAAAAACAAGTTTCATTACTGATCTTGATCCCATCTCCCAGATCCTGCCCCATGCGGATATCCCTCTCTCTGCATCAAGCGGACAGAATTGACTTAATCATTCTCTTTAAAAAAAAAAAAATGGCTTTTAAAATATACTGTAGTTGCTTTCCAAGAAGGTTCTGTCAACGTATTTATTCAGTCAACAAATACTGGCTACCTACTGTGTGTACCAGGCTCTTCGTATACACTAGGGATAAAGCAGGAAATAAAACACGGGGGAAAAACCCAATATACAAGTTAAACATATAAACTTACATGGTGGCATGTGTTGGGGAGAAAAACAATGCAGGGCAAGGGTTTAGAAACGCTGGGAGGGTTCTGTTTTATGAAGGGTTGTCAGAGAAGACCTCACTGACATCTGAAGAGCAGAGACCTCAAAGACTAGAGGAAGCAGGCCAAGAAGGTATTATGAGGTAAATCCTCCAGGGCAGAATAACGGCAAGTACAAAGGCCCTGGAGTGGAGCATGTGTGATTCACTAACGGCAAGTACAAAGGCCCTGGAGTGGAGCATGCGTGATTCACTAAAAGAATGGCAAAGAGGCCGGGCGCGGTGGCTCAAGCTTGTAATCCCAGCACTTTGGGAGGCCGAGACGGGTGGATCACGAGGTCAGGAGTTCGAGACCATCCTGGCTAACACGGTGAAACCCCATCTCTACTAAAAATACAAAAAAAAACTAGCCGGGCGAGGTGGCGGGTGCCTGTAGTCCCAGCTGCTCAGGAGGCTGAGGCAGGAGAATGGCGTAAACCCGGGAGGCGGAGCTTGCAGTGAGCTGAGATCCAGCCACTGCACTCCAGCCTGGGCGACACAGTGAGA
The DNA here is from genome assembly GCF_002776525.5 of Piliocolobus tephrosceles. Classification (NCBI taxonomy): domain Eukaryota; kingdom Metazoa; phylum Chordata; class Mammalia; order Primates; family Cercopithecidae; genus Piliocolobus; species Piliocolobus tephrosceles. The sequence goes on along the minus strand of NC_045435.1, from coordinate 158,370,564 downwards.
CTCCGTCTCAAAAAAAAAAAAAAAAAAGGAATGGCAAAGAGACCAAAGTGGGTGGGGCAGAGAAAGCAAGGGGACAATGGGAGATGACATGGCCTGCAGTCCCAGCTACTTGGGAGGCTGGGGCAGGAGGAGAATTTCTTGAACCCAGGAGGTGGAGGTTGCAGTGAGCTGAGATCATGCCACTGTACTCCAGCCTGGGTGACAGAGCAAGACTCCATGTCAAAAAATAAATAAATACATACATACATACATAAAAATGAGTAAATAAATAAAAATCTGACGAACCTTTCATGAGTCATCTTACTGAGAAAGAAAAAGGGGATAGGGCAAGACTTAAAAGAACGAATCACAAATTTAGGTTTTTGAGTATGTTTTGAAAGGACATCAACAGCAGAAAATCAAACCTCAAGAGGTGGCACCAACTACCAATGAGAAATTTACAGTCTAAAATAATTTGAGTTAAAAAAAAAATGCCAAAGCATTAAAGATTACTTTCCCTGCTATTTATTTCAGACCTATGGGTGTCAAATTCTGCCTTTTTATTCAGACCATAATTCAACTGATGCCCAGTTCATCACCGCATGGAATCTTAGACATGGAATCTAATCCACTATTTTCAATCAGAGATTCAACCTAACTCAGAAGCACCATGCTATCCTGCATCTAAGAGACAGTTAGGCTGCATGGGTTTGATTCCCAATCCTGCCAGTGTGGCCTAATATAAGCTGGTTAACCATGTCAATCTGTTTCAACAGCAAAATGGAGAGAATAATAACATCCATCTCATGAAGATTAAGTTAACATATGTTAGATGCTTACAACAATACCTGAGACTCAGGAAATGCACAATAAATGTTATTGCTGTTATTGCTCTAATTCACTTATCAAACATTCCCTACTCTGTGCCAGACCCTGGGAGAATGTTGCCAAATGACATATAGTGATGGTCTTCAGAGTGCTCAATGTTTAATGAGGGCAGGGACAGAAGCAAGCAAGCACAGCAGCTATCAGGAGTGAGGTCAAGTTTCTCCCATTTTGCTCCCACAATTAATAAATGTTCTTTTCAGAAAAGTTGGACAACATTCACAAGCAGAAATAAACACTGTTGATATTCTTATGGATATACTTTAACTTTCTCTTATGAAAATTTATAAATGTATATATTTTTTATAAAATTTGGACCATATTATAACTTACTTTGACAATATCTCATAAATGTACTTCCATGTCAAAACAGACATAGATCATTTTAATGACTATTCTATCATATAAACAAAATTAGTCATTTGTTATTGCTGAGCATTTAGGTTATTTACTAATTGTTTTCAAATGAGCAGTGATAAACATTCTTTTACATATACTTTACATAGCTCTTCAGTTATTTGCGTATAATATATTCCACATAGTAAAATGTTGAGTCAAAAGATGTGTGTGTATGTGTGTGTGTGTGTGTGTGTACATATACTTTTTCAAAAAAGGTCATTAGATACACAGGGCCAATCTAGAAAAGGGCCTGTTTCTCCATGTTTTCTTGGACTGATTCCTTTCTTTAAATTTTTGGTAATTTGATTGATGAAAAAAATGGAAGTACACTGTTTTAATCTTCATTTCCTTGATGGCTGGTAAGTCTGAATATCTTTTCATTTACCTATTAGACATTCTGTCATTGTTCACTTGTGAAGCCTTTCTTCATGTCCTTTGTCTGTTTTGAGAGGGAGCATCTGAATCAGACTGAGGAGTCAGGAAAAGCTTCCCAAACTATAGCGATGTAGGTACATAATTTTGAAGGATTAATGAGAGCTACTTAGACAAAAAGGAAGGGAAGAATACTCCAGGTAGAGGGAAACACACATGTGAAGGCAGAGAGGCAGAACACTGCACAGTGAGTCCCGAAGCACAAGTAGTTCCAGCTAGTTTCACTGGGGGGCGTATAGAAACAAGCAAGAGGGCAGGAAAAAAGAGCAGCAGCAGCAAAAGCCAACCACAGTTGGCCTTTGTGTGCTAAACTAAGGATTCTGAACTTTATTCTGAAAGCTATGAGAAAAACAAAGACTTCTAGGCTACAGAGTAACATGATTAAATTTGTTTTAGGAAGATTACTGCAGCACCTGAGTGGAGGATAGATAGGAACTATACTGAAGACCTAGAAATCAATTAGGAGGTTATGATAATAATCTATGCAAGAAGTGATGAGAATCTAAACCAAGTAGGTGACAGTAATAACAAAGAGGAGGGCACTGATCAGCCCAGAAGGAAGAATCCATAGAACAGCAGGAGGGGGAAGTGACAGGGAAGAATCTTAGGTTTCCGGCTTAAGTACTGGGAGACTTGTCTTGCTACTCCCAAGACAGACTTTTTGTTTTTGTTTTACAGGGGGTGGCCAAAGGACAGATAAAGTTATTTTCTGAATGTGTTGTTTGAGGAGGTACCTGTGGAATATCTAAATGGTAGATGACTGAATGAAATGTGAACATAAAAACCTGGAGGTCAGCAGAAAGATCTGGGTTGGAGACACAGCTCTGAGAAGTTACTTAGGGTGAGTGCATAAAGTGAGGAGAGCTCTAGACTGAGGAAAAGTTGAGGATCAATGACAGTTGCGGGTTGAAGAGAGGGACAGAATTCTTAGAGGTAGTCTAAGAAGAAAGAGAAAAAGATAACTAGAAAACTAGGAGAAAGCAGTTTTATGGAGGCTGAAGAAGGGACTTTCCAAATGGAGGTCACTAGCACTGGATGCTACTAAGCAGTCCAGGAAAAACAAAAAACTGGATTTGCCAATATGAAGGTTGCTGGTACCCTTATCATGTGCAATTGCAGGGATTTGGTGTCAAAAAAAGTGGTGTAGGTAGACTAGATTTTCCTTTTTTTTTTTTTGCTAAGAAAAGGAAGGCTATAAAATGGCAGCTAGAAGAGAATGAAGATACGAATTTTTTCTTAAATGATAGAAAATATTTGAGCTTGTATACAGGCTGAAGGGAAAGATCCAGAAGCAGCTTTGGGGACCCAGGAACTAGTAGCCAAAGCCCTGGTGAGGGGATTAGTCTCAGAGGAAGGTGGAAACCTTTCCTAGTGAGGCAGGGGGAAATAAACCAATTTATATATGGAAGAAGAAAAATATAAGGAATTTTTTCTACGACAGCTTCAATTTTTCTCAGTGAAACCGAAAGCAAAATTATTGATTAAAGTTTAGGGGAAAGGAGAGGTACTGAAGAATTTGAGAAGACAGTGAAAATCTGAAATAGCTGTTAATGAAAATAAGGAGGTATCTGATTAGCAACAGGCGAAAGTAAGGATAGATCCTGAAACATTCAGCAGGACTGATGTAGAAGGAGAGATGGTACAAATGACTGGATTGATTCAGGGCTTCTCATCAAGGCCAGAATACAAAAAGAATAGCAGCAAGAGATTCAAGTAGGTGTAAGCACTCACATGAGAAGTATGAAGTAATATGTTTATTGATTAAATAATGTTGATCAAGAAGGAGCAAAGGAGAGAAAAAGTTTCTTAGTAATTTACTAAAAATCTTCCACTAGGATGACATCTGTTTTTGCAATAAGCTTTGACTCCGTTACATTAACCAACAAATATTTCTCTCTGCATATTAGTGAAGACTTCATTAAATCATTTGAGATGTAGAAGGTCTATTTTTTCATCAGGCTTCTTTTAAAGTTGGTAGAAATGTGCCTCTGCTAACTTTAAGCAAAAAAAATGTGAAGACAAGAAAACTTCGAAGTAGAGAAGAAAACCTTAAAAATTTTCACAAAAATGGCAGTTTAGAAGAAACGTTTGGTTATCAATACATTTTTAAAAAGCAGCAGCCTTTAAATAATAGGAATAAAGAGAAAGTTTCTGGTGCCAGAATCACATTAATTATTGAGCTACAGTATTTTTCAATTCTAAAATACATTTTTTTTTTGGACATTTTAACATCTCTGAAATGGAAATACATCTTACAGTTGGTAGCATCTTAAAATCCCTATTGGCCAGGCAGAACTGTGACATGGTTGTCATTTATTGAACACACTCTAGTAAGGTCAAGAAAACACTATTGTAAAAAAACATGCAGAATGACTTGGCAGAAAATTCCCAAAGATCATAGCAGAACACTCTTTTAAGAAATGCATCATCAGCAAACACTCTGGATGGCAGAGAAAGAAAGTATAAACATAGGTGGCTCTAAATTGAAAAGTGATTTTAAAGAGTTTGAATCTGAATGGAAGAAATTCTAGAAATATTTTAGCCAATTATTTCCATTGGATTTTATTTATATATGCACAAGAGTGATATATAATTAAAAATATCTGTCAGGCCTGGTGCGGTGGCTCATGCCTATAATCCTAGCACTTTGGGAGGCCAGGGTGGGCAGACTGCCAGAGGTCAGGAGTTTACAATCAGCCTCGCCAACATGGTGAGACCCCATCTCTACTAAAAATACAAAAATTAGCTGGGCATGGTGGTGTGTGCCTGTAATCCCAGCTAACTCGGAAGGCTGAGGCAGGAGAATTAATGGAACCCGGGAGGCAGAGGCTGCAGTGAGTCGAAGGCTGCAGTGAGCCGAAATCGCGCCACTGCACTCCAGTCTGGGTCACAGAGCGGGACTCCATCTCAAAAACAAAGAAAAAAAGAAAAAAAGAAAAACTCTGTCAACATAGGTCTCATAGAACTCTTTCAATAAGTTAAAAAAGTTCTAGATGATAAGCATTCTATCATAATCAATAGGATTTTTTTCTTTCTTAATGGCACATTAAATGAGTGTTTTATAATCTTAGATGAGATAAAATACGAGAAAAATTTTCAGTCTAAGCATCTGTAATAGTCTGCTTTATACCCCTAACACAACAGATTACTTGGGAAATCATAATTGTTCTAAATGTGTACATTTATGCCACCTCAGTTCTGTGGCATGCTGCTAGCCCCACTCCCCAGGCTTTTGGTCTCTGCTGGTCCTTTCATCTCCACAAAGGGCAGAGTCTGTTTTCCTAATTTCTGGGCAAGTGGTTCATATGCATGTTTAGAGTTCATTCAACAAACAGTTATCAAGCACTTACTATTACCACCACTTTAAGCAGATTATGATTACTCTAACATGTACTTTCCAGTGCCTCTGGAATGCTCCACAATAAACTGCTATATGACAATTCCTGATGAAGAAGATCTGCTGTGAAACAAAGGTTTAGAAGCACCAGGTAAGAAAAGTTAGGACGGAGAGGAACTGGATTTTGAAAGATAAGAGCCTTATCAGGTAAAAACAGGTTGGACTGCGCCTTGTAAGCAAAAAGGAATTCTATGAAGGCCCGGAGATAGGAAAAGCTTGTGTGTTTGGAGAGGTATAAGGAGTCTGGTATTGGTAACGTTGAAAACGTGCAGTATGGGTTTCACAGTTTTAAGGTCTCCTCCAAATAATAATAATGAGAAACAGGAACGCGAACTGCATCTTCAAAACCTAAGAGATACCTGTAACTCCAGATGAAGATAGAAAAGAGAAGTAGGCATGGTAAATGACTTAGCTTACTGATGACAAGCAAACCAATTCACCCTGTACAACCCAAAGAAAGCCGAGGTTTGTCGGTAGCAGATACCACAGAAAATGGAGTAAGGTAAGAGGAATGAACCTAGGGGGATTGTTTGAAAGTCTGTAAGAGAATAATTAGGTCTCCCTACACCCACTCCACAAACTCAGAAATCATCCCTCTTTCATCCTGCTGAAGACAGAAAGTTGACGTGCTGGGAGGAAAAAGCTGAAACAGAAAAGTACCAACATCAGGCGCATCAAACAAAGATGGTGGTAAAGGATTGAAAATAAAGGAGGCCCGGGTCACCAAAAACCAGGCTTACTACCTCCAACTCCTAGTCTCCACTGTGGATTAAAGAATCTTTTTCTGGAGAAATAGAAATCTCATCCAGCTACATGATCACCTTACAGTGAAGCCCACTAATTGACAAATGCTGCCCACAAACACAGAGCTTCCCTTCAGCTTTTAGAGCTTCACTTTTACTTTGAAATCAACTTCATTGATAATTTACATACAATAAAAAACATATTAAGTGTGTTGTCCAGTGAGATTTGACAAGAATCATGTAACCATTGCCTTAAAAAAGACGGAACATTTTTATCAACGCAAAAAATTATCCCTAGGCCTTCTCTCAATTTCCCTTACCCCAATATCCAACAACCACTGATCTGATTTCTAATACTGTAGATAAGTTTCACCAGTTCTAGATCTTCATATTAGCATAATTACATATGTACTTTTCTCTCTGTCTTCTCTCATTTAGCAGTTTTGAGATTTATCCATTTTACTGTATGTTGTCAATTGTACATTCCTTTACACTGCTGAGTAGTATTCCACTGTATGAACATACCAGAATTTGTTTTATCCATTCAAATGTTCTGATGCTATTCAACAAATAGATAAAACAAATTCTGGTATATTCATACAGCTGATGGACATTTGAGCTGTTTCTAGTTTGGGCTATTATGATTTAAAGTTATTATGACTAATTAAGTAAAAGTCTTTTTGTGGACATGTGTTCATTTCTTTTAGGTAATTAGCAATGGAATTACTGTGTCATGATAAATGTACATTTTACTTTATAAGAACCTGCAAAACTGTTTTCCAAAGTGGGTCTACCATTTTATACCCTTAGCAGCACTTGAGAGCTCTAGTAGCTCTACATCCTTTCAGATACTTGTGAATTTTAGCCATCTTAGTGAGTGTTAAGTGGCATCCCACTGTGGCTTTAATTTGCATTTTCCTGCTGACTAATGATGTTGAGTATTTTTTCATATGCTTATTAAAAATCCATATATATCTTCTTTTGTGAAGTGTCTATTCAGAACCTTTTGGGTCATCTTTTATTACTAAATTCTGAGTTCATTATATATATATTTTAAATACAGATATTATCTCCTAGTCTGTGGCTTCTCTTTCCATTTTCTTAGCAGTAGCTTTTGAAGAGTAGGAGGTTTTAATCCTGTAAATTAATTTTCATCAATCCAATTACTCATTTTTTCTTTTATAGTTAATACATTTATATATACTACCTTAAGATCTTTGCTTATCCTAAGCTCATAAGGATTTTCAATGGTTTTATAGTTGAAAAGAATGAAACACTTTCCTCGCTTGACTCCTGGGACATATTTGGCTGGTTCTCCACCTGTCCTTTGAAAATTCACTGTCTCCTCCCTTGCATCTCTCTTCTTGTCCCCCATGTGCCAGCCTTCCTCAGAGTTTTGTCCTTTGTATGCTCAAATCTTGTCTACTTTTGTGGCTTTAAAATCTTTATCTGGCACTTCCTCTTAAATATTTATCTTTAACTCTGGTCTCTTCACTGCCAAGTATATTTAACTACATGGGGAATATTTTCTCCTGAATGTGTATTGAAATCCATGCCTGAAGCCAAATTCATCTCCCTGCAAACATTAGAGTTACATTTTTTGGGGTGTCTCTCCCTGATTTCATGGAGAAATTTGGGAAGTTAATATATTCTTAAACATTAATGTAATGATGTAAATTATTGAATGGTGTTACACATACTATGTTGCTATTTATTTGTTCCACTTCAGGAAACATCTGGAGCAGAGTATGAGGTAAAGAAATTCCACTGCTTATCTCAGCTGATGAAAGGGTTCAAGAAGAAAGGATCAACATCAATCATAAAAAAAAGACAGAGTTGACTGAATGTCCATGTCACCTAGGTAGATCACTTGAAGACTAAGAGTAGGAAAAAAACTAGAAAATTGTCTTGAAAACTTTTTCTTTAACAGAGTACACAAGGTGTAATGATTCAGAAGTAATGAGTCATTTAGAAATAATAAAACTATTACTTTGCCTGGAAAACATAGGCAATCTTGGGTGGATGACTCAGTGTGGAAACTGCTTCCAAAGAACAGTTTAAAAGAATACCAAAAGTATACAGTAAGGCCTATTTGTGGAATAAAAAAGGAGACCTGGAATATTTTATTGTATCCACTTCAAAAACAGTTGAGAAATTTAAAAAATACAATAACTAAAATTAATATAGTTGAGAAAATAAAACACCTCTTATAGAAAAGATTTTCTGATGCTCAAAGAAACTGTTTACATGGGTATGAAAGAACAATTAATGCTTTAGGTTTAGGGCTAATGTCTGAATGAGGCTAAGGGTAATATAAAAACATTCAGCAGTGGACCTGATTTAAACATATGGGAACTAGGAAGCGCTTACTTTTATTTTTACCGCATATGGGAATTAGGAAAAACTTACTTTTACTTTTAGCGCAGTGGAGAAACAGGAAATGTGGCTGAAGGTAAAAAGCACCAGGCGGGCAGTCAGAAGCTCCTGGTCTCAGCTTCTGCACTGACTAACTCGGTAACTTGGTCAAGTCACTTCCCTCACAGGGATTTCATCTTTTCTTCAGGAAAAACAGGATGAAAGATGGCTCTGGGATCTAGGGAACACGAGAAAAGCAAAATTTGTTTCTTCTTGGTTTGAATTAGGAAAGGGCTACATTTTACCAGAGAACTATTTTGTATTATTTGATGCGGGAAGTATGATGAATAGGCTATTAATTTTTAATGCATGTAATCTGCAAAGCTACTGATTTCTCTGAGAACTTCTCCAAAAGGAATATTTGGGGTTAAACTGTTACCATTTTCTAATTTTAAAAAATTCTTTATTATATACTCCAAAATATCACCAATAGTTTTTGTCTCTGTCTAGCTATATTATAAGTTACTTTAGTTCACACAATTTCCTTTTCTAAGTATTTTTCTTATTTTGGAGGAGAACATATACAAATCAGGTAATGATCTATAGGTAAAAATCATTTAGACAATTTAGAAGAACACATGCACTTTATAACACAGTTTAATAATTTGAGTCCCACTACAGGCCAGGTACCCTTCAACATAAAGAACTATGAACTCTATGGTTTTGCCTCAAGCAGCTCACAGTCTGAGTGGGCAGGAAAGTGGATACACAACCTTTAGGCAAAAGAAGACATACCAGAGAAGGGATCTGACAAACCCAGTCCTGGAATACAGTAGTGTAGTTGGCTGAAGGGAAAATGTCCTGTGAGAAAAGGGAGCAAAGCAGAAAGCAGCATGGGATGTGTGGGAGCTAGCAGGAACTTGGTATTATCTGAGTGTCAAGCTTGAAGACAGGTTTCCAGGAGCCTAAGCTGAAGGAGTGGGGGCAAAGGCAACACAGCACTACAAAGCCCCTGAGAGGTTACAGATTGTGGTTAGGGGAGGAGACAAGATCAAATGTGTACTGTGGTATATTACTCTTTGTAGCATTGTGGAGGGCAGACTTGAGGACACAAGACGAAGCTAGGTAGGCCAGGCAGAAGGCCTCAAAAGAGTCTAGAAGAGAATCAGTGAGGCTATAAATGAAGGCAGCTCAGGGGCTTAAGTTGACTAATCATGATCACAAAACTATGAGCAGGATCTGAACATAACACTTTTATCTTTAAGTCCTGTCCCTTTCTAATTTCCTGTACAAGCACGAATTCTGGTTAAAGATAACAAGAAATCTGAAATTTATTTTTATTGAGTATGGATATATTTTTAAAAGGACTTTATTCATTAATTTATAAGTGCTCCAAATGTTCAGGGCATTATAGAAAACAAACAAGGCTTGTTTGTAGGAATTTGTGAGATAAAATAAATGAGACAAAAAATAATAGGTCAATTCATTTAAGAGGTATTTATTGAGCTCCTCCTGGGTCCTGATGGAGATCACATTCTAGTGACAATTCCTTTTAGAACATCATTTTTACATCCTCCTTCCCTTCCCTGACAAGTTCATTTTGATACAAGTGAGCAGAGAGGGTCTTCAGAGCCTAGTGGATTCTAGATGATGGCCAAGAACCTATTGTAAAAGAAATAGAATAATGGTATCAGGGAAAAGCTGCTCATTTGGGCTAAGAATCCCAAGGAATGGTATGGATGGCAGTAAGCTGGGGTGGAGCCTGGACCTGCCTTCAAGGCAGTTTGGATCTGGCAAACCAAAGTTACTGTTTTTGTCTTTTTAAACAATAGTTCTAATCTTTATAAAAGTAACGACTGCAGAAATTAGACACACTGCAAACAAAAGTGAGAGTGATACCAGAGAAATTACAAAGAGGAAAGCAAAGATCACAGCTAGAGGTAGTATCAATGTGAACATTTTTGTAAATATCCTTTTCGGCTTTAAATATACATATACACATAAATAGTCATGGAGATTTTTGTGCATATAACTTTTTAAACAAAAGTGAGATTAAATTATAGTTTATTGCCTGTTTTTTTCCACTTAATATAGAGAAACTCCTTTCCCTGAAAATAAAAATCTATAGTATACACCTTACAGACATTGTATGGGCACAGTAAATTTACTCATTTAACTCTCTAGTATGGCACATTAGGCTGTATGGTAAGAAAGGTACAGAAAGGAAGCAAGCAACAAGCAAATGAGAAAACTGACTTCAGCTGTGGCAGCATTCTGACTATTTTAAAGGTAGAAAGAAGGTAAGACATATGGAAGCTCAGGAGATTTTTGTGTTCCAGACATAGATGAATAATGTCTGAATCTGGAATTCTTTGTGGATGAAGAAGAATTTCCAAAAGGGAAACAAAAAGGGACTGCAACCCAACACACACTATAAGTGAAGTAATTTCAAATCTTCACATCTGCAGAACAGATAGATAGAATGTCAAGAAAGCACTGAGACAACTAAAAACAGTGGGTGGACTGCCAGGGAAAAACCAAGTCTCATTCTAATGATCATTCACAACCACAGCTTTCCAAGGAAGTGGCAGAGCTCCCAAACTATGCTCTAATAGAAGGTGTACTGAGCCTTTCTCATGAGATGCTAGGTGGCTTTAAGACTTTATGTGTCCTCTGGGTCTCCACTTTCTCAAGTGTTTGGGTGGGCTCTGTGGGTTAAAAACTGTGCTTGTCAAAGTCCCCTTGGAAGCTGCATTTCCTACTGCAACAAAACAGCTCTGCTTTTATCTGTTTTAGATACTGGATCTCCAAAAAAGGTTTTATTTGAAAAAGCAGTTCCACAGCTAAAAAGTGTTCTTAAAATAACAGCGTTAAAAGAAAAATAACATTCACCCTTCAGCTTATTTGTTAACCACAAAGGGAAAAATGTAAATATATAATGGAAAGACCTGAACATTCCCACCTTAACACGTCAGACACACCTGGCATCACTAATGGTGGGAAAATCACTTAATATGTGGCTCCCAAAATGATTCAGTGTGAAGACTGCAGCAACACTGATGGAATTTCCTCACCAAAAATATTTAATTAATCAATCCTTTAGATCTAATGTTCAATTCCAGAAAATACAGGCTATAGAGAAATAAGTTAATACCATGAGGAAGCAGAGAAATTCATGATATGGATCATTCTGTAAGACAACTGGCCTGGTGTCTTCAGTGGGTTAGGGGAAAAGGAAGCAAAAGGAACACTAGATATAAAGGCTCTGAGGTGACAGCATGGCTTGAATGTTTTAGCAAGAGTGAGAATGCCAGTATGACTAGACTTTGATCTTACCTAAGTGAGATGGAAAGCTACCGAGGAGTTTTAAGCAGAGAAATGACATGACCTGATGTTCTTCACAAAATCATCTGGCTGTTAGGATGAGAACAGACTACGAGGGACAAGAGTAGAGTAGAAGAGGGAGACCGGAAGGAGGGCTATTAGAACAATCCAGGCAAAAGATGATGCTGGCTTGGACTAGGTGGTAGCAGGAGCAGGGTGAAAACTGGTCAGATTCTGGATATATTTTGAAAGTAGAGCCAATGGGATACATGAGTGGGTTTTATAGAAAAGAGGGAGGTCAATAATAAATCTAAGGGTTTAAAAAAACTAGTTTTTTGTTTTCTTTTTTTTTTTTTAATCCTTGAACAACTGAAGATGAGAAGTCACATTAATTGAGACTGGAAAGACTGCAGAAAGAAAAGATTTGTTTGTGGGAGAGGAAGGAGTGGTTGCAAGGAGGATCTGTAGTTCGGTTTTGGACATGTTAACTTTAAGATGCCTATTAAGACGTTCAGGTACTGGTGTCCAGACGGCTGCTAGAGAACTAAGCCTGGAGTTTAGGGGACAGATCTGGGTTGATACAAATTTGGGAGTCATATTTTAAAGTCATGAAACTAGATGAGATCACCAAGGGATGGAATACAGAAAGTAAAGAGGAGATATCCAAAGGCTGAGCCATGGGGCACTTCAAACATGCAGAGTGGCACTGTCCAATGGAACTTTCTGTGATGATGGAATATTTTTATATCTGTACCATGCAATAGCAGCCACTTCCTACATATGGCTATTGAGCACTTGAAATACAGTCAATTGAAATAACTACATGTAGCTAGTGGCTACAGTACTAGACAGTGTAGATCTAGAGTATGGGGGAATTGAAGAAGAACCAGCAAAGGAGAATGATAAAAAATGGCCAGAGAGGGAAGAATTACTGTGAGTCAATTCTCCATCGGTCTCTCATGTTTCTGCAAATACTGTAAGTGAGGCACTATCTTGATAGTCGGTGATGTGACACATGACAGTTCCAGACTATACTTTCAAGGACGTTTTTACACTGAATAGCCTTGGAAGACTTGGTAGTGTCTCCCTCCAGAGCAACAGGTTACTGTTCAGCATAATAAAGATAATGTTTCCCTCTGGAACAAAGAGCAGGCCTGCTTATGGCCCATTATAAAATATTTGGGTTCCACCTAAGATCAAGTTTCCTTTCCAATAACACAGCCTTTCCAATAACACAGTTCTTCAGAGAACACGTTTACTGTTTACACACTTTATCCCTGCAATAGAACGTACACTCCAAAGGCAAGGATTTTGTTTGCCGTGGTCACCACTGCATCCTAACACTAAAACAGTACCTAGCATATATAAGCACTCAATGAAGGAAGAGAAGGAAGAAAGGAGGAAGGCAAATTGCTAATATACCACCATTTCTGTTTCCTTAGTCAAGACCTAGACTCGAAAAAAAGGTCACTTTTTGTAATCAGTTTTAAGGAAGGGCTAACTGGCTCCATCTAGGATAAAGTGGCCTTTCTGGCCATTTCTGAGAGTTGCTCAGCTTCATTTGGCATTTTACCTGATGAAAAAATATAGCATTTGCTTTGAACCTAAGACCAGCAACCCTGGCCCCCATCCCAAATCCTCTAATACTGAGAGGCAAAGTACACAAGACAATCCGCTACAGCTCCAAGACCCAGCACAACTCCCCAACATACAAATCGAGAAAGACTGCCAACAAGATGCTCAATTATGAATCTACTACAGCTAAGCAAGTTACCTTACAAAAGTCTACTTATTGAATAGTCGTCTGGCTCACCAGTAAGGTGGACCCACATCACCATGATCACCAAACTTAAAGAGCCTATGTCCAAATCCCCAGAGAACACATTCCTGTATAGGCATCTGGTTATCCAAACATTTTAGAACATTCTGTCAACCAGGCCTTGGTCCTTTAGGCAAAGTGACACACATGTACTGATGACTGGAAACCATTAAGAGCTTCTGATGTTACCACTGTCATTCAGTACAGCTACACCTGGTGGTGCTCCTCCTTGTAAATGCCCTGCTACCACTCACCTGTGCTATGCAGGAATGGCTCAAGACAAACCAAACTCCACTATGTGGGTGTGGGAAAACTAAGACACCTGAACATCAGTGGTTACCAAGCTAGTTGACCTGACTGGAACTTCATGGAAATCACCAGGTTGATTTGGCATCAGCCTAAACAGGCTTTATCATGATGGCGACTGGCTCTTAAGGGGAACCAGATTTTGGCCCAAGATAGTCTATACCAATGTATAGGAGTCTATCTTATGGAAATTTTTGGTTATATACTTAAAGTTCCAGTCATCTACTTCCATCTCACCTCCTAAAATCCCTTGTTCCTGTTGGGTGAGAATCATCTATAAATTTTACTGGGGCAATAAAGCTGCCCAGGGCAAAAGTAGTTCATGTTATAAACTAATTTAACCTTCCCTTCCTATTATATACTTACCAACTTTTTTTTTTTTGGAAGGGGTATGTGCACATTTTATGCTTTTTTATCCCCCAAGGCTTGGGGCAGCAATTAACTTCTTTTCAAACAAGTCTTCTGTCTTATGTACTGAACAAGATATTTCATTCATTTCCTCTTGACTTATACCCACTTCTTAGAGACCTGCCTTGTCCACAGGCAAGATGGGGAAACTATCTGTCACATGCTTTCCAATCTCTGGAAAATTTGGTTGGGACACTAACTCAAGGCAGACCAATTATATTTTCTGTCCTGGGAACTTGGAATTGAAGCACTGAAACACTGTCAATTAGGTGAGAGTTCTGAGTCTTAAAGGTCCTATCATTTTGTGCCTGAGGCCACTGTTTTGGGGCATTCATGAGGAGCAACATGGCAGGAGACACTGGTGTTAAGAAAACAGAGCAGATATAATAGAGAAAGAGAAGCATGTTCATTTTCCATGATGGCTGTACTTAATAAAATTGGAATGAACTAATGTGTTCCCGGTGTATTTTAACTATAAACAATATTTCACTTATAGTGGATTTACTTAAGTGGATGTTTATTCCTTAAAACCAATCAATTTCTACAACATGCAAATATATATCTTCATTGATACTCTATTTTTCTTTCAGCTCTTGCTATCATAATACTCTACCTCCTTCCCTCTCTTGGTGTCTCTCTTCATTTCATCTGCAGCTAAAAAACGCTTACCATATGTAATGGACACTGACCATATTTTTTTTGTCTGCCCGGTATGTTTTGGACATTCTAATCTTTTATTATAATGATGGCAGGATGAGCAATATATGTGCCCATGTGCCCACTTTTACAACCAAAGCAACAACATGGATTGAGAGGGGAAACTCGTTACTCTTTTAAAATAAGCAGCAACGCTGTGTACTTCAAAGGGACCCATCATATGACACATTGTGTTCTCACACTCTGATAATGGTATGTCTTTTCCAGGCTGGCCAATCTGGATCCAGATCCAATCAAACATCAATCAGTACAATTTCCGTGGTCAGGCCTTTAATGCAGATCAATGTTTCTCAACCTTTTATTTGACAAATAAATCTTTTTTTTTTGAGATGGAGTCTCCTTCTGTCACTGGAGTGCAGTGGTGCGATCTCGGTTCACTGCAACCTCCGCCTCTCGGGTTCAAGGGATCCTCCTACCTCAGCCTCCTGAGTAGCTGGGATTCCAGGTGCGTGCCATCACACTGGGCTAATTTTTGTATTTTTAGTAGAGATGGGGTTTCACCATGTTGGCCAGGCTGGTCTTGAACTCTGGACCTCAGGTGATCCACTTGACTCAGCCTCCCAAAGTGTTGAGATTACAGGCATGAGCCACCGTGCCCGGCCAAATAAATATTTTAAAAGTAATACTGCAAAATTCCTTAGGAATTTTTTAAATCATTAAAAAAATTTTATGACATATGATAAAGCAATTTCAGGTAAAAATATTTTATCTTAAATCAGCATATCATTAAAGATTGTATTATAAAGTTTATGTGGCATAATATTTAATAATACTGATAATATTTAAGGACAAATTCTGACTTCTATTACAGCAGATGAACTATTTTGTCATGTAAATAAAATCAGGTTGATGAGAAGATAAGCTCCAAATGTATATTGAAATGTAGATTAAAAATTAGTTTGTATTATAGCATCCAAAATAACAAACTGCATCTATAACCTGATACTTACATTTTTGAGCTTATAAAGATCAGCTGCTTATTTTGATAATTTGGGGGTTTAGTTTTTAAATGTCAAGGTAGGAGAAATGGTTTCATACTGTTCTTTGAGAGAATTTCTTTGTAACACATTGTAGATTTTTTTTTTTTTTTTGAGACGGAGTCTCGCTCTGTTGCCCAGGCTGGAGTGCAGTGGCCGGATCTCAGCTCACTGCAAGCTCTGCCTCCCGGGTTTACGCCATTCTCCCGCCTCAGCCTCCTGAGTAGCTGGGACTACAGGCGCCCGCCACCTCGCCCGGCTAGTTTTTTTTTGTATTTTTTAGTAGAGACGGGGTTTCACCGTGTTAGCCAGGATGGTCTCGATCTCCTGACCTCGTGATCCGCCCGTATCGGCCTCCCAAAGTGCTGGGATTACAGGCTTGAGCCACTGCGCCTGGCCACATTGTAGATTTTTATTACCAATAAATGAAAAGCCAAATCAGACAGAATCACCCATATGTTTTCTTCACATTTTCAAGTGTTTAAATTTTTCTTTTTCAGAATTTTAACTACCTAAAGAGTACAATTAATTACCAAAAAAAAAAAAAAAAAATCCAGTTGTTCACAACACCAATCATATAGAAAGGTAAAAATGAATTATTTTTCAAGAAAACCACTTCCTAATTATTTAATACCACATGAGGTCTTTCCTTTGGCAATTCATTTTAGAAATTAAAGTCTCTTAATTTGTTTAGGCCTATGCTATCTTTCAGGAGATTCAACAGAGTACCTTTACCTTACTATTTGTATTTGGTGCACCAATCTGAAATTATTTTCTCTAGAACAGGCTTAAGAATAGGAAAAAGTAATTGCCAATTACAAGCATATGTAAATAAACGTATAACTTTAAATATAAGGCATGCCTGGCTGATGTTTCTATCTTTATAATGATTTTTAAAAACTTTTTATTGTGAAATAACTAAGTTTCCAGAAAAGTTGCAAAGATAGTACAGAACACCCTTCGCCTGGCTTCCTTTAATCATACAGTTTTCAAAATATTAGATATATCTTGATGTTTTATAAGAATGCTAATCAGCCAGGTGTTGTGGCTCACACCTGTAATCCCAGCACTTTGGGAGGCTGAGGCAGGTGTATAGCTTTTAGCTTAGGAGTTCAAGACCAGCCTGGGCAACATGGCAAAACCTTGTCTCTACAAAAATACAAACATTAGCCCGGCATTGGTGGCTCACATTTATAGTCACAGCTACTCAGGAGGCCAAGGATGGAGAATTGCTTGAGCCCGGGAGGCGAAGGTTGCAGTGAGCTGAGATTGCACCACTGTACTCCAGCCTGGACAAGACAGTGAGACTTTCTCTCAAAAAAAAAAAAAAAAAAGAATTCTGATCAGATGAATGCAACTTATGTATTTAATAAAGAGCATCTTAAAATAATTTAGCAGAATTATATTTTTTATGCTCTAACTTGTATTTTGACATGTGTTGCACACATGCTCCATCTTTAACCAACAGTCCATTACGAGTACAAATTAAACCACAAATGCAACTAAGAACAATTAAAAACAGTGTAATGGTTAAAAACCACCAAAGCAGACAATAAACAATGATTAGAGATCGTGACCACATTCAGCCAATATCTTCTAATGACCGTATGTTTGCATCACACCACTCACATTGTTATCTTTAAGTGGAAAAATATTTAAATATTTTATTGACACAGAACTATTAATATCAATGATATAAATTGATTCTAAGAGCAATTTATAATCTAATTACAAAATTTCACATCAATTAGAAAATGTGCCAGAAGAGTCAAGACAACTTTGGAGTGGGAGGACAAAGGGAATGGTAATGTTTTTTCCTTACACTGAATGTTAACAAGAGTTCATTGTATTGCTACGCTTTACACCTTATACATATGTTTTACAAATATTCTGCTATACCTATTTAATGTTTAATTTTAAATACATTTAACTTTTTAAATAGAATGGAGGAGGACCTTGCCTTACCAAGAAAAAATATTGTAAAACTATTGCAATTTAAAATGTATTAACTGTGTAGAAACAAAGATCAATGGGACCAGAGTCCTAAAACCAATTACGCATCTATGAGAATGTAGTAACTGATAATTTGACATGCCACCTATTAAAATTATTATTCCAAATGAATGGCCAACTGAACAAGATTCTTCCCTCACACTATTCACAAAAATAAATTCCAGATGCACTTAAATATCTAAATTTTAAAAATAGTATTAAAAAGTAAGATTCTATGTGTATCTTTGGGGCAGAAGAGAAGTATTAAAAAAGTAAGTAAAATCAAATGCCATATAAGGCAAAGATAGTGAAATTTGCCATCAAAATTAAAAACTATTATTTAACAAAAGATACCACAATGGGAGACGACTCCAACAGAGTGGAGGAAATATACCATTTTTATAATAAAGAATGAGTATGTAGAGTTTATTTATGTAAGTTTATCTAGAGTTGATTTATCTAAGTTTATTTATCTACAACATAAATAAACAAGAAAAGGCAAGCACCTGTTATGTTGTGTATTCTAGAAAAACGCAATGTAAGAGTGCTTACACAAAATACAAGTTAAATTTCCCTCTCATGCAAAAGAAAGTCTTCCCTCTTAGTGCAGCAACTCTGCCAAATGCTCAAGCCTTTTTGGCTCACTGACCTACCATGATGGTTCTGATGGTCTAGGATGGCCATTAGTGCTTCAGTCATTACATCTGTGTTCCAACACATAAGACACATAAAGGGATGAAGAAAGGAGTGCTTTCTCATATTAAGGAGACTTCACACATAACCCTTGCTGCTTATATATCACTAGCTAAAACTTATATGGTTATACTTAGTTCCAAGGAGGTCAAGTGTTCTAGATGGGCAACAATGGGCCTGGCTAAAAGCTGGGGTTCCTATTACCAAAGATGAAGAAAGAATGGATCATAGGATATAACCAGCAGTCTCTGCTATGCAACCCAAGAGACAGAAAAACAAATACAAATAATCAAAAACTTTAAAGAAGACATTCAGCCCCAGGGAGACAAAAATTAAAACAAGGAAATACTACTTTGTACAACTTTTAAGAGAGGCAAAAATTCACAAATTGGTGAGGGTATGAATATTTTTAGTCTAACAGTATGTTAATTACTCTTACAAGGAGAATATATTCAATATTAGTGCTTTTAATTAGATTACATATCATATATCTTATATATGTAATATTAGCACAGATATTTTGGGGACCAATTTGGCAGTTTTTTATTAAAATTTTGGCTATATGATTATATGACTCAGCAATTCCACCTTTCAGAATCTATGCAATATAAACATTCACACATTTGCACAAGTACCAGGATGTTCATTGCAGTAATGTTTAAAACAAGGAAAAATTGGAAACAACCCAAGTTCATAGCACTATTACTACTATCTGAAATTATATTATCTACTTATCATCTAGGAAATCAGCTCATCTAGGAAAAGGAAAGCAAAGAGACTGTATTATTTATATAATACTTGTTTGGCTAAAAATTCTTAGAAATAATACCTTTTCTTCTAAAACAACAAATCAGAACAGACACCATTCCAGATTTTAATAACATGAACCCACCAGAGGGCCCACATAAAGGCCTATAGGTTTGCAGACAGGCTGAGAAACACTGCCCCTGATGAAGTGTCTGAACTTGCTATCTAGATAGACTGTCACTAGCTGTGGCCTGTTCGCCCTTTTAAGGCCTGGGGCATTTCTCAGTAGAATCAACACACTCTCTTCATTACAAAGAACCCTCAATTGCCTTTAATACTTGGATCTCAATACTGCTGCCAGCACCTAGTGAGCCTTCTCTCATTGAGGAGGGCCCACCATGGGAAAGGGGTCTCTACCTTCTACTAGAAGAATACCAAGATTGCCAAGATGAGAAGACAAAATGCTAACAACTGGGCCACAGTGCTTGATGGAAGACTCGGCATTGGTAGAAGCACATCAGTACTCACAACAGCAGTATTCTAGGGCCCAATCCCCAATGCTGTAAAATACAAAATACGCCTATGATCTACAAAATGGAAGGGATAAGTGGCCCTTGCTAGGATTCCTAAGCCCTCAATGACATCTCCATTCACAACCACTAATCTCTGCTTTTTATTTCTAATCTTACAGAGAAGCAGTTTTCAAGCTGCTTTTTCAACTGGAGGAACTCTGTTCAAATGAAAGTGTAAGATGAATAAACAAACAAAAGGAAGGGGATAGCCTTAGCACTCAGTCTAGGGGGTTGGGGTGAGAGGAATACTCCTCCCTTTTATCCCAAAGTGCTGAGAAGCTGAGTTTGATAGGGAAGGGAGATAGAGAATGAGGGAGGAGGCTTTATTAGGGGAAACAAAGGTCCTGTGGAAGGAACATACTTGGCTTGTTGGAAGAAGAAAAAAGTCCCCTTTTTGACTGGGACGAAGCAAGCACAGGCAAGAGTAGTAAGAGATGAGGTCAGAAAGACAAAGAGGAGTTTAGATTATATAAGGGCCTTGTAGGAAAACGTAAAGCCTCTGAGTGGATAACTTACTTTTAACAAGATTCCTCTTGGCTGCTGTGTTGGGAAAAGGCAGTCAGAGAAGGACATAAGCAAGGAAAAGACGTTACTGCAAGTTATTTCCTAACTTGGAGATATACATTTGGTAGTCAGGATGTAGTTGTCATTGTATAGATGGTATTTAAACTCATGAGACTGACTGAAATGTCAAGGAAGTAAGAGTCAATATGGAAGAATGGAATATTAATGAGCCTTGCATTGCTCCAACTTTCAGGGGTCAGGAAGATCATAAGGAACTAGCAAAAAGCCTAAACCTCCAAAAAGGTGAGAGGCAAATGCAGAAAACGCAGCAAAGCTAAGTGAAGGAAGCGTTTCAAAGAAACAGGAATAATCAACTGTGTAAAATGCTGCTGAAAGGTCAAGTAAGAGGAAGACTGAGAACTGATTCACTAGAGCTAGTAACGTGAAGGGCAGTGGTGATCTTGACAAGAGTGCTTCAGTGGGGGAAGGGGCCTGATTAATGTGGACTCGAGAGACTGGTGGAAAAGGAACTGGAGTCAGTGAGTTAGATAATTGTAGAAAACATTAAGAGAGGAATGCAAAGTCAAGAGAGTTTGGTCTTGTATTA
Organism: Piliocolobus tephrosceles; assembly: GCF_002776525.5. Classification (NCBI taxonomy): domain Eukaryota; kingdom Metazoa; phylum Chordata; class Mammalia; order Primates; family Cercopithecidae; genus Piliocolobus; species Piliocolobus tephrosceles. Next base: position 158,349,708 of record NC_045435.1, on the reverse strand, counting down.
AAAGGCACTGTATCTCCAGTATCTACAACAGTGCCTGGCACATAGTGATAAATTAATAAATATTTGTTGACTGAACTAAGTGAGATCACTAGCCATTGAAACAGTCTTAGTTCTGGAAGTTTAAAAGCTGATAGAGCGAAACATGAGGATTCTTGGTCCAATAAGAAGAAACTGCCTTTTAGTTTCCTACTACGCCTGAAAACTCTTTAGGGCCTTTAAACACCTAGAATAGGCATTCCTCAATTTCAGAGGAATAGCAACAGAATTCAACAAATACATGCCCTACAAGAAAATATACTTTCAATTCTGGACAGCTGCAATCTCTCCAACTACCTCTTGCATCTAGGACCCTGTGACTTTGGACCTAGGGATACAACAGGGATATCAGTCCTCTAAGTCACATCGTGATTCACTATGCACTAAGAGGAAAGACATCTGGTGGTCTCTGAAGGACGTCAATCTATGGGGCCTTGACCAAATGAAATCTCTATGTGGCATGCCAATAATAATCATGAGTATTTGTTTAATGATATATACTTTTCAAAGCGGTAACACATATATCCTCTCCTATTTAATCTTACAACAACTTTGTGAGGCAAGTGTTTTTATCACTTTCATTTTACAAATAAGAGTCTCAGACTTGCATAAAATCATACAGCTCTTTCAACAAATTATGCTGGGATAACTGGATATTCACATGCAAAAGAATGAAGTTGAATCCTTACCTCACATACAATAATTAACTCAAAATCCATCAAATAGCTAAATGTTAAGAACTAAAACTATGTATTCCCAGAAGAAAACACAGGCATAAACTGGCAGGACCTTGGATTTGGTGATAGATTCTCAGATATAATGCCAGAAGCATACAAAATCAAAGAAAAAACAAATTCAACTTCACAAGAATTAAAAATTTCTGTGCAAAGAACACTAACAAGAAAGTGAAAAAACAGCACACAGTAAGAGAGGAAATATTTGGAAATCATAAACCCGATTTGTATCCAGAATATGTAAAGAACTCTTAAACTCAACAACAAAAGACAATCCAATTAAAAAACGGATAAAAGACTTCAACAGACATTTCTCCAAAGATACACAAATGGCCAACACATGAAAAGACGCTCAACGTCACTAGTCGTTAGGGAAATACAAATAAAAACCACAATGAGGCACCACTTCACACCCACTAGGATGGCTATAACCAGAAAACAACAAGTGTTGGTGAGGATGTGGAGAAACTAGAATTCTCAAAAATTGCTGGAAGAAATGTAAAACTGTGCAGCATCTGTGGAAAACAGTCTGGGAGTTCCTCAAAAACTTTTTAAACATAGAATTACTGCATAGTCCAGCAATTCTGTTCCTAGACAGATGCACAAAAGAATTGAAAACAGGTATTTAAACAAAAGCTTGTAAAAGAATGCTCTTAGCAGTACTATTTATAAGAGCCAAAAAGTGTAAACAACCTAAACATCACCTGATAAACAAAACGTAGTATATCCATACAATGGAATATTATTCAGCCAAAGAAAGGAATGAAGTACTGATACATGCTACAACCTGAGTGAACCTCATATACATTGTGCTGAATGAAAGAAGCCAGGCACAAAAAGTTACATATTGCATGATTCCATTTACATGAAATCTTCGGAGAAGGCAAATCCATACAGACAGAAAGCAAATTGGTGGGTGCCAGATGGTAGCGGTAAAGGGGAATGGCGAGTGACTGCTTAATGGGTACAGGGTTTCCTTTTGGGGTGATGAGAATGTTCCAGCATTATATAGCGGTGATGGCTGCGCAACATTGTGAATGTACATATTGAAGTAACTGATTTGTACACTTTAAAATGGTTAATTTTACCTCAATAAAAAAAAAAAAATCACACAGTTCACCCTTGACAAATCCAGGCACTGTACTAAGGATCTGACTCCAAGTCCTCTCCCCACTCAGCCATCCTGTTTCCTCCACAAACCAAAGGAGCTCTGGACCACCTTGGTAATGGACTTTGCCTCTATATACTGCCATCCAGGCATAGTACCTAACCATATTTGTGATGATGGAATTTCCACAGCTGTCCAAGCATATACAAGTTTCTAAATAAAACTTTCTTATAATGGACTCCCATTACAAACCATCTTGGACCAAGGTCTGCCTCCATGTCACAAAGTCATCCTTTAAATAGAAGTTAACCATCATCCACCTAACTGATAAACCAATGACAGCTATGAAGTCTGCTCCCTCACAAGATGATATTCCTGTTTTCAAAAGAGTATAGCAAGGGGGTTTATGCCTTCAATTAATCAAAACCATTCTTCACCAGTAATTCTTGGCGTTTCCACCCCTTATATTTTCTGTTCTGTTGGCAGGCTACAACTCTTAGAAATATGAAGCACAAAATTGACCTTAAAAGCCTCTCTGCCAGGTTAAGGTTGCCAATATAGCAGAAATGGATAAAAGACAAACTGGTTGTGACCATTTGCATTACAATCCATCCTAGTCACTCTAACCCCAAGTCTTCAAGGTAGAAGCCTTCACATAACTTTTTGGAAACCAGTCTGCTCAGTGCTTTCTTCTTTCTGAGCTCAATGAGGGCCTACATCTCCAATTTACATCCATATCCCTCAGGTACCATCAATGATAAATACTTCAAAGCATGAGAGTTTTTACATGCCTGCAACTGGAAAATCAAGCTACAACATCAAGTTAATTGGAAAAAATACAGCTGCAAAAACTATTCCTGGGAATCTCACAGTTAGATACACATTCCCTAACATAGCCAAGTATTCCATTTTCAGCATACCAACAATATAGTCTTTGTTCATCAGTTCAATGGAAGGATGATGTCAGGGTCACTGAAGCCCAGATCACTGCTGGCCTTTAGGAGCTCTACTGCTTTCCAGTTGAGAAAGAAACTTGTGGCCTAATCACCAACATCTGAGTCAGCCCCTTCAGAAGCCTCAGAGTCCTGGCAAAATTTCTTCTCAGTAAAAAGTAGTCTCCAAAACAAGACCCCCTAAGAATGTGGGAGAGGGGTAATCAGACACCACTGACCTACATCCCTAAAAAGTTAGGAGAAATGTCTGAGTAACCAACAGACTAACACCTACCATGCAGGCATGCAAGACACATCATCCTCCCTCACCACTTCCTTTTTTTGGGCAAGCTTCTCAAAGGAATTTCCAACACTTGACACTCCCATTTCCTTACTTTTTACCCACTTCATTTTGGTTTCTGCCTCTTCCAATCTGAGGTCAAAGGCTCCATCTTGCTAAATTCAACAGATCATTTTTGGTCCACATCTTTACTTGATGACACCTGTCTATTTGAAACATTCTTCTCCTACCTTTTATGATGCATCTTAAACTAGAATTAGATTGTGAAGGAAACAGCTAAGACAAAAACCAAATATTGCTTACTCTTGAAAATCCTTTAAATGGCCCGTTAAATACTGCACACCTGTATACAAGTAAAGACTTGTCTCTCTCATTTAATCAAAAACACGGTAAAGCGCATTCAGTTAAGTTTGCACACTTTAATTCTGAGCAAGGTGTCATTCCACTGTACCTCTGTGGCCACTTCTCATCCTCTTCCTGGGCTACCCTCCTCTACTAAACTTCAAAATGCTGGACCTGAGCCCTCTTTTCTTAATCTCTGTCAGTGGTTCTCAACTTCCACTGCTAAGTGGAATCACCTCAGATTCGTCCAAGGCTGCAAATCAGATCAAATAAACAGAAAAAGAAATTTCTTAGGTTGACCACAGCATTAGTATTTTTTAATCATTCAGTGATTCCAACGTGCAACCAAGATCAGAACACTGTTCTATGCTCTCTTCCCAGACCAGGGATCACATGCTCAAAAGCCTACAGTCAGAGAAACAAATGAGCAAAGTGGGCCAGGCATGATTTTAGGGAGTGGTGGGCTCTGTAGTGAAATAGAAGAGCTGCGATCATCTGTGACTTAGCTCCAATTATTGCTGCCATATTGGAAAACCAACTCGGTAGTGCTACATTTTCTCATTTTTAAAGAGAAACCCCAAATCTGGATTTTCTTCATGAGAAATCTTCAGATTTTAAAATGTTGGCAACTAATTCAAAATTAAACAATAACAAAACCACTGTATGGGCAAAACATCTGTGAGTCAGATTCAGCTGTGGACTACTGCTTTGCAACCACTGCCCTAGATAATTTCGTCCACAGCCTTTAATTTACACCTAAAAATTTGTGCCTCCAGTTTAGCCCTTTGCTTGTGGCTCTGAATTAGAATTGTCAAATGCTTAAGTGACCTCTCACTTGAAAAATCTCAGCAGTCCCAATGTAAACTGTGATTTAAACTCATCTCAAAACTATTTATCCTTAAATGTTCTTTATTTCAGGTAACACCACCACCATTCACTGGTTGGGCAAGCTAGAACCCTGGGAGTCATCTTAGGATCTCATTTCTCCCTCTCAACCCTTGTACCATATCAACCACCAAATCCTATCAATTACCCCTCCTAAATATATCTCATGAATACATGTGCTTCTCTTCATCTCCAATACAACCATTCTTTTCTCTCAGCCACCACATTTTCTCTCCTGTGTTATCCACAGTAACCTTAATTAGGGGCAGCTGTCTCCCACAGTCAATCTTGTTTCTTTCCAAACCATTCTAATATGACCAGAATGATCTTTTATAATCACCAATAATTACAAATATATACACATATACACACATTACATAAATATATACTTTTGTAAATATATGTGTTTGTGTATTTGACCCAACAATTTCATTTCTAGGAATTAGCCTATATTTATACACATATGAAATGGCATATTCACAGTACTGTTCATGGCAAATTACTGGAAACAATCTAAATGTCTGTCAGTGGGGGAATGGTTAAATAATCTGTGGTATATCCATACAGTGAAATACTGTACAGTCATTCAAAAAAAATAAGGAAACTATATACTGAAGTGGAAAGATTCCCAAGACATTAAGAAAACAGAGTGTACAGTATGCTACCATTTGTGTAAAACACTAAGAGGAAAGATATGCATTTCCTTGAATGCCCACAAAAAATGTCTATAATGATATACAAAACTAGTATCAGTGGTTATTCCTTTGGAAGACAGGGAAAATGGTGGCTGGGGGAGGGAGCAGAACCCACCAAAAATGCTCTGATTTAATAGGCATGGAGGAGGGCCCAGGCATCCATCTTGTTTAAGTTCTAGTGGTTCTGATGAGAGGGTTGGACTGAGAACCACTGCTAGTGGACTTTGCCCTTGCCTATTTTCCTAGCTTCATGTTGTGTCATCACTCTCCGTGTTTCTGGCTTCTAGGTTCTCAAAAGCAGCCCTGTTCCTTTCTTCCTCAAGGTATTCACATCTGTTCCTTCTGCCTGGAATATTGTTCCTGTGCGCTTCACCTAGTAACTCCTGTTTACCCTTCACCGTCCACCTCAAAGGTCACTTCCCCATGGAAACTCTCCTCAGTTTCCAAACTACATCAGGACATCTGTTTTATGCACTCAGAGCTGCCTGTACTTCTCCCAGAAATTAACACAATCGTAATGAGATAAATGTATATTTATACATGTATACATCTGTCACCCTCTTTAGACTATAAGGTCCAGGCATGCAAAGTTGCTTTTACTAATTTATTTCCATACCTAACCTAGTGTTCAGTTGGCAAAACAGGCCTTCAGAAATCTGTTAAATAAATGAGTAACTGTTCCCGCCCTCAAGCTTAGTATAGTAAACACCTAAGCAAAAGAGGACAACGCTGCATCACTAGTGCTAAGGCAGCAGTCTGCACCCAACAGTAGTTCTCAACTAAGGGTGATTTTGGTCCTCCTGGGGGACATTTGTGATGTCTGGAAGCATTTTTGATTTTCACAACTGTGTGTGTAGAGTGCTACCGGTTTCCATTCCTCAGCAGAGGTTACAAATGCTGCTAAACATCCTATGCTGCACATGATAGCCCTCCACAACTAGAAATTACCTGGCCTAAAATGTCAACAGAACTACAAATGAGAATCTGTGACTCAGAGGACGATAACACTCAAAACAGCTGTCAACTGCACTTCTGAGGGTGGTGATTTTTTAAAATGGTGACTTTGGGGGGATGGGGGGTGTCAAGCAAAGCTTCAGGCCAGAGGTAAAGCTTCAGCTGTGTGTTGAAAGGTAACAAGGGCCAGATCAGTGGGGACTATGTTTGTCAGAGGCAATGAGGAGTCTCTGAAGAGTTTAAAAGCAAAGTTATGATTTGAACATGTGCCCCCCTTAAGTACCCCATACTCCAAAATTATTCACCTCCTTTTCTCCTTTCTCGCTGAAACAAAACTTCCATTCTCAGTGTAGCTGGTTTCAGCTGAACATTAAAGCCAAATTAATTCAGCCCAAGATAAACTCAGGCCTTTCACTCTCCAGAATGTTAAGCTACATTTTAAAATATGCAAATACTTATGAGTACAAATAAATCTTTAACTGCTCAATGTTCAGGTTGTCAGTGGATAACGATATTTGTGAACTCAACAGCCAGATTGGTCCCAGTAACACTTTCCCAAAGCTTTGTTTTTAAAAAACCTTTTTGATCTGTTTCCCCATTCTCCTAGAAATCTCCTAGATTTCTGAGCTCCTAGATTGTATAAAAGATCTAAGTTTTTTTCCCACAAGTATCTCATGCCATTAAGTTCTTCTGCCAGAGGTGATACAAGGGCCATTTGGATGCAATAAAAGTAAATAAATTGTGTGTGTACATTAGCAGTGGCTTAGAAATTTTTTAAAAGGCTTTCATGGATACTACTGAAAGAAATTGAGATAATTTTTAACAAAATCACCAAGAAAAAAACAAAACAAAACTGTTTTACTACAACAGAAGCCGGCTGCCTACTGAACTGGACGCCCATGCTCTGACCTAGTATGGCAATTCTTAGGGTCTAGAGGCTGGGTTCTCTGTTTACAAGAAACTAAGGCCTGAGACTAAGGAAGAACAAAGAAAAATGCCTGGCACCAAAGGTGTGGGGGATGTTTTGTACATAAATGAAGATTTGAGGAGGAACACTTCCTCAGATGTTGGAAGCAATTACTCTTTTTTTGCTTACGTGTTAAGAATTTAATGTTTTCAGGTCATTTCCTAATTAGAAAATACCTTATAATTCACAAACAATAATTTGTCTTCCCCTACATTTGCTGACCACCAAGACTGGATAAAATTTCCTTAAGCTTTACCAGAGTAGGAGGACTGGGAATAACGTGAGCACAACACAGTTCGGATGCAACATCAACTCCAAGCCCGGCCAGCTGGTTTCCATCGAGAGGTCCCCCAGGAGAACGCCCCTCCGCGGCGGCGGCCGGGTCGGCGCGGGAAAGACCCACCGAGGCGCTCCAGCGCGGGCGCGGTGCAGGGCCAGGGACCGCCCGGCCTCCGTTTACCTTTGTTTCAGGTACCCCGGCTGCTGGCGGGCCGGGAATCCCGCCCGCGGCCCGGAGCTGGTGACACATCCTTCTTTGGCCAAGTCGGGCCGAGGTTGGGCAGGGGGCGGGGAAGGAAAAGAAAGCCTCAGCGCCTAACGACGTGACTCTCAGTTCTTCCAAAACGCTGGCATTTGTTTCTCTGCCAGGCTTTCCTGTTAACAAGTTCCCGAGGGCTGTGCGGGCAAACTGGCCCAGGAGCCCTGAAAAGTGGGAGGGCCCAGGCCGCCCCCGCCTACCCTCCTCCGCGGGCGCCCCCGGGGCAGGCAGTTTCCACACCTCCCGGGCTGCCGTGTCCCGGGATCAGCCAGCTGCGCGGAGGCACCGCACCGCCTGGAATTCCGACTTCCACAGCCCAGTCAGCTCCGTGTGGCCCCTCTGGCCAGGCCGGTCCCCGCCCCCAGGTCCCGGCCCCGCCCGCCCCGGCCGCCGCGCACCGCCCCCCAGCCTCGCCACCCCCTCTGCCCGGGACGAGGGGGCTGAAGGTTCCAGGCCGTGCGGCCGGTGTCCCCGCGCCTACCTCGTTGCCCGCAGCTCCTCCTCCGACGGCTGTCTCGGCTCGCGGGCAGCGCTTGCCTCCAAGCCTCCCCGCGGCGCGGACTCTCGGGCTGCGAATGCGGCGCGTGAAAAGAGGAGGCCCGAGCGCGCCCCGCCCAGCCACCCGCAGGCCCCCACCTACCCCTCCTCCTCCTCTGCCCCACCCTCTGCGGCCGGCCCGGAGCCCCGCCCGCGCGCCAGGCCCCGCCCATGGTCCGGCCCCGCCTCCAACCTCCGCCCCGCCCCTCTGGCCAAGGCAGGAAGGGGGCCTCCAGGGGCGCCGCGAGAGCCGCTGTGGCCTCGGCCAGGGCAGTCTCCGATGCGATTCGTAGTGGTCGCTGCTATTTGACAGATTCGAGTCTCTTGCTCGGATTTATTACTGTTATTATCATTGTCAATATTGTCATCGTTGTTATTGTTATCGTCATCAGTTGTGTTGCCCTCTTCAAGGGGCCTTCAAGGAGGCCCCTTGAGGGCAGCGCGCTGCTGACCAGACACTCCCTGGCACTGCTGTCTTCCCAGAGTCCTGCACCTGCGCCACATTTCACTCAGCCCAAGAAGTTGTGTGAATTTTGAAAGAAGTGATATTTATTTTTAACTTACTGTTAACTGTTATTGTTAAATAAAATACAAATATAGACAGCCATATAAAACCAATGTACAACTTAATGGATTATTCCAATACACACACCCTTATAACCACTCGCCAGATTTATTAATAACACCATGTAATATAGTCTGCTCTGAAACAGAACCTCATTAATAGCTGGAAGGACACAGCCTGGAAGGGCCTCCCAAAATTGCCCTCCTTCTAACTGCCACAGTACTCAAAGGTGACAGGTCCATAATCATGCCCTCTTCAAGAATATATTTGTAAAATGGAAATTTCTCCAGAATTAGGAACCTCCAATTGAGTAGCTTCGTAAAAATCTTGATAAAAAGATAAATTTATAAATATATAAGCATGTAAATAACAATAAATAAGTCAATCAACTGGGAAATTGAATACCTTGAGTAAGGAGCATGGGGGTGGGGGATGGGAGGTATGTAAAGATTTAAAAGAATTAGGTGGGCTGTGAGGACAGGTCCTGGGCACCTGGGTTGTTCTCACTTTCTCCCTAGCACCTAGCATAGCACCAGGCATATACTAGGTGCCATATGAGTGTGTGTATATATGTGCATTGTACATATATGCACATATATATGTGTGTGTATGTATATAGCACAAGGAAAGAAAAAATTACATAAGATAACCCTAAACAAGCTTTACATACTGAAATTTCACCCAAGGTCAATCCTCCCAGTAGCTAAAATGTGCTCTATGAGATGCCTTGATGCCCTAGAGAGAAAAAGACCATTTTACTTTCAACTTTCTACTGTTTTTCCATTTCAAAAGCACTTGCACATGCATATGGTATCTTACTTGAGACTGAGAGCAATTCTGTGGAAAAGGCAGGGCAGGGCAGGACAGGACTCTGCAAAGGTCACAGTGCAATGCATATCTGTAAGAAGGGGAAGTACACAATGTACCATAAAACAATGTTAAAACTGCTGACCCTGCCAACCTGGATTCTTGGTTTGTCTCGACAGTTTTATTGCCAGTGTTTTTACATTAGGGCTCCTTTGGCCCTTTTGCCATACGTTTATACACATTATAACTTGAATTTATAAAGGACACAATACCTGACTGGAAATTTGATTCAATACAATAGAGTCAGTCCTTCTGTCATGCAGACCATGGTGAATTGGGGCTAGAGAGTTGCCAATTCACCACAATGTATTGAGTACCCAGACTGTACTAGGTGGTAGGAATACAAATGATATAAAATAAAGAAGATACAGGGGCTGGGCATGGTGGCTCACGCCTGTAATTCCAGCACTTTGGAAGGCCAAGGCGGGCACATCACCTGAAGTCAGGAGTTTGAGACCAACCTGGCAAACATGGTGAAAACCCATCTCTACTAAAAATACAAAAAGTAGCCGGGCGTGGTGGCACGCTTCTGTAATCCCAGCTACTCGGAAGGCTGAGGCAGGAGAATCATTTGAACCTGGGAGGTGGAGGTTGCAGTGAGCCAAGATCACTCCATTGCACTCTAGCCTGGGTGATGAGAGTGAAACTCCCGTCAATCTTTGTTCTCAAGGAGCTTATGGCCAAGTAAGGGAGAAAGATTTGAAAATAAATGTTTAAGTTATATGATGGTAGGGGAACAGTCATGAGCACAATTAATTCTATGAGGTGTAGGACGAGAGTGGGGCAAGTCTTATCAGACAAGAAAACATCTGAAATTTTTTTAGTATAAAAACATCAAATATTGAAAACAGAAACAGAATAATGTAATGAACTACTATGTGCCCATTACTTGACTTCAACAATTATCCCATGACCAATTTGTTTCATCTGTACCCTCATCTTCTTTTTCCCTCCTTGTGTTATTTTGAGGCAAATCACATGGAGCATTATTTTTTCATCCATAAATATTTCACTATGCATCTCTAAATGATAAGGTCTGTTTTTAAAAACAACCACAAAATCATTAAATTGTCTTTTAAAGTAATAATTTATTAACATTAGACAGTGTTCAAAATTTCCCAATTTTCTCATAAATGCTTTATGTAATTTATTTCTTTCAGTCATGATCCAAACAAGGTCCTCACTTTGCATTTGGTTAAAATGTCTTACACCTTTTTCTTTCCTTGTACTTTTATGTTGAAGAAATAGATTGCTTGTTATAAGGAGTTTCCCACATTCTGCATTTTGTTGATTGCTGTGATGTTGTTTAACATGTTCCTCTACCCTTGTATTTCTCATAAAGGATAGTTACTAGAGGCTTGATCAATTTAGAAAACTATAACCCATAATGAAGAGAAAAATCAACAAATCAAAAATAGACCAAAACTGTCACAGATGTTAGAATTAGCAGACAAATACATTAAAACAATTACTATGGCTGGGCATGGTGGCTCACACCTGTAAGCCCAGCACTTTGGGAGGCTGAGGTGGGTGGATTACCTGAGGTCAGGAGTTTGAGACCAGCTTGACCAACATGGTGACACCCTGTCTCTACTAAAAAATACAAAAAAATTAGCCGGCCGTGGTGGCAGGTGCCTGTAATCCCAGCTACTCAGGAGGCTGAGGCAGGAGAATCACTTGAACTCTGGAGGCAGAGGTTGTGGTGAGCTGAGATCACGCCACTGCACTCCAGCCTGGGCAACAGAGTGGCTCCGTCTCAAAACAAAACAAAAACAAAAACAAACAAACAAAAAATTACTGCAACTATATTCCAAGTGTCAAAAAAGTTAAGTACATATTAAAAAGGGAGGATGTAAAAAAGACACAATTTGTATTTCTATAGCTGAAGACTATAATGTCTGGAATAAAAATACATTAGATTGGATTAATGGCAAATTAGACATTACCAAAGAAAAGATTTGTCACATCAATAGAAATTATCCAAAATGAAACACACAGAAAAAAAATGTTAATGAAAAGAGCATCAGTGAGCTAAAGAACAACCACAGGTGACCTAGTATGTAGAATCTCCAAAGGAGAGGAGTGAAGACAAAATATATTTGAAGAAATGCTAGCCAAAAGTTTCCAAAATTTATGAAAACTATATACTCACAGATCAAAGAAGTGCGACAGACTTCCAATTTCCAGTACAACAGATGATAGACTTAAATCCAAGCATATCAATAGTCATGTTAAATGTGAGACTTCTGGTTCCAAAATGGCAGCCTAGAAGCAAGCTGGCTCCCCCTTTTCCCCAGAAAAAGAAGACCAAACCCAAATACACAACACCAAAATTACTATCAACAATATCCCAGAACTGAAATATGAGGATGAGACAGTTTGCAGGGTCTCAAAGAAGTGCAAAAGCTCCAAGCAGGTGGTAAGAGAATAGAACTTCCATGTTCAGGGGGCCCCTCCCCCTATTCTGTCCAGCACCAAGCATTCAAAAAGTTTCCCCCCAAATCACAGTTTATACACTGGAAAAAGTGAGATCAAGGTGGACAACCAGCTCCCCACCATCTTGGGTTCCTTGGCAGGAGACTTGTCCCTGTCTTAGCCCACAGAAATGTTGCAAGTCCCTTAAGGGAGAAATATCCCTGAGGATGGGCAAAGGTAAAGTCAGGAGGCAGGACTACCATCCCCAGAAGTGGAAACTCTGCTCTGTAACTCAGCCAAAGGAGACATCAAATTAGAGTGTCTGTTCAGCAGCAACATGATATGGGACGTACATTCTGCAGATACTTTGGGCACAAACCCCTAGCCAGCTTTCCCACATTGCTGGGATATCCCAGGATACCTTCCATCTACTAGAGCTGAGGTGGACCTGGGCTTAAGGCACCACCTAGAGCTGAAAAGGAGGCAGCAACATAGCAGTGAAGAATCTTTAAGCAAATATATTCAATAAAACCCAAAACAAGTCAGACAGAGAAGACTGGAATAAATTACCCTTTAGTGCAAAGACATGGATATACATCACAAGAAACAATAGAAACAGGGAACCACAAATTCCCCAAATGGACAAAGCAAGGGACCAGTAACTGACTTTAATGAGATGGCAGTATGTGACCTCTATGACTAATAGTTCAAAACAGCAATTTTGGCTGGGCATGGTGGCTCATGCCTATAATCTCAGCATATTGTGAGGCTGAAGCAGGAGGTTCACTTGAGGCCAGGAGTTTGAGACCAGCCTGGACAACATAGGAAGATTCCATCTCTACAAATAAAAAACTTAAAAAAGCAATGGCTGGGTATAGTGGTGCACATCTCTAGTTCCAGCTACTCAGGAGACTGGGGTGGGAGGATCATTTGAGTCCAGGAGTTGGAGGCTGCAGTGAACTATGCTGGTGCCGCTGCACTCCAGCCTGGGTGACAGAGTGAGACCTTGTCTCAAAAATAAAAAAAAAAGCAAAAATAGAAAAAAACCCTCCAAAATAGTGCTTTTAAGGAAACTCGGTGATCTCCAAGATAACACAGAAAACCATTTCAGAAATTTATCAGAGAAATTTAACAAAACTATTGAAGTAATTAAAATAATGCAATAGATGTTTTGGAAGTGAGAAATACACTTGCTATACTAAAAATTTCATTAGAGGCCATCAAGAGCAGAACAGATCAAGCAGGGGAAGAATCAGTGAGCTTGAAGACAGGCTATGTGAACTTATATAATCAGAAGAGAAAAAAGAATGAAAAGAAATGTAGACCATCTACAAGATACAGAAGTTTACCTCAAAAGACGAAATCTAAAAATTACTGGTGTTCAAAAGAGAGTTGAGCAAGAGCAAGTGGTAGAAAGCTTATCCAAAGAAATAATAATAGAAAACTTTCCAAAATATGAGAAAGAATAAATGTTGAGGTACAGGAAGGACAGAGAACACCAAATAAGTCTAATACAAAGAACACTACCCCAAAGCACATAGTAATCAAACTCTCAAAGGCCAAGGACAAAGAGAGGATCCTAAAAGCAGCAAGAGAAAAGAGGCAAATAACATATAAAGAAACTCCAGTTTGTCTGGCAACAGACTTCTCAGTGAAAACCATACAGGCCAAGATGGAATGGAAAGATATTTTCAAAGTGCTAAAAGAAAAAAAAACTCTTTAATCTAAGAATAATGTATCCAGCAAAGTTATCCTTTAACTGTGAAGAAGAGATAAAGTCTTTCCCAGAAAAACAGAAACTGAGAGAATTCACCACCACTAGAGCCATCTTACAAGAAATGCTAAAAGGAGTTCTTCAATCCGAAATAAAAAATACTAATATGCAAAAAGAAAACATTTGAAGCTATGAAACCCCTGGGTAAAATTAAGTACATAGACAAACCTAGAATAATTAAATACTATAATTGTGGTATGCAATTTACTCGTAACTCTAGTATGAAGCCCCGAAGACAAATCTATCAAAAATAATAATAGTAACAGCAAGCTGTTAAGAGATAAGTATTGTAAAAATATGTAAATTGAGACAACTAAAAGTCAAAATGTGGGAGGGATGGAGTTAATGTGTAGAGTTATTTTTTATTTTTCCTTCATGTCTATTCTTTTATTTTTTATGTATGTTGTCATCTCTTTAAAATAACTTGTTATAGCTGTAAGATTTTTTTGAGCCCCATGAAAACCACCATATGCAAAACCTGTAATAGATTCACTAAAAATAGCAATTGAAGACAGCAGCAGCAATGATTTACCAGCTGCTGGTCTGGAGCAGCATACTGGTGTGGAGCCTGCCCTCTGGTGCCAGGTGTTTTGGGGTATGGGCCTTGCCAACTGGAGACAAGGTCATGCATGCCAGCCAGGTTGATGATAATAAAGACTCCAGGAAAATTCAGTTTGTGGGTTGTCAGAAAGAGGTGAATGTAAACTTTGCCACTGATTTGATAACAGAGCAACCTGTGAGTGAAGTAAGTAGAGTGTTGGGTAATATTGTGTAACTGGTTGAGGAGCTCTTGGCTACCCAAAAGTGTATGTAAACATAGACAAAGAAACAAAAACTGGGATATGTGGTTATTGTGGGCTATAGTTCAAAAAACACCATCATTAGAATGAATTGTGAACCCATGGTCCTCTGAAGTATGTGGATGAACATTTTGATTTTGAAAATAAAGCATGTGAAATCACTAGTTCTGTATAAAGGGCATTCCTATTGCTAAATAAAGGGTATTCCTATTGCCAAATAAAAGGTAATGCTATCAAGAAAAAAAAGACACAATGAATTAAAGCATACTACCAGAGAAAATCACTTAACCACAAAGGAGGACAGTAAAACAAAGAAAGGAAAAGGGGAGTTACAAAACCAGAAAATAAGCAACAAAATGGCAGTAGTTAAGTTCTTTCTTATGAATAATAACACCAAATGTAAATGAACTCAGTTCTCCAATTAAAAGGCATACAGTGGCTGAATGGATAAAGAAACAACATCCAACTATATGCCGCCTATAAGAAACCTATTTCGCCTATAAAGATACATACAAACTGAAAGTGAAGGGGTGGTAAAAGTCATTCTGTGCAACTGGAAATCGGAAAAGAGTAGCAGCAGTTATATTTATGTTGGATAAAATAGACTACAAATTAAAGACTGTAAAGAGAGACAAAGAAAGTCATATAATGAAAACGGGATCAATTCAGCAAAGGATATAACAATTATAAATATTTATGCATCCAAAACTAGAGCTTCCAAGTATACAAAGCAAACATTAATAGATCTAAAAGGGAGAGATAGACTGCCATACAATAATAGTAGGGGATTTTTAACACTCCATTCTTAGTAATGGACAAATTATCCAGACAGAAAATCAACAAAGAAACATCAGAGTTAAACTACACACTAGATCTAATATGCCTGACTTTTACAAAACATTTTATCCAAATGATGAAGAATACATACTTTTTTCATCAGCACATGGAACCTTCTCCAGAATAGATCATATCTTAGGCCACAAAACAAGTCTGAACAAATTCAAAAAACTAAAAACTATATCAGGTATTTTTTCTCACCACAATGGAATAAAACTAGAAATCAGTATCAAGTGAAACCACAGAAACTACACAAACACATGGAAATTAAACAACGTGCTCTTGAATGACCAATGGGTCAACAAAGAAATAAGAAAAAAGAATTAAAATTTCTTGAAACAAATAAAAATGGAAACACAGCATTCCAAAATCTATGGGATATAGCAAAAGTAGTAGCAAGAGGGAAGTTTATAACAATAAATACCTACATAAAAAAAGTAAAAATATTTTAAATAAACAATCTAATGATATACCTCAAGGAACTAGAAAAGCAAGAACAAACCAAATCCCAAATTAGTATAAGGAAAGACATAGTAAAGATGAAAGCAGAAAATAAGGAAATTGAGACTAAAAATTACAGATCAATGAAACGAAAAATTGTTTTTTAGAATGATAAACAAAATTGATAAACCTTTAGCTAGACTAAGAAAAAAAGAGAGAAAATACTGAAGTAAATAAAAACAGAAATGAAAAAGGAGACATAACAACACAGAAATACACAGAATCATCATAGACTATTTTGAAAAACAATACAGCAACAAATTGGAGAACCTAGAAGAAATGGATAAATTCCTAGACACATACAACCTACCAAGATTGAACCATTAAGAAACAGAAAACCAAACACTGCATGTTCCCACTTATAAGTGAGAGCTGAATAATGAGAAAACATGGACACAAGGAAGAGCAACAAGACATACTGGGACCTGTCAGTGGCAGGGGTTGGGGGTGAGGGGATAGAGAACATCAGGAAGAATGGCTAATAAATGCTAGACTTAATACCTCCGTAATGGGATGATCTGTGGAGCAAACCACCATGGTACATATTTACCTATGTAGCAACCCTGCACATCCTACACATGTACCCCTGAATTTAAAATAAAAGTTGAAGAAAAAAAGAAATAAAAAACCTAAAGAAAAAAACCAATAATGAGTAATGAGATAAAAATTGTAATAAAAAGTCTCCCATCAAGGAAAATCCAAGGATCTGATGATTTCATTGCTGGATTCTATCAAATATTTAAAGAACTAGTACCAATCATACTCAAAATCTTTAAAAAATGGAAGAGAAGGGGATACTTCCAAACTAATTTTATGAGGCCAGCATTTACCTGATATTAAAACCAGACAAGGACACAGCACAAAAGAAAACTGTAGGTCAATGTCACTGATGAACATAGATGCAAAAGTCCTCAACAAAATACTAGCAAACCAAATTTAACAGCACATTGAAAAAATCATTCACCATGATCAAGTGGGATTCACCCTAGAGATGCAAGGATGTGTCAACATATATAATCAAAAAACATGATACATCACATTAACAGACCAAGAACAAAAACTATATGATTATTTTAGTAGCATTCAGTAAAGTCCAATATCCCTTTATGATAAAAATTCTTATGAAACTGGTATTGGAAAACCATACCTCAGAATAATAAAGGCCAAATCTGACAAACCCATAGCTAATGTAGTACTGATGAGGAAAAATTAAAAGCCTCTCCTCTAAGATCTGGAACAGGACAAGGATGCCCACTTCCACTACTTTTATTCAACATAATACTGGAAATCTTAATTAGAGCAATTGGGCAAGAGAAAGAAATAAATGGCATTCAAATTGGAAAGAAATAAGTCAAATTAGCCTTGTTCACAGATGACATGCTATTGTATACAAAAAAAAAAAAAAACCCTAAATACTCCACCAAAAAACTTTTAGAACTGATAAGCAAATTCAGTAAAGTTGCAGGATACAAAATCAATATACAAAATTAGTAGTGTTTTTATTTTCCAGCAGAAAACAGTCTGAAAAAGAAATCAAGAAAGCAATCCTGTAAGTGCTTGAAGTGATGGATACCCCATTTACCCTGATGTGATTAGTACACATTGTATGCCTACATCATATCATATACATCATATACCCCATAAATATATATGTACCCATAAAAATTAAAAATAAAAAAATTAAATATATATATAGAAAATATATATCAGAAAAAAAGAAAGCAATCCTACTTACAATAGCTATAAAGAGTACAAAGTACCTCTAAACCAATTAACCAAATAAATGAAAGATCTATACAAGGAAAACTATGAAACACTGATGAAAGAAACTAGAGATGACACACCAAAGAAAAGAGAAACATATTCCATGCTCATGGATTGGAAAAATTAGTATCGTGGAAATGACCATACTACTTAAAGCAATTTACAGATTCAATGCAATCCCTATCAAAATACCAATGAGATTCTTCACAGAAATAGAAAAAACAATCCTGAAATTTATATGGAACCACAAAAGACACCAAATAACCAAAGCAATCTTGAGCAAATAGAACAAAGCCAGAGGCATTATACGATTGGACTTTAAAGTATACTACAAAGCTATAGTCACCAAATCAGCATGGTATTGGTGTAAAAACAGAAACATAGACCATTGGTATGGAATAGAGAATCTAGATATAAATCCACACGTTTGTAGCCATCTCATAGTCAACGAATGTACCAAGAACATACAATGGAGAAAGGACAATCTCTTCAATAAATAGTGATGGGAAAACTGGATAACTATATCCCAAAGAATGAAACTATACCCCTATCTCTCACCATACACAAAAAACAAAATGATTAAAGACTTACATCTAAGATCTGAAACTATGAAACTACTAGAAGAAAACATAGGGAAATGCTCCAGGATGTTTGGGCAAAAATTTTTTGTGTAAGACCTCAAAAGCACAGTCAACTAAGGCAAATACAGACAAATGGGATTACATCTAGCTAAAAAGTTTCTACACAGCAAAGGAAACCATCAATGAAGTGAAGAGATGACCCACCGAATGAGAGAAAATATTTGCAATCTATCCATAGTAATAACAAGGGAGTAATAACCAGAATATATAAGGAGACAAGGAGTAATAACCAGAATATACAAGGGAGTAATAACCAGAATATATAAGGAGCTCAAAAAACTCAATAGCAAAAAACCCAAATAATCTGATCTAAAAATGGGTAAAAGATCTGAATGGACGTTTCTCAAAAGAAGATGTACGAATAGTCCACAGATATGTGAAAAAATGCTGAATATCACTAATTATCAGAGAAATGCTAATTAAAGCCACAATGAGATATCATGTCACCTCAGTTAAAATATCCTTTACAAAAAAGCTAGGTAATAATAGATCCTGGCAAGTTAGTGGAGAAAGAGGAACCCTTATACACTGTTGGTGGGGTTGTAAATTATTATAGTCTTTATGGAAACAATATGGAGGTTTCTCAAAAAACTAAAAATAGAACTACCACATGATCCCGCAATTCCACTACTGAGTGTACATCCAGAAGAAAGGAAATCAGTGTACCAAAGAGTACCCTGCAGTACAATGTACCAAACAGTACTCAGGGGTACAACACGGTGAAACCCCATCTCTACTAAAAATACAAAAAATTAGTAGGGTGTGGTGGCGCACACCTGCAATCCCGGCTACTCGGGAGGTTGAGGCAGGAGAATCACTTGAACCTGGGAGGTGGAGGTTGCAGTGAGCCAAGATCACACCATTGCACTCCAGCTTGGGCAACAAGAGCAAAACTCCATCTCAATCGAAAAAAAAAAAAAAAAAGATAGAAGCTAGGGGAAATAGACAAATCTATTATTATAGTTGTATGTTTCAATACCCTGCTCCTAGTAATTAATAAAGCAAATAGATAGAACATCAGCAAAGATATAGAAGACTTGAATAACACTCTCAAGCTACTTCACCTAATTAGCATTTGTAGGACACTCCATGTAATAACATTATTCACATACTTTTCAAGTGCACAGGAAACATTTACCAAGATAGATCAGATTTAGTACTGTAAAACAAGTCTCAAATTTAAAAGAATTCAAGTTATAAAAGTAGGCTCTTTGATCACAGTGCAATTGTATTAGAAACCAGTAACATGTCTAGAATTTAATATATACCCTTCTCCGGACTCTAACTCCCAAACTTGCTCCTTCTCCATGTCCTTTTCTCCTCCATGTCCTTTCCAATGGGGTTGAAGGCCCCATTATCCATTCAGTCACTTAAGCCAGAAATTCTTAATTATCCTTTTCCTTATCTCTCTTAGGCAACAAATCACCACATTCTGCTGACTTTTCTTCCAAATCGTTTCTCAAATCTCTTCCCTGCTCTCTGCCTCGATTACTGCAGTCTCAGTTCAAGTCATTACTATCTCTCTTTATGGACCTGCACCAGCCACCTAACTGGTCCCTCTGCCTCTCATCTTCTCCTCCTTAAACTCATTTTCCACTGAGTGCAATGAATAGTCTCTCACATTCTTTTTTTTTTTTTTTTTTAAGACAGGGTCTCATTCTGTCTCATAGGCTGGAGTGCAGTGGCGCGATCTCAGCTCACTGCAACCTCCACCTTGTGGGTTCAAGTGATTCTCCTGCCTCAGCCTCCCCAGCAGCTAGGATTACAGGCACATGCCACTGCGCCTGGCTAATTTTTTGTATTTTTTAGTAGAGACAGGGTTTCACCATGTTGACCAGACTGGTCTCGAACTCCTGACCTCAAGTTATACACCCGCCTCAGACACCCAAAGTGTTGGGATTACAGGCGTGAGCCATCGTGCCCAGCCAATCTCTCACATTCTTACAGTCTCTGTTTCTCGCCACCTGTAGAACAGCTTTCCTACATCTGGGGGAATCTCTATTGTTAGGAGTCCTGACTCCCAAAGTGTAAACCAAAACTCACTTTCATCACCTCCTTTGCAGCTAGGGGAGGGTACATGACCTGAGCTTAATCAGATGCACCACACAAGACTTTAAGAGAAGTACAGAGTCAAGAAGCAGGACATCCACAACAGAATAAAATCGTTACATTTATGTGCAAGATATTCCTAGGGATTTCCCTGTAGGAGGGATTTATTTACTATCCTTTCTCTCTCTTTTCTCTCCTTCCTTCCTTCTTTCCTTCCTTCCTTCCTTCCTCCCTCCCTCCCTTCATTTTCCTTCCTTCCTTCATTCCTTCCTTCCTTCCTTCCTTCCTTCCTTCCTTCCTTCCTTCCTTC